>NC_138760.1:71773498-72195998 GCF_965113315.1 Podarcis vaucheri
GCACTCACCTTTAAGTTTTGCGTGGCTAGAATGTAACCTACTGAACAAAGCAGGGGTGACCTTCCAGAAGCCCTTGGACTCCAACTCCCATCAGTCCCTGCCTGCATGACCATTCTCCAAGAATAGGAGACACTGCAGTCCTGTAACATTTGGAGTACCACAGGTTCCCCATTCCTGATACAGAGCTATATGTAACTCACTGGCCTGAAGTCCCTGGAGGTCTGCCCACCATAGGTTCTCCAGTGTGAAGACAGAAAATGCTTTACGTCCAGATTGTTATCTACAGACACTTGGTTGCTGCCTTACTTGCTGGAAGTGTTCAGGGGTGAAAATATTGGCAAAGGGGTGTGGACAATAGAAAGAAACAGTGACTGCATTGACACATACTGTGCTACTTACTGAAGAGCTGAGACGTCAGGTGTGAGGCAAGTGGCTATGGTTTGGGAGAAAAGGCCTCGCAGGCCAAATCAGAACCCCTGCCCAAATCTTTCCACAGCTGCTTTGAAAAGATAGGAGCAAAAGGTGTTCTTATTTCTTTAGGGGAAGGGAAGGGCCATAGAGCCTCAGCTTTGCATGCAGAAGGGCCCAAGTTGAATCGCTGGTATCTCCAGATCCCTATCTGAAACTCTGGAGAGCTTCTGCCAGTGTAGACAACACTGGCCCAATATAGTGCAACTCCCTATGTTCTCATTCAGAAAAGTCCTCAGAATGCCAGCCTCTCCACTTCACTTCCATAAACCACACATGCAGAAAACTTTGCCTTTAGAACTTGGAAGGCTTGCCTTTCTCTTTCCATCTGAATAGCAAATAGAATGTGTCTCGCTTGCCTGACAGGTGGCCTGCCTGTCAGAGACATTCTCTGGCATTAACACAGCTTTAATCCTGTCCCAGATGAATTGCTTTTCTCCAGGAAGTGCAAGGTCCTTGCTTGTAACCTGCAAGGCATCTCTGTCTGGAGTGCTGGTGCCAGTTTGTGAACAAGCCACAGCAGTGACAGAAGAAAAGCAATGGGAAGCTTTATTCATGCTCTCCTACTGTATGAAGGTTTGCTCTTGTTTATTCCCTCCCTCCCGCTCTTCTAGCAGTTGGGTTGGAGACTGACTTAACCATGAGTATTAGCTGAGAATATGGGTTACCATCAATATGCACTATTTACGGTATTTGGGAGCTCTCAGTTTATCTATTCATATATCGTGTCCTCCCTAAAAGAAGGCACATGTTGTGGTGAGACTTGGAGACAGACCACCTGTGTTGTGGGTAGGTAAGATTGGTCAGCCACAACACCCAATTGGTAGGTCCCTCGATGTTGGGTTCAATCTGGCCAATGGGGCGCAGTCTGAGTGGATCAAGGGACCTATATATACCCATGCACGTGACCCAGAGCTTCTCTTTCGGCTCGTGCATTCGGAACACCTGCCCACCTCTCCCTACTTTTAGGGCATTTTGCGATTGACCTTGCTATGCTGTCGTGTGTCATCTGTCATTGTGACAGGGGCACGGCAGGAATTTCCCTACTTGGCTGATTGGATGTTGCCATTTGGGTTTCGCCTGCCGTGTAGCAAATCGTCACAACTTGTAAGGTTGTGGATAGGCACTGGTTCAGGTGATAGGGATGGGAGAACGCTCTTGCCATCCCTATGTGAAGGGTATTCTGTTAAAGGAATCCAGGGACTCAATGGTTTGGTCAACCCCCGAGGGGCTTGTGCCCGTGCCTGAGTCCAGGGGGGCATCTGGGAGGTGAACATAGTCTGTTCCCAGCTTTTTGCCTACCCAGGTGTTCACTCTTGGCTGACCTATGCTGGTGCCCTGGATCAGCGCTGCCTGCAAGGGTGCAGGGAGCTAGTCGAACCAGAGCCTATGCAACCACTCACCTACTGTAATCAATAAAGTTGTGGCCTATATTCTGCCACAAACCAAAACTAAAATTTGAGTCAAGTGTGACTTTATTAGGGGGGAGGTCTCTGGATCTGAACATGCAAATTGAAATTTGAACAACACCCCCTCCCAAAAAGTGTGTAGGCTCCTTCCCTGTTCATGAATTATCCACCCCTCTCTCTAGAGTTGTATTGTCCCCCAATTGGAGTTATGGGCATCTCTTGATCTGGGTAAGCAGAGCCCAAGCCCTGAATCTCTTTCTGAGATCCCCAAATGGCAGAGCTGCTTCTCATGATTTCACTCTTTTGTTTCGTCAGAAACTACAACACCATGGGTAGCTACAGTCAGTGTGGCATTCTGCAGTGGCAGCACTGCAGCAGCTGGGCAGGAACAGAAGTGGAGGAGGAAGTGGTAAGCTACAAGTACAAAGGAGCAGGGAAAGGCTGTTGCAGTTGCCACAATGTGAAGAAGCTGCTACATCTCCCTCCCGGCCTCAGTCCTGCTCCTCTACAGCCCTGCTGGCAGAACTCCCGTGTGGTATTGGCGAGTTGGAAATAGCTCAGCCTTAAAATCAGATTCTTCCTGAAGGAGTCCATATTGTTCAGAAACTGAGTGGAGGACTGATAGTTGGAAACTCAGTCTTCAAACCAGTTGTTATTTTGTGTGTGGTGTTTTTTGGATTTACCCAGAGAACTTTTGTTATTGGGCAGTATACAAATATTGAATACAAACAAACCAATTCTGCTCAGCTCTGAAACTCACGGCACGGCTCTGGGCAAGTCATTATTTTACAGGGGAGGTTAAACCACTCTCTTCATTCATTGAAGGAAGTTTAAGTATAAAGGCAACAAAATAATAACTGAAGTGGGAGAGTTGGCTTGCCCTTACATTGGACAAGCCAACTTTCTTGGAAAGTCCTTGAGTTTAGCCTGAGAATTCTTCAAGAACACTCAGGAAAATGGATTTCCTTATGAGGTGAGCCAGAGGAAACTGGCCCACCACTAATAAAAACTTTGAGTAATTGCAGTGCTCTACCTAAATGCTTAGTATTCTTTATATATGTATTTCCTTTTCAAGACATTTACATGAAGCACTTGGAATATTCTAAGACACTATATGCATGCTAGAGATATTGGGTGTTGTCCATCTAAGTAATATTGAGAGTAGATCCATTATATATAATCTCCCAATGGATAAGCAGTGTGTCATCAGTGGCAATCAGCCCCCATGAGGCCTCTGTGGCTTTTTGTCAGGAGTTCAAAACTAACACCTGATTTTCATATTTACTGAAGGAAGTCCTCTGATTGCAGCTGAGGCCTTGACCCAAGAATCTGATTCATGGTATACTCAGAGTAAACTGAATGGACAGTATTCAACTACCAAGGATTTCTGCTTGCACAATGGTACTTCTGCCCCTCTCGCCCCACCTCTGTGTGCACCGCAACCTCCTGATATTTGCTCCAGAGGGTTGGGGGGGGGGAGACTCCTAGAAGCAATTTAAGGAGTGCAGAGGGGAAGGAGAGGGAGAGAACATTCCATTGCCCAAGAAGGCATAATTGCGTTGACAGAACAGGAGACTTAGTGCTACGTTGGAATACACCGATTGAGTATATGCTGAGTTTGGCTAATGTTGGATATCACCAATTGTGATTATGATAGTGATGGTGGTGATAATGATGCATGAATAGTGCTAAGCCGAGGAGAGCTGCAGTATCCAACTCTGAGACATAACCACACCACATAACTTAGATTTTGCAACACCATGAAGATGAAACATTCTTTTCACAAGGCATCTGTTTACTATTAAAATGTTTTGTGCTGACATTTCAGGACTAGGATGCAGATAAAGTGGTCACTGTAGTACAGGTAATGCAAAGAAGGACAAGGCTGAATGGTCTGCTGAGGAGAGGGTTACTACAGCAGGCTACACCCCTCTCCACTACTATGCTGTGCTGTGTGCTACTACAGCTCTTTTCATGCTACGTCACCCCCTCCAACATTAGGCTGTGATTAACAAAATAAAAACAAGAAGTTCACAAAATAGCATGTATAAAGAGGAACACCTCTTGGTCTCCTTTGTTTCTCTGCCTTTTCTCCATTGCAATGGGTAGGAATGGTGCATATATTACTGTTGGACCAAGGAGTATCCAAGGGGAATGAGCAAGAGTGTTTGTGCACATGTGCTCATAAGGAGTAAGCAGTGTGATGCCAGCGCAAGGAACACATACCTGCTCTACCATTTGAGCTTCCTGCTAAACGATATTGTTAAAGACAATCAGGGCCTCACCTGTGATCAGATGGCTTTCTTCAGTGAATATGAAAATCAGGTGTTAGTTCTGGACTCGAGACGAGGACTGGCTGCCCCTGATTTCACATTGTTTATCCAATGGTGAGAGAAATGTCCTTCGGTTATGAGAGGTTATTTTCTGCTCTCTGCAAAAGTGGCTGACTTTGCTGCACACATGGAAGTTTTAATCATTACTCTCAAGCAGCCCTGGGAGAGTTCCCCCTCCCCCCTGAACATGGAAACAAGGTCTACATTACTCGTTAAGTGGGTCAAATTTCAAGAAAGTCAGGAAAACATCTTGAAAACAGCAAAAATGTAATTTACAAAGAAAACAATCCAAGCATTACTGCCAAAGAGTTTTCCAACAGGAAGGAAGAAAGAATTTCATTTTCCCCCCACACACAGAATGAATGTACTGTACATTTAATTTGTGGTTTTGGGAGCACAGGAAACATCCCCTGGCCCGGCAGCATTGAATGCAATGAAGTCAGTGTGTGATGTCGAGAAATGTCTCACCTTTGTTATAATTCTTGATGGCTCATGCTGATTACATCTTCTTTTATTTCTCCTTCTATAAATTGGTGCCTGGCAGAAGGCTTGGCTTTGCTGCTCACTCATTTACTGCAAGGTAGCAGAGAATTAAGTCTCAGTGCTAGAAATAGGAGCATCAGATCAATGACAAAATGCTGATGGGGACAGTGGGGATCTTCAAGCCTGGGGGATTATCTACGGGCCATACTCCCCCCCCTAAGTCCTCACAAGTCTTTCTCTGTGCCTAGGTTGAGTGCTTTTGCCCAATTGGAATGCATCCCTGAACTTTCATCATTCTCATACTTGCCAAGGTGTAGTATGGAGAGATGTGTGTATGAAGCATGTGTATGTAGAAATCTCTGACTTGCATGTGGCTAGAGTTCAGCCTATTGTAGGATAAAAGTCACAGATGTTGCCCTGCCCACTTTACCTCTGTGGCTCCAGCTGTGGGGACTGAGACTGCGGGCCTGACAATATCTACTCAAAAGTAAGTTCCACTGAATTCAGCGAGGGCATCTCCACATTGACCTTTCATTCTACTCTTTCAAGGCACAGGTCCTCATGCCTTGTCCAGAGTTTTCCTCATGAAAACCTGCTCTTTAAAGCTGAAGCACAACAAATGGCAATTCTGGTTTTTCTGCAGATTGGCGCTTGATCCAGTTCAGCTTTAAATAATGGGTTTTCATGAGGAAAGTGCATAAAAGCTCAAGCAAACAAAAAGCACTCTGAGATGGAGATTCAAAGTGTGGAACATGTCTGGAAAGCACAGAGGAAAAGCAAGTGTGGAATCAGACCTGAGACTTACTCCCAGGTTGAGTGGGGTTAGGATTGTAGCTTCATTGTGTGGGTCAGGGTTCTAGCTGCTTTAGTCCAGCTCCAGAAAACATCACTCAGCACTATCCTGCTAACATGGTGCCCAGTCCAGAAGTAGATACCAGACTGCTAGCAAATGCACAGCATCCTCAGTCTATGTATAGCAATAAATATGACCTCCCCTCAAAAGAACCCTACTAAACACATATTATTAAAAACAAAGATGTTTTTAGCCAAATTTATTTGGGATAGATTGGAATGGCACACTAAACTCAGAGATCCAACTTCGCACCCTGCTGATATGGAGCTACTGGGGCACAGCCCTTCCACTAAAAATGGCAAGAAGTTTTTGTTTTTGTTTAATCATCCTCACAGTCTTAAAGCCGCAGACTTTTTCCTGACCCACAATTTTATACTTCCTTGAATATATGGAGGCATAGCTGTCAATCTCCTGCTCTCTGACCAATCACCTCTCTGCCCTGCTCAGGCAATTCTAGTCCAGCACTATAGAATGGCAACTAAGCAGAAAAAGCATGTGACTGATTGGGCTGCCAGAAAGTCAGCCCTGGTAGGAATGCTCTGACTTCAGCTGTTGTTATGAAGCCTGTCCAGCACAGCCACTATAGCAGATATGGGAGGAGGTGGGACAGTTGTGAATACTGTACTTTTCCGTGTATAAGACTGGGTTTTTTTCTTTAAAAATCATGTTAAAAAGTGGGGGTCATCTTATACATGGGTAGTGCATAGGGTGGACATTTGATTGGTTGCTGCTGTGGCTGTCAGTAGCTATTGGGTGTATTATAGGTTGCAATGGCTGGTGATTGACTGACGCTGCGATAATTGGGCGGGCGATTGGCAGCTTCTGCCGGCGAGTGGGCAGACAAGAGGCGGAATTGAATGTTGTTGTTGTTGTTTAGTCGTTTAGTGGTGTCCGACTCTTTGTGACTCCATGGACCAGAGCACGCCAGGAATGAATGTACATTTAATTTGTGTTTGTGTACATTTAATGGACGTGGGTGGCACTGTGGGTTAAACCACAGAGCCTAGGACTTGCCGATCAGAAGGTCGGTGGTTCGAATCCCCGCGATGGGGTGAGCTCCTGTTGCTCGGTCCCTGCTCCTGCCAACCTAGCAGTTCGAAAGCACGCTAAAGTACAAGTAGATAAATAGGTACCGCTCCAGGGGGAAGGTAAATGGCGTTTCCGTGCGCTGCTCTGGTTCGCCAGAAACGGCTTAGTCATGCTGGCCACATGACCCGGAAGCTGTACGTCGGCTCCCTCGGCCAATAAAGTGAGATGAGCGCCGCAACCCCAGAGTCGGTCACGACTGGACCTAATGGTCAGGGGTCCCTTTACCTTTACCTTTACATTTAATAGTTTGCTTGGCAGTGGGAAGTAGGCAATGGTTACCAAATACCTGCATATGCAAATATTTTAATACAGAGCAGGAGTGATCACGGCTTTATTACACTAAAGTGTAGGTCACAACATTAAATGGGAATAGTATTCATTATTCCCTGAAAACCAGCTTTACCCAACATGGTGCCTCCCAGATGTTTTTGGACCACAACTTCACAAATTCCTAACAAATTCCCCAGACCTTGCAGACTGGGGTTGATGGGCACTGCAGGTCAACAGCTTTGAGAGGGCTGCCCTTAGCTATCAACTTCCTTGCTGATGCAGTTGAGAGATGTGAGATTTTTCCCCCCATATCATTTTTATTAGTTTTACAATATTACTTTCCATTGCAATATCTCCTCTTATATTATACATTTTGGCTTTTTAGGGCCCTGAATTCCTGCAAACCTTCCTTATGATTTTCTATCTTTCATTTCAGATTTCTGCATTTTCACTATTTAACCATTGCTTTAAAATCAATAGCATTAAAACATCATACATTCTTATTCTTATCTGCAGTGGTTTTTGTACTTTTCCTTACAAAGCTTCTTGCAATCCTACCAGCGTATTTGATTGAATACAATTCTCTTTCAAATAATTTACAAATTTGGTCCAGTCCTTGATGAACTTTTGGTCCCACTGTTCTCGGATTCTTCCTGTCATTTTGGCCAGTTCCGCATACTCCATTAGCTTCAATTGCCATTCTTCCTTTGTCGGCAATTCCTTGTTTCCACTTCTGTGCTAATATAATTCTTGCTGCTGCTGTTGTGTATAGGAAAAGCTTAATATCTTGTGAGAGATGTGAGATTTTGGGATTGGTTTTTGTTTTTGGTTTTTTGTATGTTTTTTTTACACTAGCATCATTTGTAGGCCAACAAATGGGAGTTTGCTCATAGGGTACTATTTGGAAAGTCTGGAAAGGAGGATTGCACCTAGAATAATGTGCATGGTAAAAGGATAATAAGACAAGGACTACACCCTTAGATTACAGTCATCAGATATTTGGCCAGTGTGCATTGCTAAACAAGTACTTAATTCCACATTGCTGAAGTCAATGGGAAAATAGAGAGCACATTAGGAATTAACTGATGGAGAAGACTAATGAATGAGAGAAATAACTTGACATGTCTCCAGAAACATTCTCAGAAAAACTATGGATGGTGATCTCCCTCTTTTGGCTGTTTGGTTTCCATAATCCTTCATCTGTGCTGCTATGCAACTTAATCCAGTAGTGATTACAAACTGCTTTGATACCCTTGGCTGTAAGAGGCTTTAAGAGGACAATGTTTTATTGTTGTTAGGTATTTTCAAGGACAAAGCTGGCAAAGAAATAAGTGTGGAATGCTGGACTCAGTAGCACTAGGCTGAGTGTACAGCTAGCATATTGCTCTTATTAACGTAGCTCCTTTTGGCCTTTTTTTTTTTGCTGCTTTTACAACAGCTGTGCTCCATCTTTAAGGCATATTTGTCTTTATCTTTCACTGTTTTGTCATCATTGGCAGATGGCAGAAGGAATCTTAGGTGGGGTTGTTCTTTTAGCAAATTAAACAATGACCCAAGGTTTGCTCATTCCTTCCCCTCATGATTTCAGATTTCCATTTCTTCAGCTTGGTTGAGACAAGACCTCTTTGCTCAGAAACACAAGGAGATGGAGCATGGGGTCAACTGGAGCTGTGTGGCGGCCAATTCACATGAGCACATGGACTGGTGTGGGTTGAGTCAATCTTTATTCAAGCTGGTAGTTTGATTATTTTGTCACTCACTCAGTTTATCCATCAAGAAGTGTTTAGTTTTGTAAATTTTAAACTCAGGAGTGAGCCTGCTCCTAGATGTTCATACTTAAGAGCCAGTACTCAATTGGAAGTGTCAGTGGCTACCAATTTAAGGAACAATTAAAAATGCTAATATTGACCTACAGACCCCCAAATGGCTACATCTGGATACCTACCTGATTTGAACTTGCCTCATTATTGATATATTCCCCAGAGGCTCAAAGTGAAGTGGGTGACAATGAGAGAAAGGGGTGTTTCAATTGTGGTTGGCGATGAGGCTACTGAGGTCTACCAGTCATACTGGCTATGTACTGAAAACCAATTGTTGGGAATCAAAAGCAAAGAGTGCTGTTGCCCTCAGGTCCTGCTTGTGGGCTACCCACAAACACCTGGTTCGGCCACTGTGAACTCCATGAGCCTTTAGTCTGATGCAGACAAGCTCTTATTACACTCACCTTTTTCTAGCTATTCATCAGCACCCTCCTTTTAAAGGCACTTTCCCTGTGAAAACACTTAATGGGATTTAGAATCTCTGGAGTATATTTTCTGTTGCTTATTTGAAATGACTTTCAGTGCATTATGTTTTGTGTCCTGCTGTCACCACCGTTTTTATTACTTTGGATTTAATCCTTTGTGCGTGCCCTTTTATTGTATCCTAAGTATGTTGTCTCCTGGATCAAGACTGAGGTGGGATATAGATATTTAAAGAAAAGTAAATATATTAGCACAAGCCCACTGATTCAGATGCATGCCTTCCATGGAGCCTTCCGGGGCTAAGCCATCTACCCAGGGCTGAAATCATGGGCAGATCACAGGGTCAAGTAGCATCAGCCCACTGCTCCTTGGTGTGGACTCCTTCAGCTACCACCACAAGGGCAAGAGAGCTAAGAGGGCATGAGTAGGCCTGCTTTATGTGGTGCAGAGGCCTTTGGAAGCCTGCAGTAGCCAATGCAACTGTCCACTAAAAATCACAGTGGTTTGCTGGCATCTACACAGTGTCATGATTTGCACAAAAACATCTTCCCTAGGAATCCACTTGCACTTTGTGTATACGTAAACTATGCCTCCTAAAATACCCTGTTTGTGTAGGGTCCACTGATGACCAAGTTAATATTTTGATGATCCCTAAGTAATCCCAGGTGGAAGGAATAGACTACCAATTTCGATCATTCACACACAAAGTCGGTGAATCCATCATTATTAATCATGCTGTCAGTTTTAATACCAGGGACATTACCTCACTCAACACTCATAGAAAGGAGCTGCCAAAAACGATGATGTCATCATCAACAGGCACATCTAACCACGGCTGCTGATTGCTAGAGCTAAGTACAAGTTAATAAATCCCTTGGTACCTGGATATGCAGTGGAGTTTTATTACAATGCAGGCAATCCGTGATACTGCTTTAATTAAAGGGCCTGAATGGTGGGGGAAGTAAAGCCAGGCAACTTTCCCCCTATTTAGGAAAACTGTAAAATATAATTGTCCCAATACATTTCAGATCAGCATGCTTCAGCTGCCATGTAAAATCCATTTTTATTTTGCCACCATGCTTCTTGTAACAAAAATTTTTAATACCAGCACTTCCACATTTTAGCCCACTCTCCAAAACACTTAGAAGAATAAAAATCCTCTGTTTGGATTTTATAAATTTGCCCACTAAAGTCAAATTCAGGCACTGAATGCCTTCCCTGGAAATAATGCAGGCGTGTTTTGTGTGTGTGTGTTAAAATCATCAGCATTATTGATTTGGACAGAAATGATTATATTTTCAACCTGGGCTGAAGTTTCCATTGAGCGGAGATTGAATGTGAACACAGAAGACCAGATGGATTGTTCCAGCTGTCTTAAATGAAGTGGTGGTGCTCTCTTTCCTTCATGAAACCTTCCATGGAGACTGAAGTCTAACCCTGAGAACCCTGAAGTCTAACCCTGAGAACCCTGAAGTCTAACCCTGAGAACCCTGAAGTCTAACCCTGAGAACCCTGAAGTCTAACCCTGAGAACTGCTTGTCAATAGCCACTGATAGTCAACTGATTGTCAATAGCCACTGCTTGGGCCAGGTTCTTGAGAGAGTTTTGGCAAGCTTGGGAGAAGCTGTTTCAGGCTTGCTTTGGCACCAACATAGCTTTGGACACTCTTATTAATAACTTGCATTGGGAGAGAGTTGGGAGGAGTGTGACTCTGCTAATTCTCTCTGAGATCTCTCAGTGGCTTCTGATACCATTAACTATGGCAGGGGGGAGGAACCTCTGGTTCATGGACCAATCTTGGCACACCAGGGGGTTCCAGTTTGGAACCATTTTAATATGCTCACCTGTCAATCAGGTGGCATCAACTTATGAGGGGAAGTTGATGGACACAGTGAATCCCCTGCCCATCAGCTGATCGGCGAAGAGTGATCCTGCTTGGTCACTATTTCCCTCCACCTGTGCTGGCCAACTTTGATAAGTGAATGTGACATAAAGATATTGAGTCATTAACAGACGGTCCCAATCACTTGTCAGAGTTCGCACATGCGGGTTGGGGGAGAGACAGATCTGGCCATGGGATCCAATTGCCAAGGAGCTGGAGACAGAGCGATATGATGGCTCTGCTCCTACCTGCAGGGTTGCTTCCAGAAACGGGCATTGGGAGACTCCTGCTCAGCCCCGCAGCAGTTGCACTCTAGAGGTCCCCGGAATTCCCTTCCATTCACAGTGCTATTGGACATCTATATGAATCTCTGGGTGTGGTCACTAGGAGGTTTGCACCTAGCCGCCATCAGTATGTGGAGGACCCCCAGCTCTGCCCCTCTATATCATCTGAAACAGATGTAGCTGTCTTTGTGCTGAGTCAATCCCATGAAGCAGCATTGGGCTGGATGACAGCCAGCAAACTGAAGCTGAATGATGGAGGTGCTTATGGTAAATGACCTGCTCCAGATGGAGATATACTACTGCTGAAGGTTCATCATCTGGGAGTACTCCCTACTCCACCCAAAAGAAAACCACAGGCATAACACCCACACCTCACAAAAAAGCAAAACCCAGGCAATACTCCTTGCCAAAGAAAAGGCCCAACACACACACACACACAAATCTAAGAAAACACTTAGCCTTCTACTGTGCACCCACCCAATAGGAAAAACAACCCTTGTCCCCTGAATTTACCAGGCAGCAGCAGGGGCCTCTTCCTTTCCATTTCTGAAGAGTTTTAGAGGGCTTCCAGTTACTCTCACCCCTTCTTTCTTTTCCTATGATAAGAAAGTGGGCCCAGAACCATTATGCAGTTAGAAGGGAGCGGGATACATACAATACACTCGGCTTTCCTGCCAGCCCAGCTCTGCCAATGGTGTGGGGTTGTGTTTTTTTTAAGTCCTAAAACCTCATTTCAAACTAAAATAAAATAAAATTTGGGGAGAAAGGAGGCCAAAGGGGTATCTGAGGGCTCTAGTCTATGGCACCCACAGGCACCAGGTTGGGAACCGCAGCTCTATTCTATCTGCTGTACCAGGGATGTTTACAAGCTTTGTTTTGTGTTCCTTAACTGGAAAGGAATTTTAGAATGACAGCAGAGTCTATTATAGTCCTTTTTTGAGCTTGTGTATCTGTGCAGATTCACATCCTGCTGTCTTAACCCGCACTGCCTGTTTGTCCTCCTTGTCCCCTCTCTCCCCCCCCCCACTACTTTGCAAGCTCCCTGTTTCTTTATTTGCTTGATGCATATTCTTTAAATATTAGATTATGTTTTCTCTGGGGCAGGGTGTGCCTTTGTGTACTTCATCTTCACGCTGCCTGCTCTCATGAGGCCCTGAGGCCTGCTTGGGGTCCTTAGGTGCCACTGCAGTTGGAATAATGAATGAATAATGGATGGGAATTTTGCCTCCTGGGCCTATCTCCAAATATAACTGTAAAACGAGACAAACAAGGTATTCATAGGGTTGCCAGATTCCCATGTCGGCATCATCATAACTGCTCCTGGGCTTATAGAGTTCTTTGCATGAAAGCGTAATTGAAGGAGGACTAGTGTAAGCTAACAGAAAGCTTTGAACACAGGGACAGACCTAGGGATTTTCACACTGGGGAAAACTTTCAAACGCAGCTTGCATGAACTCAGATCCATTTACCTTTCAAATGTTTATAAATAATATTGCTCTCTATTTGTGCTATTACAGACTTTTTTGAGGGAGGGGAAAGCTTCATATCTTCACCATCTCCTATCACCTCTCCTTAGCTCTTTGACGTTGTCATCGTTCAAGTAGTCTTCACAGCATCAAAAACTGATGACATGAAAACACAGGTCCAGATGGGAAGAGGGCATAACTGCAAGGTAGAATTAGCTGTGATTTAGGAGCAGCAACAACAGCAACACCCATTACCTAATAACTCCACAAGGAATTCAGAAATCCATTGGCTTTTGGATAACCTGCTTCAGCTTCCAAGGCTTTTCAAAAAGAAACTTCACTTCTTGAAACTCCTCTTTTACACAGGGATAAATGAATGTAGTAATCTGAAAAAAGAATTATTATTTTTTTGCCACACATTGTATAGGTCGAAGCTTTGCTAATCATGATCTCAACAAGTGGAAATGCCAAGCATGTTATAATTGTATATATTTTCAGATAATGGTGGCTCATTCCCCTATCTTCTGAAAGAATTTGGGCAACTTACGTGATTTCTAGACATGCCAAACAAGAAAATTTGTGACGGGTCAAATTTCTTCACATTCTTGATGTGATGCAGTACAGTGCTCTGGGCTTGTGAGAGCACAGAGCAGTTTCCCCTTCCAGCTTCATTTTGCTGTAACTATTCTATTTCTTTTAAAGTGAAGGATATGGAATGTGTGAAAATATGTAACCGAATGCATGATGTCAGAGTCACTAAACAATATCCTGTTGACAATTCCAGTTCTGCATAGAATATTGTCCTGACACAGCTGCAAAACTTCAACGAATATAGCTTTAATAAAAAAAGGCGAATAACATGCAATCAATAACGTATTAAGTCAAAATTAAATCCTTACACCAGGCATGTAATATAAAGTATGACCAATGTTTCTTTAATCAAATCGGCTATTCCTAAGTTTAACCACAGGGACAGGAGGCAGGTTTGAGATACAGGTTATATATAATTGCTGCAAAACTTGTTTGCAATTTGTTTGCTGTCTGCTTGACTAGGTGAGTATCACCCTCATTTCATTACTATGCAAGCAGAGGAGACGCTGTGCTTAGGTGGAGGGAAGGATAGCACAAAAAAGAAATGGGGGGAGTGAACCCTAAAATCAGCTGGTCTGGATGCAGCCATTGTCAAAGCCATAGTCAAATGACTAGCAACCAGTGTGTTGCCCTGTGCTTACCTCCTGCCCCTCTAGCCTTTAGGTTTGCATATACTGTATTCAGTCTTCTTTGGTATTTGTGGCCCACTGTGAAATCCATTTCTGCTGCAATCCTATACCCACTTATCTGGGAGTAATAGCTCCCAGTGGTAGAGCATCTGCATACCTGCCAGGGGCCCCAGGAAAAATGGGACATCCTGGTTTTTCAAGAGATTGCAGAGGCCATTTTTGGTGCCTCCACGAAAGGAGGTTTATACTTAAGAGGAAGTACGTGCTCTACAATACACATGTATGTGAAAACACCATCAAAAGGAGAGCAAGTCAGAAGTAATCAGTCTTACTGTGAAATTCGATCTAGAATAAATCTACCCACAGACAGACTCTGAAGTGGAAAACAAATTCAGGTGCTTTTGTCTCACGGCTCAAGGTTTACAACATTTCTCAGGAGAAAAGATGGTCTTTTGTTAGTGTGCTAATTCATTTAAATGTGTGCACATCTTTTTGTGACCAGTGTTTATTTTTCCCCATTCAGATTCATAATATACAAATTCCTCGTATAGAATTTGACAGAGAGTATTTAATTTAAACTCTCTGACAATTAGCACATGCTATTAATAAAATAACTGATAATGTTTGAGTACATTAAAAAAAACTGAATTGAAAGATCCATTATACCTTCTCCAAAAGGCGATAAGCTGATTCTCCTTTTCAATCAATAAACTCTTTTTCCACATCTCTTCCCTTAATTTAACATAATGTGTTAGTTTAATGAGACTCATATTGTTCTTAACCATTCTTCAATAGACAAAGTGTTTGCAAATTTAGCTCTGAATACTAAATACCAGACTAATTCCTTGTGAACAAACTGGAAATCATCCACAATTCCTAATACACTTGACATCATAATAGAATATCCTACTTTCCCACTTATTATATTTGCCACATTTCTTATCCAAATCTTATGCCCAAAAAATCACCACAAACCATTTAACACTGGCCACAAAATATGTGCGCATTTATCATGCTCCGTTTCCTGACTTTAAAACTGGCCTGTAAACATTCCCAAATGTTTGGATCTGTTTAGAACTGGGCAAGAAGCAAGCTCAGTTGGCTCCAGGCATCCTAGAGTTACCAAAAGCCTCTCTTTGCTGGAATTTACATTGACTGTAGGTTGAGAACATTTTTTTCATCCGGCGGCCTCATTCTCGCATGGCAACCTTCCAGGGGCTGCATCCCAGTGTTGGGTGGGGCCAGAGGCCAAAGTGTGTGTCTTACTTTTGTATATTGTGTTCTAGACACTCCATGTGTCCCTATTTTCCAGGAACAGTCCCAGATTTACAGAAGCCATCCCGCTTTCTGATTTGATCCCTGAACTTTTCTTTAGGACATCCTTATTTTCATTGGAGAAATGTTGGAGGTTATGGAGTTATGTGACTCCCAAACCAAGGAGATAAGTAACTATACAACCTTTTGAAGACACCTGAAAGTAGCCCTGTATAGGGATGTTTGTTAATGTTTAATGGGCGCCATACTACTACTACTACTACTACTACTACTACTACTACTACTAATATTGAATAGGAAGTCCTTATTTTCATTTGATAAATATTGGAGGGTATGGAGTTATGTGACCCCCAAGCCAACGAGATAAGTAACTTTACAGTCTTTAGAAGACATCAGAAGGCAGCCCTGTATAGGGAAGTTTTATAATGTTTAATGTTTTCTTACGTTGCAAGTTGCCCAGAGTACTGGAGCAACCCAGTCAGATGGGTGGGATTTATGTTGTTGTTGTTGTTTGGAATGCCCCTATTTTCATTGGAGAAATGTTGGAGCGTATGGTATTCCAGCTATATAAAAGCCAGAGGTTTTAATCTCTCTCTCTCTCTCTCTCTCTCTCTGGAAGCAAGAGGCATTATCTCTCTTCAGTGATGTGTTTCATCCAGGCCAAAGCACTCAAGGAGGGCCTGGAGCAAGGCTGGTTAGAGGTGAGACTTATGTGACTTAGGGAGAGTTTTGAGGACTGAATAGAGAGGCCTGGAGGACAGCATTGGTCGCCCAACCCTGAGGTTTCCCACCCTACTGTAGAGAAGTCAATCCCAGTGATTCAAACGTATTTTACTTTAGCATGTGGATCTTGGGACACTTTTATATATTTCCATTTATAAAGAGAGAAAAATTGAACCCATAATTATCATAACAGGGCCTAATGAACTACATTGGGAGGAATTCAACACAGCACTGTTACAGATGTTCCATCAGTGAAACCATTTCTGGTTGCTCAGTGGAGAATCTCCCATCTCCTCTCTACTCATGCTGTTCTGGGGGGGGGGTTCTCCTATGTCCCCAGAGCCAATTTGTGGAGGGCAAGGGATAGATTATGTTCCATCCACCTCCCCCTCCCCCTTGCATAAGGAACAGTGAGTCAGGGAGTAACATAAACATTTGCTAACTCAGAAGCATGTCAGCACTAATAGGAGT
Organism: Podarcis vaucheri; assembly: GCF_965113315.1. NCBI lineage: Eukaryota > Metazoa > Chordata > Lepidosauria > Squamata > Lacertidae > Podarcis > Podarcis vaucheri. Next base: position 71,789,968 of record NC_138760.1, read on the forward strand.
TGCACATGTAAATTCCCTTATGTGTAAAGTTGGGGAGGAATCTACCTCATGAGATGACATGCCAACAAGCTACTAGTGCCAAGAGCACAGCTGAAGAATGTCCTGCCTAAAATGATCTGAAAGAAAAGTTTGAAACAATATCCTATGGCAAGGCAAGGAAAACTAACATCTTTGCAGCCTGTTTGCTTTTGGTTTAGTTAGCATGCTAGTGATTTGGCTGAATTAATACAAAAAAGGGGTAAATGACAATTTAATGAAAGAAAAGACCCCCACCCAGGTCAAACAGTGCTTGGCACTGTTGCTCAAAACGTATTATGAAAGCTCATTTTATTAAAACAAAACCCATATGCTTCAGTTTTAAAATGTTTCTAGCTCTCAGTTTTTGCTTGCCGAGAGCTACTATTCTTCCTTAATTATTATTTTTGCATGAGACAATGACAGCTATGTATTTTCTCTCAAGTGCATAGAAAATTGTAGGCACTGTGTAAAAGTTCAAAGCTATAACACTTCAGCTAGCCACAGGGGGGCTCTGCACCTCAGAAGGTCTCTGGGCCTGCATGCACTCTTTTTCTGTCACCTTCATCACCTTAGAAATTAAGGCTGTTTAGTCAAATTAAGAAATATTGGTTCTCCAGAATCCAGATGTGCTGCTGCCATGCTTCAAATCCTCATGAAGGTCCCAAATCAAGATACAACCGAAAAGAAAGTTAAGTGGATGAACTACCAGCCTCTCTGCTTTGAATCATAGAATTGTAAAGTTGGAAGGGATTGTGAGGGTAATCTAGTCCAGGCCCCTGCAAAGCAGGAATATTTTGCCCAACGTGGGGCTCAGACCCATGACCATAAGATTAAGAGCATGGGTAGGCAAACTACAGTGGTGCCCCACAAAACGAATGCCTCGCAAGACGAAAAACTCGCTAGACGAAAGGGTTTTCCGTTTTTGCGTTGCTTCGTTAGACGAATTTCCCTATGGGCTTGCTTCGCAAGACGAAAACGTCTTGCGCTTTTTTTTTAAAGCCGCTTGAAGAGGCGCAGTTGTGACGGACCGTGCTTTGCAAGACGAAAAACATCGCAAGATGAAAAGACTCGCGGAACGAATTCTTATCGTCTTGCGAGGCACCACTGTAAGGCCCGGGGGCTGGATCTGGCCCAATCGCCTTCTCAGTCTGGCCCACGGACGGTCCGGTAATCAGCATGTTTTTACATGAGTAGAATGTGTCCTTTTATTTAAAATGCATCTCTGGGTTATTTGTGGGGCATAGGAATTCGTTCATTTCCCCCACCCCTTCAAAATATAGTCCAGCCTCCCACAAGGTCTGAGGGACAGTGGACTGGCCCCCTGCTGAAAAAGTTTGCTGACCCCTGATTAATAGTCTCACAAATTACCGACTGCGCTCTCCCTCTGCTGTCAAGTGGTGTAAATGTCCCAGCTTCAGGAAGATTTGCAGGTAGCCCAGTTTTTCAAACTTTGCAATTAGTGAGATTATGTGACATCAACATGAAACTGAACCTTTAGTGTCATTGTTCCAGTCCTGGGGAGTGTTTTTTCAATAGAGATTCAGCACGCACCTTCTATCATCTTTAAACAGTTGCTGAAAACTTTGCTTCGCTGCCAGACTCATGTTTTGTAGACCGTTAAGAAAAACAATTTCCGTAATGGATATCTGGTGATCCATTTTAAATTCTTATGTGCTTTTTTTCAGTTTGTGTGTGTGTGTAACAGCTTTGGTTTTTTTAAAATATAAAATTGTGGTGTAGAAGTATTTTTAAAATAAATAAATATACATGAATAAGCATAGAGTTTAGCAAAAGTATTAGGAAGTAACTACTTATTCCTCATGCAAACTCCTATGTGGAAATATTTTGCTCTTCCCCTGATTAGGATTGTTTTAGAGAATGTTTTGGGATTTAAAACACACACACACAAATAAAAATACCCCAGCTGAGAAGGAGCACTATGTAAGTACATTAATTTTATTTATTATTGTTGTTCATTTCGTTTCTATACCACTTTATATTTTAAAGAAAAAATCTCAATATTTGAAGATTAATTTGAAAAGTGTTGCTTTTTATAGTGATAATGAATGATAAAACAAACACAACACTGCAAGCATAGCCTTGAAGGATTTGATGGCTTAACTTTCAGGTGGTAAACCCCACTTTTTAAAAACCAGACTTAGGTGACCAGGTCTTGGACAAGATGTGTCAAAAGGAAATCAGTATCTGGTTAGATCAGGGGTCAGCAACCTTTTTCAGCCGTGGGCCAGTCCACCATCCCTCAGACCATGTGGTGGGCTGGACTATATTTTTTGGGGGGAAAATGAACAAATTTCTATGCCCCATAAATAACCCAGAGATGCATTTTAAATAAAAGGACACATTCTACTTATGTAAAAACATGCTTATTCCTGGACAGTTCGCGGGCCATATTGAGAAGGCAATTGGGCTGCATTCAGCCCACGGACCTTAGGTTGCCTACTCCTGGGTTAGATTGTGAAAGAGGGATTAGAGTTGGGAAATTGGGATGTAAATTTGCTAGAAAGTGAGCAGAAACCTAGGAGATGTGAAATACTGAAAAAGAAGAAACAAGGGCAACAGCTTGATTCAATGGTTTTTCATTTCTGGAGCCGATACCCCAAACCAGGCCGCTCTGAGTGCATTATTGTGAATGATACGAGAGCCACGATGAGATCTAGAACACGGTCTCAGGAATCACTCTCCACTGCCTCATCTTGCACTGGAAATGCAGGGTCACCTGGGATTTCATGGTTCCAGCCTCCCAGCAGCTCTTATGAAAGGAAACAGGAAGAAACTGCTGGTGGGTTGGGAAACAGCACCTGTCAGAGTGACCTGACTCATGCATACCACTTGCACTACTTCTCCTTTGTTAAATGACTAATCTAAAATAAGAAATTTAAAATCTTGTAATATAAACAAGGAATAGGGTGAGGAGAGAACATTCAATTGTGCAAATAGAAATCCTTCCACTTATGGAACAATTGTCTTTGTGGCACACTGGATTCCACCTATAGCAGTGATGGCCAAACTCCAGCTGTTTTGGGACTACAATTCCCATCATCCCTGACCACTGCTCCTGTTAGCTAGGGATGATGGGAGTTTAGTCCAAAAACAGCTGGAGGGTCAAGTTTGACCATCACTGACCTATAAGGTAAAGGTACCCCTGCCCGTACGGGCCAGTCTTGACAGACTCTAGGGTTGTGCGCTCATCTCACTCTAGAGGCCGGGAGCCAGCGTTGTCCGCAGACACTTCCGGGTCACGTGGCCAGCGTGACGAAGCTGCTCCAGCGAACCGGCACCAGAGCAGCACACGGAACGCCGTTTACCTTCCCACTATAAAGCGGTCCCTATTTATCTACTTGCACCTGGGGGGTGCTTTCGAACTGCTAGGTTGGCAGGCGCTGGGACCGAGCAATGAGAGCGCACCCCGCCGCGGGGATTCGAACCGCCGACCATGCGATCGGCAAGTCCTAGGCGCTGAGGTTTTACCCACAGCGCCACCCGCGTCCCTATTCTGGATTATACAAGCTGCATAAAAGCAGCACGGGCACTGTAATTCACTGACCTATAGGGTAAAGGTAAAGGGACCCCTGACAATTAAGTCCAGTCGTGAACGATTCTGGGGTTGCGGCACTCATCTCGCTTTACAGACTGAGGGAGCTGGTGTTTGTTGGCTTCCGCAGAAAGTTTTTCTGGGTCATGTGGCCAGTATGACTTAAGCCGCTTCTGGCAAAACCAGAGTGGTACCTATTTATCTGCTTGCACTGCGTGCTTTTGAACTGCTAGGTCAGCAGGAGCTAGGACAGAACAACAGGAGCTCACCCCATCATGGGGATTCAAACTGCCAACCTTTTGATTGGCGAGCCCAAGCGGCACAGTGGTTTAACCCACAGCGCCACCCATGTCCCATCTTCACTGACCTATAGTTTTGTGGAAGATGCACCCATCTACCCCAACTCTCTCTCTCTCTCTCTCTCTCTCTCTCTCTCCCCCCCACAGAGACCCATCCTATTCTTCTGACTGTAATTGGTTTTAAACTGATGTTAATATTCTATATTTAAATTGCTGCAACCTGCCCTGGGACTTTATGGTGAAGGGTGGGTATATAATATAATAATATAATATAATATAATATAATATAATATAATATAATATAATATAATATAATATAATATAATATAATATAATATAAACACTTAAATGAAATTATTTAATCCTATTTTAGGAAGACCATTCCAAAACTTCACTCACGTGGTGGTGAAACCCGTTCTTGACAATAAAAGTTAGAAGAAATTTTTCAGAACCAATTGCTGTTGTTTCAATTCCTCTCTATTCTCTGATCCACAAAGAATGAATGTTAACCCTTATAATGAGAGAAAGGACATTGGCAGGTAAATAAATGTACTTAAGTAACATGTAATCTAAGTACAATAAGGTATAAAGTTAATTCAACATAGGAGTTTAAAGTATGATTTCTTTCTTTCTTTCTTTCTTTCTTTCTTTCTTTCTTTCTTTGCTCTCTTTTTTGTCTGTGCTGAGATATGCTTTCTTGTATAAATACCATGTCAAAGGCCATGAAAACAAAAGAATCCCCTAATCAAGTGTTGGGAAATAAAGTAATGAGCCCAAGTGACTGAAAGAAGCTGTAATATAGCCAAATCAATACTTATTTATGAGGAAAAAGCAACCAATATCTTAGCAGCTGGAATTCTATTGAATAATCAATATCTGATTGCAGTTGGACCTTGCAAGAGGCAGAGGCCTCATTTGCACTGTGCACTGTGCATACCACTTTAAATAGCTCTGACTTCCCCCAAATGGGAACTGTAGTTTGTTTAGGGTGCTGAGAGTGGTTAGGGGACCACTATTCCTCTTACAGAACTACAATTCCCATTATAGTTTTACAATCAATTCCACTTTCTGGGAATGTAGGCTGCAATCCTATAACCACTTATTTGGAAGTCAGCCCCATTGTATTTAATTGGTCTTACTTCTCTGAGTAGCTATGTATAAGATTGCACTGTTATTTTTATTTACCACTAAAAGCTGGTTAACTTAATTGGGATACTGTGGTACCTCGGGTTACATACGCTTTGGGTTACAGACTCCGCTAACCCAGAAATATTACCTCAGGTTAAGAACTTTGCTTCAGGATGAGAACAGAAATCGTGCTCCAGTGGCGTGGCGGCAGCAGGAGGCCCCCATTAGCTAAAGTGGTGCTTCAGGTTAAGAACAGTTTCAGGTTAAGAACAGACCTCCGGAATGAATTAAGTACTTAACCCGAGGTACCACTGTATTGAAAAACAGGTGTAAAATCCATTCTAGGCTTCCTTTTCTTCCATCATTCATTAGTAACTCTTTGTCATCTGTGATGGGAGCTTGTGTCTCTCTCTGTGTGTGTGGGGGGGGTGCACTTCTTTGAACTTTATTTAGAATGGATTTGCTACATTTGTTGGGCTGTTACTGACAAACTGTGCGCAACTGTTCCCTGTTAAGAAATCCCTCAACTGAACAGAGGAAAGAGATATTGTGTATATCACGGCAATGTTAATTAAGTGAGTAATATTGCCCTAGTCATGTAATACAAATAGGACTGACTGAAGTGTGTATGTTTCAAAATTGCAACAGTATTTTAATTTCTAAAAACCTTTGAAGTTCATAAAACTGTTAGTTTTGAAAAATCCGTTCTCTGTCTCTCTCTCTCTCTCTCTCTCTCTCTCACACACACACACACACACACACACACACTTCCCTTCAAAGCTTCTGTTCAACAAACTTTACGAACTATTTCCTGAGTTAGATTAATGACAACAGTATCAACTGTCCTGGCCTTCAGTAGCCTAAATTTATAGCAAAAGTATAGCAAAATATTCAAAAATAAGGGGCCTAGAAGTCACTCATCTCACCCTGGAAACACATTCCTTTAATTTGCAGATGTTTACAGGTATGCTGCGCCTCTCCAGTACAGTTGTACCTTGGTTCTCAAACTTAATCCATTCTGGAAGTCTGTTCCAAAACCAAAGTGTTCCAAAACCAAGGCACGCTTTCCCATTGAAAGTAATGCAAAATGAATTAATCCGTTCCAGACTTTTAAAAACAACCCCTAAAACAGCAATTTAACATGAATTTTACTATCTAATGAGACATTGATCCATAAAATGAAAGCAACAATCAATGTACTGTACTATAAAATAAATAAGACAGTATTGTAGATGATAAAAATAAAAAAAATTTTTTTCTTACCTGCACTGATGATAATTGTTTGGATGGGGGGCTTTTATCCATTTCCGCAGTCACACAATCAATCAATCAATCAGTAGCTGAACTGGGTTCCACACAGTCACAAAAATAAACTAATCGAAAAAGCCTCAAAAACAATACAAAATAAATAGCGCCAAAATCAATAACACAAAAAAACAAAAGTACCAAACTTAAGCAGTTCCAGAAGTCCATTTGACTTCCAAAATGTTCAAAAACCAAGGCACAGCTTCTGACTGCTGCAGGTGCCCTGGAAACAATAGCCGACAGCCACATCGGATGTTGGGCTTTTGAAAAAACATTTGAAAATTGGAACACTTACTTCCGGGTTTTCGGAGTTTGAGAACCAAGGCATTTGAGAACCAAGGTACCACGGTACTTCTTCTTCTTCTTTGGCAATCTACTAGTGAAAGAAAGACCACACACCTTATGGTTACTACATATTCTAGTGCTTAGCTCGCTCAGTATGGGCCCTGTATTGAAAGCAGCCCAACACAAATTTGCTTCTTGTGGGTAGTGGACAGAAACAATCCGTGGATGGGGCATAAAAAAATTACATTTCATTTTATATTTATAATTATTTATATTTTCCAGAGGTCCTTGAAACCATTATGCTGGTGCAAATTCTGGCTTTGAATGAGTGGGAATGAGGGATGGATAGTTCAGTCTATTTCCGTTCCATGTGAGTGTTGCATGCATACAGTCACAAGTCCGTTCTCTCATGTTTCTGCAGATTTCACACAAAAGTCACAGGAAAATTGTACATATTATGTACGCACTTCTGCTCCAAATTCGGGTTTTGTGTGCATTTCCTCCAAATATATAATTTTCGAATGCTTTTCTATGTACTTCCTTTCACCAAATACACTTTCCCTCCTCCCAAAATCAACACCATTTTGTATGCATTTTGGGAACCGAAAGTGCATCATGGAATTTTATAGAGACACATGAAATACAATTGCTAACTGCAATCCAGTACACATATACTGTAAATCTGGGAAATGCAGATTAGGTTGATTTGCTTTAAAATGCGGACTGAACAAAGTTATCCTCCGTCTTTTGTGAGGACCCAGCACACAATACTTCATTTTCCAGGACCAGAAATTTCTTCCCTTGGCCAGCAGCAACACAAGACTGGGCTGCTATTCTTTTCCAGCAGCTTAATGAACAGCTGTTTAACTTAATGGCCAATATGTGAAGTCTATCTCTAGTAATGGAATTAGAAGCAGACAAATAGTTGCTCCTGAAGAATGAATGATGGGCCTTTAGAAAAGGACATCTGAAGGTCAAGGATTCAATTCTGGTTTATATAGCAGGATGTTTTATTACCCACATGACTGATGTCATTATTTTTTTAAAAATTTAAATAGCTGCTTTGTTTTTCCGTTGTTTCCAGGTAAGAGATAAGAAGTAGCTTTGCTCAGCTGAACTCCGCACAACGGTATTGCTTGTTGTCAATTTTTATTTTTATCCTGGTGGTAATCTTTGTAGGGTTCCAGGATGGCTGTCCATAGGCAGTGCAGTTGAATTCATTCGGTTCATTGAATAAGCCAGTGCACCTCTGCAGCTGCACACCAGCAACTTTGAAATCTTGGGTTAAATAAAACAATTATCCACACTTCCTCTTGTCCCACTGCTTTCTCCTGGGAAAAGTGCTCTTTAGCACTCAGCCGGATAAAACAGCAATTGGGTTTTCCATGGATTGTTGTTTGTTCTGATCAGCTCTGAGTGCTCACTGGAAGGACAGATCCTGAAGCTGAGACTCCAATACTTTGGCTACCTCATGAGAAGAGAAGACTCCCTGGAAAAGACCCTCATGTTGGGAAAGATGGAGGGTACAAGGAGAAGCGGACGACAGAGGACGAGATGGTTGGATAGTGTTCTCGAAGCTACCAGCATGAGTTTGACCAAACTGCGGGAGGCAGTGGAAGACAGAAGTGCCTGGCGTGCTCTGGTCCATGGGGTCACCAAGAGTCGAACATGACTAAACAACAACAACAAGAGCTAACTCTGAGTAAAACTTTGCTGACTACCACCCGCTGATCTTGAAAATTTTGAGGAGCTTCATTCTGAATAAGAAATAGCTGGTGATTTTTTAATAATTTGAATTTGGTTCCTAGTGGCTGAGTCTCTGGTTATCTTTGGCCAAAAAAACCAATTTGAATCCCATTTGAGGAGTATGCAATAGATTAGCTTTATATTTATATGGCGATTTCAGTTACTCCCTTCTAGTGCCTACTGACCAGTCAAGGAGGCTTGCAATGATTAAAATTCATGTCATGAAATAGAATAAAAGGACAATAAAAACAAATGTATTGTAAATACATCAAAATATTGGGTCCACTTTGATTTCCTGTTTCCGACCTTCAGAGTGCAGAAATAAAATTCAGATTGTCCCAGTCCATTTAGAACACAGGAAAGGCCCTAGAAGATCTAAACGAAAACTTTATTATTATGTAGGCTTGCATGAGGCCTTCACAAAATTTTCTCCACTTCACATTGTAGGGGAAAGTTATTTTTCAGTGGGTTGAGGGGGGTGCACGCACTTCAATATATTATGTTCACAGAGCAATGATTTGCAGGCCAAGTACTATCCAGTGGGATTAACCTTAGGAGTGGCCTGTAGTATGAGTCAGTAGAGATTCTCATGGGAATCACAGCTGTGTTAGGGTTCTGGAAACAGCACAGGGTCTGGACAGTTGGACAGCCCTTCAAGAGTATAAATGCTTCTTTGTTTTAGCCTCATAATCATCTCCTGATTGCTGGGAGGAGCCCCTTCAGTCTTTCTCATCAGATTCCTTCCCACAGTAGTAATATTATCTTTCCAAGGAATATTAGTAAGTGAGAAACAAATGTAAACAGCATATTTAACCAGTAACCAAGGGCTGTTTTATTAATTGCTGTGCTCTTATTGTACAGGAGCAGCAGGGATAAAGGATGCAGAAGGAGTCCAGTTGAAATGTGGGCCTTCTTCTACTCAGGAGGAAGGGGAGTTCTTAGGTTGGAACTAGGCATCACAGCAGGTACCACCCAAATAGCAGCCCCCTGCCTCTTTCCCCTCTCTTCCCATAATGTCTAGCTTGGGACTCTCCGAATGGGAAGGTCATCTTGCTGCAGGCTTCCCATAAGAACCCTGCTGGATCAGGAGAAAGGCCCATTTATCCCAGAATCCTGTTCTCATAGTTGCCTACCAGATACCTTCAGCACTCTTCACACTTGTATTTTCCTGTAACTGGCAGTTAGTGGCATACTGCCGCCGACAATGGAGGTGGAACAGAACCATTGTGACTAGTAGCCTTTTCTTCCATGGGTTTGTCTGATCCTCTTTTAAAGCCACCCAAATTGGTGGCCATCATTGACTTTTGAGAGAGCAAATCCCATAGTTTAAACAATATGCTCCATGCAACCAAATAATGGCTACACACACCATCAATTTAAAGCACATGGCGCAGCCCCTCAAAACAATCATGTGAACTGTAGTTTGTTAAGGGTGCTGGGAATTTTATTTGTGTGAGGAAGAAGCTACAGTTCCCAGCATTTTTGTGAGGGAAGTAATGTCCTTCAAATGGATGCAGCCAGTTCGTTCACTGTTAACGTATAGGATGGTATTCTGCTCTGTGGGTTTACACAATGGCACTGCAGGATACATTGATAGGCATTGTGTTATATGACAAACACCCGTTCCCAAACAGTTGATAGTAGTAGAAAGAGAGCACCGACTCCATCACGATTCCTCGCAGGTTTAAAATGTGACACACACTTATACAGCTTGCCGATTCAGGGGCACAACTTGTTTTTGCAGCCTGTGGAAATGTTGTCTAACTCCCAGACTAAAAATTAAGAGCTGTGGGATAACAACTATGCCATGAAAATGTCCTAGCTTATTAAAGACTTGAAGATGATAGCATGCTTTTAATGTTTCACATAAGTCATTTGGGATTTGAAGAACTTTCAGCGCTTGCAAAGAAGTCAGAATAAATGCTTACATGGGTAAAGGGGGGGGGGGAGGGAGACAACAATGCTGAATTAAATTTTCTGAGCATGGCATTCCTACATGTTGCTCCATTCCAAACTGGGTAGGGTGGGGGGACAACATCAGCTTTGTTCATGAGCATACGCTTTTGACATTTTTTCCCCCTTCTTGAAGCCTGTGAATTATTAATGAACTAATTTCTCTTTATAGTTCAATCTTTGGAGATTTAAAATGCTCACTCAAATGCATCGAGAAGGGAAATGCTTCAGCTCCAATCAGCTCCTGTCTTCAGGAGAGATGTTGGCCTTGAGGTATCTTGGAGTCTTTGAAAACCATCTTTTATTCAACCGGGAATTTTTGATGGCTTGGAGGTGTAGTCTGTTAATTCTACCTAATGCCCTGTTTATGTTCGGGCCGTTTTTCAATCATTATGAGTTCTTGCCCTCTTCTTTTTTTTAAAAAAAAAAAAAAAACTTTGCTCATGAGCTAAATGCATTTTCCTTTCCTTTCCGCCAACCCTTTAAGTCACCACAATTTATATTTCAGAATGTTTGAGATACCTTGGATCCTGTCCTGAGAACCACCATCTTTTGGCTGCTTTCTTTTTTGCAATAGTGATCAAATCAGAGACATCACAGCAAACTATAGTTTGAGCAGCAACTGCAGTCAGAAATTAAATTTCACGCGTTATAGGACCAAGGAAGTAATGGGAGGAGGAAGAGGCAGCAGGTTTTGGACTACAACTCCCATTATTCCTGGTCATTGGTCAAGCCGGATAGGGCTGAAGCTGGGCAAAGCTAGACATTTGTGCCCACTGAAGAAATGCTAACTGTCCATTAGTAAGGAAATACAAGAGCCACTTGCCAACCATTTTGATACCCTTGAACATTTTTGATCCTGTTCTCTGTACCACTTGTGGATGGGTATTCTGAATTTCACCTATTCCTTAGTATTTATATAGACATTATGTGGAATGCAACATAGTTCTAAGACTATTGTTCCATCAGTGCAAATATTTCTGCTTGCACAACAGAACGTTCTCCCCCTTCGCTTCCCTCCCCTCCCCAACCACCCTCTAATTCTGTTCTAGGGGTTCTCCCAACCCTTTGGAGCAGGGTGAGTGTGGGGTGTGTGCGGGGTGGGGAGTGGGGAGAGAATGTCCCTTTGCACAAGTGGAAATCCTTGCCCTGATGGAACTTGTTAGTAGAATATCGCCCAATAGATTTATATAAAACCATTCTTGGGTTTTTTATATATTAATACTTTTCCTTTTTTAAAAAAACAACCCTCTGGGATTAACACTGCCACAATCATAATGATCTGTTTGCTTACTGCTGCTGCTGTTTTTAATGGCTTTAGCGCTGAGCTGACATTTTTAGGAAGAATGATCTCTGCAACTCTTCACAATATGGGTTGAAAGCTACAAAACCACATTTTACCAAAGACCTCATGCTTGCCTCGTGTGCATGAAATTAAAGCACTATACAATGCAGCAACATGGTTTGATCTTTTGTTTCCCTTGCTTGAAAAACATGCCAAAAAAAAAAAAAAGCTAAGCAAGAATTAAATACAAGCCACTGGAGGGTATGGAAATATGCACGCATTCAAATTTGAAAATGTTCCTAAATGAAGCTATATGATAAAATTGTATTTCTTTATCAGAAACATTTAAATAGGAAGAACTACAAGAGGCAATAGCCTCATTAAGAAAACTAACTTGGATGGAGGCAGAATTTCCACTAATGGCAAGGGAGGGGGTTCAGTAAGAAACAAATCTGGGATATATTTTATAATAGATGCATTGCTTATTCCTTATTATGGAGGCTATTCACATGAAAAGCATCAGTTCAAATCACTTTCCCCCTTTTTTCTGGCTTTACTTAGTGCAACTCAAGAAGGCCAAAAAGGAAAAAAATTGATGCCCCGCCATTTACTTTAGAGTATGTAGGAGAAGAATCTGAACTGAAGCCATGCAAATACCTGTAAAATTAGCACAATAAAGATATTACTCAGAGAAAGGGAATTGTTTCTAGATAAGATCTGTATATGAATTTTCCCTGAGGCATCAACAGCTCTTTAACACAAAGAAAATATACTGAAACAGAAAACAGGAATGAGTTACATACCCACCACCATGAAAAACCAGAATGCTTTTTTCTGGGAGAAAACTATTTCTTAATTCAAAAATTATTGATGATAGCTCACAAATCCACATACTTTTGCTTGAGAAACTATCAGGGAAAAGGGTTAAGAGTAGGGAAGCATATTCATCATAATAGAAGTGGTTTTTGGGGTTTTTTATGTCTTAAATCACCTCAGTCCACCATCACCTTTTGAGGACCAGTCAGGCTATGATGAAAGGTACTGACTGTCATGCAAATGTTCCAGGTTCAGAGATACTTTGCTGTGGAGGCACTTGCGTGGTGAGGCCCCGTGGCCCTCCTATCCCCTAAGGTGCAGATAACTAGACAACACACAGCATATTGGGTTTGGGGGATCAAATAAGGCAACAACTTTATTGTGAAAGGTTTGGCCATAGGCATTGAGGTAAGCAACAGCACATGTCACTCCCGTCTGTCTGCTGGGAGTGTTTCTAAGGGTGAGGCCAACGGGGGGAGACGCCCTATGAGCTACATTAAATTGGAGCGTTTCCCCCAAGTGTTCCCCTTTGGAGGAGTGGTATGGCCCTAGCCCCCATCTGGGCATCAGCAGGAGCTCCTCTTCCTGGATCCTTTTAACAGGATAGCATTACTCATGGAGGGGCAAACAGAGGCTACAACCTTTCCCCCAACCAAGACTTGACTTAACGCAATGCCTATCCACCTTACAAAGTTGTGACAATTGCTATGAGGTAAATTAAAACGCAAATGGTGGCGCCAGTTTGCCAGATGGGAAAAATTCCTTTCCGGACCCTGAATATAGCGACCGACATTGTCCATAGCAAGGTTGTACCATTGGCAAAAAACCTAATCTGGGTGGGATTAGGGCGGGAGAACCGGCACGGCGAGAGAGAGGCTGAAAGGCCCTGCTGGCCAGGTGTTTATCCTTCCCCTGGGTGCAGTGCCAAGCTCTGCTACTGGTCAGCTGGCACCACATCTAGGTGAATGCCCCCTAGATTCCTGCCACCATTGGTCAATTTGGCGACAGGAGTACAATCTGGCTGGCAATAGGCTGGTTCACAGGTGAGACGCTGTGCCAGCTGCACGCCCAAGGAGGGCAAACAGACTTAAAAAAAATACTTGCTAAGGTAGCAGAGCCTATTGAGAAGATGAATAACTCATGCCATTTGAGAACCAACCCTTTAGATTAATTGTTCATAGGGGTGAGGGGAATCTATTGTCAGTCTATTAATTTCCCTATAATTAATATACATAATTAAAATATGTATACACATCGTTTCATGTAACAGCAATGGTGCACATAGCATATATTTTGTTTCTGGTTTAGTCAGCCCACCATAAAAGATAAAATACAGAGATAATGTCCATATCACATTCCTGTCAACATGTTCCTTCCCACCATAAAAGAAATGAATCTTTGAGGTCCATATTTTTCAGCTGTCTAACGTGTTAATTTCTCCATTAAACTGATTTGCCATATTTGTCTGTACCAGTCCTCCATTAAGTCATTACTCATTACTTCCCAGTGTTTTATTTGCCACTTCTTTATTATCACGAATTTAGAAATATAAAACACCAATCTTTTGCAGGAGTGCGACGGAGAGGGAATGAATGGTGTGTGTCCATGCAACACAACTCACACAACACACACAACTCTGGAACGTTTTTACTAGCACAGAAGTGTTGATGAACACCAGAACAATTGACAGATCTTCCATGCCCTGATTATTGCATGCAATGCTTTCAAGTTTTTATATTCTTTGTGACATATCAGCATAGTGTGTGGAAGGAGGAGGCATATGATCAAAAACCTTGATAATGTCATGTTACGGGGCGGGGGGGGGGGGGCGGCGGCAGCAGCTTCTAAACATGTTCAGCCAAATGTGCCTTCAAGCCCTCTTAAGATCTTCCTTCCTATGTGGGGAGGTTGAAGGTGAAATGGTTGGGACACTGAAAGTGGTCTGCTCCCTTTACACATTTTATGGCCACACACAATCTTTTGAATAGGACTTAAATATATGAAGGCTTTAAGGCTGTTTGGAAGTCATCTGCTTTAGTTGTTACAGTTTGAAATATAGCATAACCTTTCTTACCTAATGCAAGGAGGAAGCTTGCTTCCTGGCGATTTATAAGTAAGACCAAAACCTAAGAAGAATAGGCACCATTGCTGCCTCTGCCTTCTTTTGCCTCAACAACAGAAGATTCATTTCACTTTCTTGGGCAATTTTAAGGCCCAAGATGCACCTTATTATTATTATTTTAAGAAAAAGGAAGTAAGGAAGGTGGTTCTGGATGATGACGTTAATTTACCTCCTTTTAGTGGTGTATTTGTACTTTCAGGACAAAGAAAAGGAGGGAAGCAGGAGAAGGACAAAATCTGTGTTGTGAGGGAGCTTCATTTTGGCATAAGGAGAGTATTAATATGAACGTAGTAAATTTATTAGAGTGATGTTCAAATAAGTTTTACTCAGGGTAAAACAACTGAAATTAATCAAAATGACAAAGTTAGGTCTATTAATTTCAGTGGGTCTACTCTGAGTAAAATGTAGCTGAATACTACCCATAGTCTTTAAGTTGCCACAAAACTCTCTGCTGTTTCTGCTACAACAAACTAATATGGCTACCTTCCTGGAACTTATTGCTACAGAAAACATTAAAAAAGTATGTGATTAAAAAAACCCAACCACAACCAAAATGAGGAAAAACATGTCTCTGGAAAAGCAAACGATTACTCTTAAAACAATGTGAGGCCAACAGTAAAAAGTCCCATTACTAGATTATGTGTATTTCTTTAATGGCTGTTTCTAGTCTCGGAGGTAACAAAGTTGTCATGTGATGCAGTAGGTTGCCATGGCAATAATCTGTAATTGTGCAGAAAATCCACTGAACTAGTATGCAAGTCCTTAGTGTATTGGATGGAAAGAGGAATCAAGCCTGTATAAGCCACGAATTGATGTTGTGAAGCTGCACTGAGATAAGTTAGTCCTGTTAAGCCATAGCACATTTTATGTAGTTACCTTCCTCTATTCTTCTGGTTTTATGGTTCCCACACCCCTCTGTCTTTCTCGCTCTTTGGAGGAGAACTGCATTGTTTCTTTTTTAAATGTTTTCCAGAAGTAAAAGAATCATTTCGGGGGGGGGGGACACAAGCACATTAGAATAAAGAGAATGAAATGCCTTTTGGACTTGAACTGGTTGGAATCCTCATTGGCAGAATGCACATGTTCTGGCTTCCAAAATGGTCTGTTTACACACACAGATGAGGCACACACATGTAATTTTGGTCCCACTTCAGCACCAGATTAAAGTTGAAATCATATGCCCACTTATCTGGCAGTAAGCCTCATTTGATTCAGTGAGCCTTAATTCGGCATATGCAGTCATTGGTTTGCACTGAAGATCCGTTGTGATGATCAGTGGGTTTACGTTCACTTAGCTCTCTGTTGTACTGTGGCAAATGCCTCGGGGGGGGGCAATCCAAAGTGAAGTTTACTTAAAGTAGGTGGTGTTGAACATTGCTAGCCATGTTGGGTGCTGCTCTAGTGGTTGTAACTTGGCAACCACATACACTCATGTAAACATACCCATTTGGTGGCCTGCCAAGCACAGCATCTCTAACTCAAACCAGACCCATGGTGAAGAAAATGAGAATGTGGAGGCCACAATTCAGCACAGAGTTATTTGTGTTTTATACCCAGTGAAGTCAATAGGCATGAGTACACTCAACTCTGTGTTGAATATTCCTGCATAGATTTCCATGCACTGGAGCCCACTTCATCAGAAGTTGAATCTCTATTGGGTTATGACCAAAATATATCTTAATTATTTGAAAGTAGGGTTTTTATTTTTTAAAAGAAACAGTTTCTTTTATTCTGTGCCTATTAGGAGGAGGTTGGACTGGCTGTAGTACCTGTCAGCTCCATGATTCTAAGGATCATGCAAGCCCAGTTGCCATAACATATCAGTTATCAACACTGAACAACACTGTACATGTTAGAAAGGGAGATCTGACATCACATTTCCCCTTCCCATGACTTCTGAAGCTTCAAATGCCCTGGCTCAATTGACATTGGAGCTCTGACTTCAGTAGGACAAAAAAAATGTGTGTGTGTGTGTGTGTGTTGTTTGGAGGCATGCTGAGGAAGACCAGGAAACATCTGAGGAAGACCAGGAAACTGCTTGCATCTGAAGGATGGCTTTAAATTCCATGGTTAAAATCCATGGTTACTAGCCACAATGGCTTTGCCAGGGAGAATGGTGTAGCAGTCAGGTCCTGCTTCGGAGCTTTGGTTGTTTAGGGAAGCTTTTAAAGTTTGATAGATTACTGTATTTTAATATTTTGTTGGAAAGCCGCCCAGAGTGGCTGGGGAAGCCTAGCCAGATGGGTGGGGTATGAATAATAAATTATTATTATTATTATTATTATTATTATTATTATTAGCCACCTATGAGAACAGGATGGTGGACAGGATGTGCCATTGGAATTTAGACATGCTCCAGAGCAAGTGTAAATCTCTCCCTCCCTTTTAAAATGGTTTAAGAATGTTAAAACTATACAGCAGTGGAAGGAATGCAAGGTTGTTCCTCCACTGTTGGATGTGGCAGTTGAACTGCATTCAGTTTCACCACCACCACCTTACATCTGTAGCCTGAGAACTCATCAATGAATGTCACAGCAATAAAAATTCCTTGCCTGAATCCCTGCTGTGAAGGAAGTTAAAATTCAGATAACAGTTAATGTTCAATGTCATGTAGTGAGTTATTTATTTTTTTAAACTATGCATTAGGACAGGATGTTGTTGTTGTCATATTTTAAACATCACTATGTATTTATTTCCTTTGATTTATTACCCCCCTCATCTTGATCCCAGGGCAGGTTACAGCCAAACACCAACATAAAACAGAGCCAGTCAGCCCCAATTGAAACATAAATAATATTCTTTTAATAAAAAAATTCCTTCCAGTAGCACCTTAAAGACCAACTAAGTTAGTTCTTCGTATGAGCTTTCGTGTGCATGCACACTTCTTCAGATATTCTTTTAGAAATCGTAACACAGAAGCTGATACACTCAAATCGCAACTGGTCATTTATCTACTCTCTTCCAAAAGACTGAGCAAAGAGGTGCATCTTTAAAGCAGCACTGAAAACCAAACCAAGCTAAGCCAGGGGCACCTCTGCGGGAAAGGGTGTTGTTGAACTTCCATCAGCCCCAGCCAACATCAGGGATGATGGAAGTTGGGGGTCCAATAACACCTGGAAGGCCACAGTTCCCCATCCCTGCATTAAGAGAAGCATATTGGTTGCAAATACAGACTGGTAATGGAATAAATTGCAGAGTCCCCTCCCTTCCTTAGAGAGAAGTCCTACAGTCCTAGGGCACGGTCTACATGTGGATGATACATCAACTTTATTGAAGCTAAGAAATTCTGGGTTTCATCTTTGCCTGGACAGGAGACTGCCCAGGAATCTTTTGTGTATGCTGCCTTAAATTCTGTAATGGAAAAAGGTGGCATAAAAATATTAGTAAACATGAATGAAATGTTTGTTTGTTTGTTTATATTACATATATATAAAGTGGTTTACAAAAAGATTTTAAAAATCAAGGAAAAATTACAAACAATACTTTAAAACATAATAAAGTTAAGATACTAAAACAGATTAAAATTCACCTCAACATGCTAAGCCTCTGGGCAGGCTTGCCTAAAAAAGAATGTTTTTAGCAGGCATCAAAAAGAGTACAATGAAGATGCCTGTTTGATATCAAATATGCAAAGCTGCAACACACTGAGTCATAATATTCACCTATCTAGCCCAGTACTGACAGGCAGCAGCACTTGCTCCAGGAGATGCAATGGAGCATCTTTTAGAATACAGGTTATTAAGGTTCTCTTGGGGCATCTGCTTCACAAGGCTGCTGTTAGTATAAAACAAGGGAGGGAGCACAACCCTGAGCTCCTTTGAGGAATAAAAATATAACAAATATAACAAAGAATACCTGAATAAAGGAAGAGCTGGCTGAAATGCTTTGACAGAAATGGGTGGGGAAAACTGACACAGAGTCTGGTCCGCATTATTCCTGGCCCCAGTACAAGGGGGTGGGAATCATTCATTAGTTTCAATTGTACAAAACGAGAGAGATGAACATATGGTAATCAGATAATCCAAAGAACTAAGGCTTCAGCAAAATGTTTATATAATGTATTTTTGAAAATCTGTTGGGTAAAGCTAAAGTAATGCAGTGACATACTTCTGAATAGCTATCTCCATGTGTTATGTTTGTGGATATGTCCCATTCTTTGGAACATCTGGTTTTAACAAGTTGAGTTAAGTCCCCCTCGAAACCTCTAAGTTCTATATGCTTTAATTTAACTCTGTTTTTAATGAAAGCAAAAATCACATTTACAAGCAATTGTTGAAGCCGTGGAGACAACTTCTGTTCTCAGTCAGCAACAGGGGTGGAAGCCTGCAAAATAGTTTTTGAGCTGCCTTCCTCTTAGTTCCAACATAACCAGTGGTTGCCAACCATTACCTTGCCAGTTCAGTCAGGATGGCTGACCTAAGTATTGTGGGGCAAGTTAGGGAGAGTCTTCCTTTGGGGCCTTCCCTAATTACAAATAACTCATTGCATAAAAATGTGTGCTCTCTCTTTGTTTCTGTTCATATTTGTGAAAATATCATGCATTAACCTTCAAGTCTGAAAAGTTGTATGCCCCAATAACTCTCTGTCACTGTTGCCTTAACTCTAAACACATTGAGGGTGTGTTTACACCACAGTGTCATTTCATTCTTATAACAGTTTAACTGCTATGATGTCCCCAGTAAATCCTGGGAATTGTAGTTTGGTGGCTGAAAATTCTGTCAGAGATCCCTACAGTTCTTCACAGAAAATAGTTCCTACGGATCCCTAGATAGTGGAAATGACAATGAAAATGAGTTTAAATCCATAATATAGATTTCAATGCACTCTGATCTCAATGGACCTCATGTTCACAGCATTGGGTGTGTACAGTGTAGATTAATATTTCTTTGCCATTTCTTTGCCACCATTGATTCCATCAACGGTGTCTCTGGAAAATTGTACACATCACCTGGGAAGACAGGCGAACTAATGCCAGTGTACTGGAAGAAGCAAAGATCACTATTGTTGAAGCAATGATTCTTCAACATCAACTTTGTTGGACTGGTCATGTTGTTTGGATGCCTGATGATCGTCTTCCAAAGCAACTACTCTATTCCAAACTTTAAAATGGTAAGCATAATGCTGGTGGTCAACAAAAGAGGTTCAAAGAAACCCTCAAGGCAAATCTAAAAAAAGGTAGCATGAACACTGACAACTGGGAAACACTGGCTTGTGAGTGCTCTAATTGGAGAACATCATTTACCAAAGGATGTCATGGGCTTTGAAAATGCTCAAACTCAGGACGGAAGGGAGAAATGTGTTAAGAGGAAGGCATGCTTGGCAAACCCTTACCATGATCAACTCCAACCCGGAAATCTACGTCCCCACTTTGGAAGGATGTGTGGATCCAGAATTGGCCTCCACAGTCACTTACGGACCCACTTTTAAAACCATGTTTGTTTATGGAAGACAATTTTACTTGGCTACAAGTGATCACCAAAGAAGAAAGAAGAATATTTCTTTGGACTTTGGCGTCTTGGAACCTACCTAATTAGCTGCTGCAGGCAGCCTGCAAAACAACAGCCACCACTGATCCCAACCTTACCAGTCACACTGGCACAGAAAATGTGTATGCTACTGTCTGATAAGGAATGACTGCTATTCTTTCAAGAGCTCTGGGGCTTTAATAGGTTCTTAATGAATTATGTACCCTCCCCTTCTCTCTCCCCTACCTTAATGAGTAGGATTTTAGCTCTACTTTTCACTAAGTGAGTTTGCTAGAGTTGGATTGTTGCACATCATGTGGAATGCCTGTGTGACTTAGAATCAATCCATAACTGCAGCCAACCAGAAATCATTGAAAATACTTCCGGATAGCATCTTCTCTACATAGTTCCCATCATGGGTTTTATGCAGACTGAGACCCAACACTCAAGACTGAAACTCAATGTGAGCCCTCCCACTACTCTTTTCCTATTACTGGGATGTTGCAGTAGGAAGAAGCAATGGTAGGTGACATGGGACTGCCTCCACGAGACACTGCACACAGCATCTCCAGGTAGATCTGGCAAAGACTCAGCTCTGAAAGTCTGGAGAGCCATTGCCAGTGTTAATTAAGGAAGGCAGTCTAGACAACGGTGAACTAGGTGAACAAACTTAGTATAAGGCAGTTTCCTATACTCTTGTGGGAAAAGTGATGGAAGCTGATATGTGTGGTTTTATTTATTTGCCTATTTTTTGTTTTTGTTTTGAGAGCTGGGATGAGTTTACATCTTCATCCTTGACTTCTGCAACAACCTAGCATTTTTAGAATCTGGTCTATAGAAGCAATGCTAGAATGTTATCAACTGTTTACTTTTTGGTTGGCAGATAATGGAGAATAAAAGTTACATGGAAAAGAACATCACCAGCAGCCTATGTTATTCCTTATCATTTTAAGATATACAAGATTAAATATGAAGCAGAATTAGTCCAAGGGCCAGTGAAGGATCTTTTTTCTTTTTTTTCTTTGTAAATTCTCTTACTTTTGCGACCTTCTTTGCTGTCACTGCATGCACACAAATGGTTTGGGGTTGTTTTGTTTTTAGTTACCATCAGGATTTTTTTTGTAGCTATGAAACAGGTCCAAGAATGTGCCAGAGATTATTAGTATGTGAGATGTTACACATAGAATACCAACTGTTTGTAAGTACGCACAGCGGTTCCTCTTAAACTTTTCTGTGTTGCCATTTGTAATTATATAACATTACCACAATACCCCCAATGCTTAGAATAGAGGCTACCAAGGGAATAGTGTGAATACCGCACTACAATTATTTAGCTCGAAAGGCAATTGAAAAAGGGTTGAGTGTGACTGCAGCAGAGAGGAAAAGCTCGATTTTAATGACTTCTATTAATGTGATTTTAAACATTGTTTCCAGTACAGTAACATCACATGCACTGTAGGGCATTTGTTTCCTTGAAGGCAATATTGAAAATGGGAGCTGTTTGAATGTTTTCCAAGGTTCAGATACAATAAACAATGCAATGACTCTCCACTGCAACACAAGCTAATAAAGTGCATCAGATTTGCCCCCTACTTGTGACAGTCTCCCAGCCCCTCCGCCCCTATATTGCCAAGTTTAGCTCAAGGACTTCAGTTAGTGGTGTGCTGCAGAATACTGGAACGAGTGCGCCAACATTTAACATATGATAAACACCTCAATCCCTCCCTACCGCCACCACTGCTGCCCCTGGGCCAGCAGCAAAGCCAACTTAGTTGTGAGAGGGAAGAAGGGTGGATGGGTGCAGAAAAGGCAAGGAATGAGGAGGTGATCATATTAAAAACCAAGACGGTGAAGAACTCACAAAATTGTAATCACCTCATTGGGGAGATAAGCATCATTTGTCACCAAGGTCTGTATCCAAGCCAGGAATTATGAAATTATGTTCAACAACGAATTGTCCTGCTATGGTGAAGTGTCTGGATTGTAGTCCCAATGTTTGTACCGATCAGACCCCATTTCACGACATTGCTCGAGGACCTAAAGTAGTCATAGGAGACCTTTTAAATAAAAACAGAACCAAATAATTCCCAGCAAACCTTCAGTGACTTAGCCAGCCCAAATCCAGATATCTGCTCTAAATTTTATTCATTAAATTTATACTGGGCGGCCATAAGTACCAGGATTTCAAAAGTGGAATTGACATCCGAGGGGCGGCGCTTCGTCCTGGATCTTAGGCAAGTCAATTAAAAAATCACATGGCTTTGGCATTTTTGTGAAAGAAAAGAAAGCTCAACAACTACTTTTGGGGTGTCCTGGTTTTTGCTTTTTGAAATATGGCAACCCTGATTTATAGCCCACCCTTACTCCTAAAAAAGCCCAGGGCACCAAACCCCCTAGCAATGAAACCAATGTCCAAAAACACACACCACACAGTTCCAGTAGATGCAGACAGGGAAAGAGCTCTGTGTAAAAGGCTTGTTGGCAAAGGAAGGTCTTCAGTAGGTGCTAAAAAGACAACAGAGATGGCGCCCGTCCAGTGTTCAATGGGACAGAATTCCAAGGGGAATTCCAAATTTTAAGATAACTGCCAGCAATATGCTTCCTTCCTTTCTTTCTCTTAAAAGGCTCCCCTGCCTTTCTGTGCAAGGCTCCCAAGAGTGGCTTATGAAAAGTAATCCAAGTAAAACAAGCAATTAAGAATAAAACCGACAATTCAAAACAGTAGTATAGGCATACCAGTCAAATGAACTGACCCCAGCCCTTCCTAGAGACAACTTTTCAAAGAATGGTGCTAATGTATCCCATATTTTAAGACATGCAAACACTTGATATTTTGGATTAGATGAACACTTGTTAAAATGCTTCTACAACGATGCCCCACTTGGAGAGTAGAGGGTGTTGTTCAGTCTTTGTCAACCTTTTGCTTTGGACTACAACTCCCATCTGCCCCAGCCAACATGGCAGATGGGAGTTGTAGACCCAAACATCTGGAAGGTGCCAGGTTTGTAAAAGCTGCTGTCATTAAACATTTCATCTGATTTTTTTAAAAGGAACTTTGTTACATAGAAGTGGGCTTTGTGCATAGATTGCAGGAAAAATGACTACAAAATGTTTGCTGTCCCCCTTCTCCCTACCTCCTTGTTTGCATTTCTGCCATCATTTCAGGCCAACAGGCCATTTGCATAAATGTCTAGGGCATGAAAATATCCACTCTCATATCTTCCCTGTCCTAGCTGGCAGGACTTAATTGTTGTTTCCAATCAATCCCAGTTCCACTCCAGTGGGACCATTCAGGTGTTCTTCAAATGAAACAACGAGGCCGATTGTGCCCGTGTTAGTGGGAAGAAAGCATAATTGACCAATACTATGTTTATGCGTATGTTTAGGACTGGCGTCCTTTTAACATTGGGGATCCTTTCTGCCCTGGTAGCAGGTTGCAGAACAGTAGCATAGCACCTGCTGTTTCCTGTCCTTATCTCACCAAGTTTCTATTTTTATTTCACCTACACAGGTTTTTAATGGGGACTCCACAGAGAAAGCAGCTCAGGGGCAAAATCTGTGCCACACGTTTACTGCATCAATATTGGCTGGGATCTGGAGTCCATAGGAGCAGAACTTCCCTCCCATAAGAAAAACCAATGGCCTATCTAATCCAGCATCCTGTTCTCACACTGGCCAACCAAATGCTTTTGGGAAACCCAAAAGCAAACCCCACACCCAAGAGCACACCCAAGAGCGCTCTCCCTCCCATGGTTTACAGCAACTGGTATTCAGAGGCATGCTGCCTCCAAGAGTTGAGGTAGACCACCGTCCTGTTGGCTGGTAGCCACAAATAGCCTTATCCTACATGAATTTGTTTAATCTTCTTATAAAGCCATTTCATAGTTTACATGGAACTTCTAGCAGAGGAAACAGGAGGATGGTGGTCTTCAATGATTCTGCTTCCCCCCTGCAGAGGTAAACATTCAAAGGCTTCCTTGCTTCAGACAGCCATGTTGATTCACTGATGGCAGGGGCAGGGCTGAGGGAGATATGTGCCATGAAGACAGGGCCAAAAACATTCTGGCTCTGCCTCCACAGCTGAAGGCAGGAATGCTTCTGAAAACCAGTTGCTGGAAACCGCAGGAGGGCCGAGTGCTCTTGTGCTCAAGTCCTGGTTCCAGGTTTCTCACAGGCATGTGGGTACTCACTGTGAGACCAGGATGCTGTGGGAACAGGGGACATTAGCCTGATCAATAGGCTCATCTTATGCGCTTATATTCTTCTCTTCATAGACTCTCTCCATGCTTTTCCTCTTCATATGAGTAACTGATGAGGAGAGATGGACTCATACTCTAAACCCCTTGGCCATTTTCTCTACTGACCTTCCATACGTCATTGGATCATTCGTTCAACTTCGGTGCAACTGCAGTTCCTGAATAATAAAACTCTCCCATTCCCCCCCACCCACCCAAATGACACAAGTTAAATACAGGTATGCAAATATGATTGTTTTCATAGTAGTTATACCAACCACAGAATTTGAGCCTTTTAGTACAGAAGTGTCATCACTCTGAAAGATTATCCATTAAGAATAAAGAAACAATACTATTTGATTATCAGTTTTGCATTTCCCAATTTATCATTCACGGATCGTGCAGTAAGGTTTGTTTGTTTTTTAAATGATTAAATCTTTCCATCCTCATTTGATTTTATTAGGATTAGCTGAAAGTTGAAAATATATCTACTCAGAAGTAAGTCCCATTGAGCTCAGTGGAACTTACTCCCAGGTAAATTGGTACAGGATTGCGGCCAGAGATATTGAATGGGTAGGGGAAGTCAAAATGAACTGTGTGAATGGCCAGACATCATCAAAACAGACATTTCAAATATTATTCTGGTATGTTTGCACTGAGCTTTTGTCAAACAATTGACTTGTAAAAAGCAAAACTTGACCACTAGTAATTGACAGTCAGATGGAAAGGCCTAAATTCCTTGAATAAATCATTCATTAAAGATCGTTTGCTCAGCTGCAGGCTGGCTTCTTCTACAGCTTCCAGCATTTTTCACTGTGCACCAATCACATTAGCCCAGCATAAAGCATTAGCTTGTGGAAAAACTAAGTTCATGGCATAGCAACAGATCCATCTCCACAATATTTAAACAATAAATAAAGTGCACCTGCTAAGATGGCTCGAACTGGGAAAGCAGCCTGACTAATGGATGGAGACTAATCCTGCAGCGCGGAACAGGCCAGGTCCTCTTTGTTGCATGAGATGTGATGCTGAAGTAGCCAAAGCACTAAACAGTGCACGAATGTGCCACACAACTGCAACGTGTCATATACGAAACATTCTACAACTTGTAATTGTTTGTGCTTGTAGCATCTTCAGGATCTTTGTCCAAATCTTAGAATCATGGAATTGTAGAGTTGGAAGTGACCCTGAGGATCATTTAGTCCAAACCCATCTCAGCTGAAGCATCTATGACAGATCCCATCTAACCACTGCTTAACAACCTCCAAGGAAGGAGAGTTCACCACCTCTCATGGGAGTCCATTCCACTGTCTACTCTAACAGCTCTTACTGCCAGAAAGTTCTTCGTGATGTTTAGTCAGAATCTCATTTCTTGTAACTTGAAGCCATTGGTTCAGGTCCTACCCTCCAGAGCAAGAGAAAACAAGCACGCTTCATCTTCCATGTGACAACCCTTTAGATCAGGAGTCCTTCAATGGGCTGGATCATTCACAATTTCCGGCGTCTGCGCAGACGGGATTTCTGGCACCGCAAAAGCGAGTCCCCACGCCGCACTGCGCCAGGTGGCAGCTTGGTTTGGGGGCGGCCTGGTTAAACGACCCCCGTGGGCCACTTGTGGCCCATGGGCCTTAGGTTGCTGACCTCTGCTTTAGATATTTGAAGATGGCTATCATATTGCCTCTCAGTTTCCTCTTATCCAAGCTAAACATACCCAACTTCCTTAACAGTTCCTTTCCTTTTAGGAAGGAGTGTGAGGCATTGTCCTGTATCTTTTTCTTTTTGGGGGGGAAAGTTAAGAGTTAAGAGTTTGTCAAGTGCTCCCCAATGCTCCTGAGCTAACTAAATATGTTGGTGGGCTTTTCTAATATGGCTTAATTATATTTTCTCTTATTCATAGGTGATGCCAGGAGGCGGTTTACTCACCTTAACAATTACCTGCTTTCCCTGTTATTCTACGAGAAAGCCATGTTGCTCCTTCTACGAAACGTTCTCCTTGTATGCAGCAGGGGGTGGGGTGGGCAATGCTTCTGAGCATGACTCTTGACTTTTATCTTGGTTCCTTTTTATTTTGCAAATTTATGAACTGTTTCACAGCCAGAAGCTACTGAAGTAGTGTGTAATAAGATAAAATACAAAGATACTCAATAAACTAAAAACAGTAAAAGCCATTTCCACAAATGTACAGTTCATGTTCCATAAAATGACTGGGTCACACTTCAGAGAAAGCCTTCTCAAGCAAAAACTATTTCAGGAACTGCCTAAACATCAAGGTGCTTGTCTCATTTCAGTTGGTAAGTGATGTTGTTGTATACAGTTATTGAAGCATATTTGTGTGCATGAAAGGGTTAACCTGAGCCCTGAGTTCAAATTACCAGAATGGGTGTGGCTTAGCAGTACTCAGCAGCTTCTGCTCCCCACCTTCTCAGTCTTTTTCTCTTTATGCTTCCTGAAACAAGCAAGAAGCCATGCATTCATGGCTTCCTAGAGGAGAACTGAATCTCCTCCAAAAAGGAGATTTTACAGCCTGTATCTTTGCTAATGCAAATATTCCATGGTCCTTTTGTAAGTAAGACAATTCCATTTCTTTTAAAGTCATTTGGAACCTTTTTCATCTTCATTTTAATGGATGGAGATTTGCTTGTTGTAACTTCTGAAAGCTCTAAGTAAAATATTCACTTATTTGCAAAGCTAAGTGTCTGTGATTTATTCTAGCCTAAGTGTTTTTGAGGGGAATGTTTATTTAAAGGTGGATGAGGGAAGATGCAAATCTAACCAAGTTTTAATGTGCTTAAAGCAATCACCATTGTGCTAACTCTGCTTCAAAAGGGTAAGGATCTATCTCCCAAAGCTTCCTCTCCAACAAGTGATTTCAGAGGGCTGGAGCTACAATGCTAAAAGCCTGGTTTCTAAGTGCACCAGTGTGGTATGTGACACGTCCAGCAGTACCCCATTTAAGGAACAGGGATACATGGAGAAAGACAGCCCTTTAGGTAACCTGGACCTGAGAAACGAGGCCTTTTGCTTTTTGGATAACCACTTTTCTTCAGGCTGACAGGGGAAAAGAAAATACCACGTGGTCTACATAGTAGCATTTTAACTTAAACGCTAATGTTTCCAGTGGGTATGTAACATTTTGGAAGCAACGAGATCTACTATTGAGGCATTTGGAGCCAGTTTATCAACCTGTGAGCCTCATATACTAACTCTGTTCCCAAAGAATGGAACATTAATCTAGAATTCCACCATTTCAAAAAAGATTCCGCCCCCCTCCTTTTAGGCCTATGCTACTAGACTGAAGGGGGAAAAGACTTGACATTTACCATTATTAATAAGTTGGGCAGAGACATTGACTCAGGCTCTGAAGCTGCAGGAGGAAAAGAGCACGAAGTTCACTGGTCTCTCTGCAGTCCTCTTGAAGGAGAAAGGAGTTGAACCCTGACTTCTGGGACTGAATGCCCCAAGAGAAATGTCAAGTTGAAGACCTTTCACTGTTGCAGATGCCTAACAGTGCCTTCTATTGTGTGATGCTACAAAGGTGCCTGAGACCCACACTGATACTTACACAAAAGAGAATAAATGTTTGGTTCATCCTTGAAGTTTAGGACTCTGCCAGCAACGAGAAAGGTAATGGCTCTGTCATGTTGTACACAGAACTGACATCATGAACACTGCAAAGGAATCTTCTTGAACGGTGAACCTCACGTGCTTGCGGAAACACAGCTAGCGTACATTTTATTTAAGTTGTATATGTCAAGAACATTTCTGTGCCGTGTTTGCCCAGTTAAGAACATGGCTCATCATTTTGAAACAGGTCCCAGGTATGTCTACTTTTAAAAATTATTTATGATTTCTCTGCGACCTTTGGATAGCATCATTTTGTGAGAGATGTCGTGCAAAAGGTGAACTTACACAGCTACCAGCAAAAGTGCCCTCGGTGAGGAGTGAATAGTTTGGCTGCTGATTCGAGGCAATTGTGCAAGCGTTGGCAATTTCAATTAGGCTGATTAATCTCTTGGTTGCTGGCACTGTTTCTTATGCTGATATTTTTCACATGTGCTTTTCATATAGCCAGCAGATAAACATAAATGTCTACGACAATTCTTCATGTGTGTTTATAGACGTTCCCCTACCCTCCTAATGGGAAGCCATGGGACTGATTGCAGATGTTCACAAATGCAGAGATTGTGACTGATGGGGATTTGGCATGGAAATCTCACAAGGTGACCTCCACTCAGCTGCTCCTGACCTCCTCCTATACCTTTCAAGAGTTTAGTTGCAAGGCAAAGAAAGGGGTGGTTGCAAGGCCAAGAAAGGCACTGTCTGAGTCACAGTGCCTGTCTTCGATCTCTTATAACAAAGAGGACAGACAACCCAACCCAACTGCTAGGACTGAGGGGATCTGTTTATTTCACTTTTGCATGGGCTTGTTTACTGTCATTTCAACATTAATCTGTGATTTATTTATTTTTTAAGACACAAAATATCACTTTTAAAACAAAGGTGCCATTGTACTCATGGGCAACATGTTGGTGGCCCAGGAATGCTATGGATGATGAGCTATTTTCCAGAAAAAGTTGCCTCATATACTGCAATTGCTGTATTTTTTTCATCCATAAGACGCCCCCATGTATAAGACGCCCCCTATTCTGGGGACTCAGATTTAAGAAAATAGGGGAGATGGCCCTGTGTATAAGACACCCCCTAATTTTTGACATTATTTTTTAGAGGGGAAACCTAGTCTTATACACAGAAAAATACGGTATATTGCAAAATGTATATTAGCTTTCGGGGTTACATTACACTTGATCTTGTCACCCACTGAACATCTCTTGAAGGGGAGCTAAGACCCTGATAAGTTTGGGTAGGTTCATATGTGGAAAGGCAGTCCTCAGAATATAGGGGTCTTTATAAACTGGTGCCGTCTTTCCAGCTGTCACTCTTATCTGCCTCTCTCCCCTCCTCTGTCTATATTCATTAAAACTGAAACTGCTCTTTCTCACACACATATCTGCAGAGCTTTAGTCTCAGATCTCTATCCTTGCAGGTGAATTGCTGATTCAAGAATTATCAACCACCATTAAAGGAACATAAAGATTCTTTCGTCAAAGAAGTGTCCCATCAGGTGACACTTTAAGCAAAACCATAGCGATGGACCCAATTCATAGTCATCAAATGGCCAAACTCACACCTTTATTAAACAAGGCTTTAGGGCCTCTTGAAATGCCACAGCCCCATAACCAAAAAGCATTGCTTATATTAATTTCACTTTTGAACATACAGCCAGGATGTATAAGTCAAACACTTTACAGTGTAGATGATATGAAATTTCTGCAAAGTGAGTTAACAATCATTCATAGCATAATCTCTTCAACCAATTAGAAAAAGATGTTTTAGCTTCAGGGAAACACTTGCTTATACCTTCGGGGGGGTGGGGCGAATGAGGCAGTTGAGAAACTGTTTCAATGAAGCTATTATGCAATTTAATATGGTTTTGTATAAAATTGTAATGTTCTAAAGAAATATACTGACCCCAATGGAATGGAATGCTAGAACAGCTTTGTGTATCAGATGAAATCTGACCAGCGGTCTGTCTAGTGTGGTATTCTGCTTTTCCCAGCGGTCTATTTCAAAATGTGAAGGGTGAGGTATACTCACAGGAGCCGGTTATCTATACCTGAGTTCCCTTTCCAAGCTGCTGCATTTGGGCAAGTCACAGCAGCAATGCATGCTACTTATACCTGGAGGCAAAAGCTCTCACAAACTGCACATCCATGTGAGTGCAAACTGGCCATGAAGCCATTGCCAGCTCTGGGGCACCACGTTTCAAATCTTTACTCAGCCATGAAGTTTGCTGGGTGACCTTGGGCCAATCACTGCCTCTCAGCCTAATCCACCATATAGGGTCATTGCAAGGATAAAATGGGGAGGAGATTCCTGTAAGGCACCCCAGGTTCCTTGGATTGGAAATAACAATAATAATTTATTATTTATACCCCACCCATCTGGCTGGGTTTCCCCAGCCACTCTGGGTGGCTCTCAACAGAATATTAAAAACACGATTCAACATCAAACATTAAAAACTTCCCTCAACAGGGTTGCATTCAGATGTCTTCTAAAAGTCAGATAGTTGTTTATTTCTTTGACATCTGATGGGAGGGTGTTCCACAGGGCGGGTGCCGCTACTGAGAAGGCCCTCTGCCTGGCTCCCTGTAACTTTGCTTCTCGCAGTGAGAAGGCCCTCGGCGCTGGACCTCAGTGTCCGGGTTGAATGATGGGGGTGGAGATGCTCCTTCGTGTACACTGGGCTGAGGCCATTTAGGGCTTTAAAGGTCAGCACCAAGTCTTTGAATTGTGCTCGGAAACGTACTGGGGGCCAATGTAGGTCTTTCAGAACCGGTGTTACATGGTCTTGGCGCCCACTCCCAGTCACCAGTCTAGCTGCCACATTCTGGATTAGCTGTAGTTTACAGGTCACCTTCAAAGGTAGCCCCACGTAGAGTGCATTGCAGTAGTCCAAGTGGGAGATTACTAGAGCATACACCACTCTGGTGAAACAGTCTGTGGGCGGGTAGGGTCTCAGCCTACGTACCAGATGGAACTGGTAGACAGCTGCCCTGGACACAGAATTGACCAGCACCTCCATGGACAGCTGTGAGTCCAAAAGGTGCAACAGAAATGAAAAATAAATACAGATAAAGTAAAAACATGGCAAAGCAGGCCATTTGGTTTTGTGCATCCTAATTCTTTAATAAAAAATCAGAAGCAGAAGCAGCAGAATGAAAGCCCATTTCTGGTCAAAGCAAAGAGACTTTTCTATTTGTTAAGGAACCAAATTTATTTACCAATTAGGCAAGTCTTAGGAAGTACTAAATGAAAAACAAATGAACAAATGAAAAATGCAATACACAAGCCAGCCACTCATGTTAGGCGATATGCAGAAGAAGTGGGAGGCCGTTCCTAATCATCTTTCTCTGAACCGTCCACTTTGAACACCCACTAGCTATTTCATGACTCTTTTTATTATTCCAAGTCCCACACTGTAGCCACAGATGTTATTAATCTATTAAAATAAAATTCACAATTGATACTTGGACTCTCATGTCTGACATTGCCCTCTCAGATGCTTCAGCGTATGAGGTAATGTGTTTAAGATCCAGGGCATTTTTTCGTATTCATCTGTATTGGTTATTTCAGATTCTCCTGGCAAAGACATTTCCCAAACTCTGGACAATGCAAAACAACCAGGCAAGCGTTATACTGGAAAAACTGACTTAGTGTGCTCAGTCTCATTGAGTGCCTGTTTCATACATTAAATGGCTTTAATCATATAAACTTTTACTACGCAGCTTGGCAACAGGAACATAGAGGAATTGCATGTTACCAGTTTAATGCACTTAGAACTTTAAATGGCTTCCAATATATTTAGTCATGGCAATTCAAATGAGAATGCTCATATTTTAGGGAAGGCTTAGCAAAAAGAGATGATGTCATGCGAGTCAGCAGTACATTAAAATTACAAAGGAAAACATAATCACACATGAATCATGCGGCAAAGAGAAGTGTCCAAATTGGCATTCCAGCCTTCAGTGGAAATTGCAGAGATTTACAAAGTGCAAAGGATCGCTTTGCTCCTGAACATATTGTGACCAAGTGAGGCTTCAAATATTGATTTAAAACATTTCTGCCCCACCTTTCCTTATAAAGGCTTAAGGGAGTGATTGTTGAGGAATTATGAACAAATAAAACAAAACTTATATATTTTTGCAGCAGAATAGGTAAACGATAAAAGGTCATCAATGAAACAAGTAGAGCTCTCCCAGTGATAAAATCAGATCTTAAACCCTTTCACACCCCACAAACCCTCCTAAAAAGAAAACAGTGGTAGCTGGTGGCCACTGGGATTGGTAGGGGAGAAGGCAGAGAGACCAACAACCAGTAGAACCAGAGCCAATCAGAAGGAGGTCCAAATAATTCTAGTTTTGGCCCCATGCTCCTCCTTGCTGAATTCTACAAAGGCAACACCAAGGGTAAGGAGGAGGAAGCTGGACAGGTTGTAAGTAAGAAGGCAGGCAGGTGGAGGCAGACTGAAGTTGGTGGGAAGTGCTCAATTTGGCTCAACAATTTCAGTGGTCTTCCTAAAAAAGGCTCAACAACTTTCAGGGTGTCCTGATTTTTAATTTTCAAATATGGCAACCCTAGAAATGAAGGTTTCAAGCATCCTGGGAGGAGACAAGATGAGCCTCCCTCAAGAGGGAGTTCCAGAGTCTGAGTGAAGCCATTGAAAAGGCCTTCTTGCTGGTCCTAACTAGATATATTTCTGAAGACATTAGGATACACAGGAGGGCCTATGATAATGCTCTTAATAGGACAACGGGTTCAGATAATTTTCAGATAAACTGATCCCAAGCAGTAAGGTAGAGATGGGGAAACTATGGCCCACCAGATGCTGATTCTGTTGGACTACAACTCCCATCAACCCTGATCATTGGCCATGCTGGCAGGGGATGCTGGGAATTGGAGCCCACTAACTGGAGGGTCATGGGTTCCCTATTTCTGCTGCTTTGAACTGTGTTGCAAATAAAAGCCAGTGCAGTTGTTTCAATAAGAGGGTTGCCTACTCCTGATGTACAGCTCCAGTTAACAACCTAGCCCACCGCACTCTGGATCAATTGCAGTTTCTGGACACTCTTTAAAGGAAACCTTACCCACAGCACATTACAATAGTTTAGACATGATGTAACCAAGTTGTGTGTCATTCTGGCCAGGTCTGCAGTCTGCAGAAGTGGGTACAGTTGACTCATGAGCCTCAGTTGGACATAGGTGCTCTTGACTACATCTAATAACTGACACCCAGGGTCAAGACTAGTTCCAGAACCCACAATTTTCAAAGAGATGCTCTGTTGACCTGGATCACATGTGTTCTGTCTGGATTAAGCTTCAAGTTGTATATCCACATCCAGGCACTCCTCAGAACAAGATGAAAAGGAAACATGGAGTTGAGTGTTTTCCACATCTTGATGACAAAACCCCAATGATCCCCCCAATAGGTTTCATGTAAATTGTCAACAGGATGGAGGACAAGATGGAACCATATGGATAGTAGGGCCAACTGCCAAAGTGTCCAACCAATAGTTCCCAGGAAACACTAGAGTAATCATAATGCTACATTGAGTCTCCAAATCTCATCCCAGTCCAGAAGGATACCAAGGTTGATGCTATCAAAAACCACAGAGAAAGGTCCATTAGAACCAACACGGAAGCATTCCACTGCCTGGTTTAGATTATCTATTGGGCAGCAATGGGGAACATGTGACCTTCCAGATGTTTTTGGTATTCAACTCCTGTCAGCCCCTGATATGTGGTCAATGGTCAGGGATGTTGGAAGTTGTAGTCCAGCAACATCTTGGAGACCACAGGTTTTGTATCCTGTATGTAGATTATCATAATATATCTTAGTGATGTCCCCCCCCCCCCACATTAACCTGTTTTTTCGTACAGATCTTCCATGGCCCGCCATGCCCATAATCTGTCTCTACAAAAAGTTCATAAACTAAAAACCACTCTTATTCCATTGTCACTACCACAGGAATTTATATAATTTCAGTTCTGAGAAAAACATATCACAAAAACACAATAAAATATTATAATATATGAGTTTGCTTTTCATATTAAAAATTATCCAACCACATTTAACTAAAAGGATTCTGTTTTTCTGGGGTTCCTTCGTTTATTCTCCCAATCCTACAATGAACACAAACGTAGGCTGAGTTTTATTTACAATATCTGGTGCCTAAATTAAAACGTTAAAGAATGCCATAAAAGTTATATTTTTTTTAGTGAAAGACTTCACTCTTGTGGCTAGGGAATTGATGTCAGTCGGAAAATGATTTCCCAGTGGTTTGGTTTTGTAGCAAAAGTCTTCAACTTTTATGTATATAGTCTTTGAAGTTAGAAATTGTTGTTAGACTATCAAATATTGTTTGAGGTGTCACTCATTTTTTCTTTTTGTTATGGGAATGGGATCTTAGTAGAGAATTATTGAGGCAGAAAATGAGCATGTGAGTGACACCGAAAAGAAAGGTGTTTATAGGGCATATACAAGGTGAATTGTTGTGGAACTTAAAACTGTCAATAAAATCTTGGTTAATTCTCTAAGCGTCTGGTTTCTTTTTGAAAAAAGGTGGGGTTAAGTCTCTAAGGATATCTGCTTGCATGTGTCATTTGCTGTGTGGATTTTTTTTTAAGAAAAAAAATATTCCTGCTTGTGTAACCAGATTCTCTGGTTTGTGTAAGTCACACCCAAATGAGCAGTTGATCAGCCGCTAGTATGGCTTTCTCTCAGAATGGATGCACTGACATTTCTATCCAGTATGATCTCCATAATCTCATCTCCAGTTCCCATTAGTGTGGACATCCCTGCACTTGTGGTTTACTCCTGAATGATGGGAGAGAAATTGAAGGCGATCCTGCCATATTCGGACTTTCCAAAATGATGCATGAACTAAAACACAGCTATCCTTCCAAATCTGCATTGCACCAAATATTGCAATGCAGCTCTTGGATAATATAGACTGTGTATATGAGTGAAAATACAATACAGAAATGCATTCTGATAGTAATTGTTTTGCAAAAATGAGAGTGTTAGACAAAGTTGCTTTCAAAAAATTGAATATTAGGAGAAAATCGCACTAAAGTGCCAATGAATTTTCATTCGGACTTTTTTGTTTTAATCAAATTCATGTGGAAACATGGACAACTAAATTTGGAGAAACTGAGAGAAACCAAATCTGGGCGGTTCACCCATCCCTAATGGACAAACCATGACTGAGTCATAGTGGAGAGTGAACTCAGATCCACAAGGGCAATGGATGTGCTTGCCATTCAGATGGCAAGTCAAGCAGAGCACAGCATGGGGATGAACTCTTGTGTGAACACACCCTGTTGCATCAGATGAACTGTTCTACAACACACACATAACACAGAGTAAGATGAGTGGATTCTGGACTGTAACCCGGCACACTGCAAGCTCTCCCCAATGTAAAAGTTCCCTGCATGTAATAAACTAGCACTTCAGAAACACAAACACTGAACCTTTCTCCCTAATGTGCTAGCTTTCTTCATCATGTAGGGAGTTTTGTTTTGTGATTCATAAATATGTTAAGTTAAAATGGTACAGCTCAAGAAATCTTCCGACTTACTCTACCATCTCATTTCATGAAATTTGCAGAGTAGTTCTCCTCAAAGCCTATTTTTCATTCAGAACAACAGGTCAGATGTACAACCAATACAGCACAACTGACAAAGGCAATGGGGTTCAAGTAGTTGTGAAGCCATTTAGGGACTGGGAATGAATCTGACTAGCATATATAGCCCAGTCCCAAACACTACCTGGAACGAGTCCCACTGCAATAAAGTAATATAGATCCAGCCTTTCTCAGGAGAACTGCAGATGAAATTGTAATTCCAGATCCTGATGTTCAGCGTAGAATTATTTTGGCGATGGCCCCAGAGAAAGAACAAGACAAAGGACCAAGGCAGAGGAGTAATATCTGTTATTGGATTATGTTCATTAAGAGACAAACCAACTTTTCTCACTTAGCGCTTCTCACTTGAGACTTGACAGTTCTCTCTTAGAATCAAAGAGGAGGTTTACTGACAGCAAGAGACAAAGGTGGATCAGTGGTGGAGAACTTGTGGCCCTCCAAATGTTGCTGGTCTACTATGACTCCCATTGTCCCTCACCATTGGTCCTGATGGCTGGGGCAGAGGGGAGCTGGAGTCCCATAACAGCTGGAGGGTCACAGGTTACTCATCACTAGCATAAACCACCAGGACGACACGTGGACCAGGTGCTCACTCTGAGATGTCTATGGCACTCCCTCTTCCCAGACCCAGGCATACACACACATACACTGGAATCAGGAAGGAAGCCCATGGATTCCGGAGCATCCAAACCCACATGAAATTTGGACTGGAGATGTAGCGCTGCCTACATTGCCATGGGCTAAAGTCATAGTGGCATTCTGGGTTATTGAAGGGCAGCGTTGAAGCTGCCTTAAAAATGCATTATGGGCCAGCTTCGTTTTTCTCATGGTGATATTTCTTCCTCTTTGGGCAGCACATTTACTAAAACTGGAATGATACAGAGAAGATTAGCAGTGAGGACATGGTCAGGTTTTCAATATTTTTACATCTCAACTAGATCAGAGGACAGACAATAAAAAAGGGATGGGTGCCTTGAGATTAGCCCCCCTTTTCCTTTTCTGGAGGCAGCAGAAGAGAGTTGGGTACTGAACAACCTGCTTGTCTTGGGTGCAGATGGCTTTAATTGTCATTCCCAGATGTTCTGCCTTCTGAAGGTCACATTCACCTTGTGTAAATCTGGCTGAACCCTTCCAAGGAAGAGAGATCAGATATATCTGCATTCTATGCTAAGAAATGCAGCAAAGCAGCAACAGTCTTACTTGTTTATTTAGAAGCAAATAGGACTGCACAAGACACAAATTGATTTTAAAAACACACGCACTATTGTTGTTGGAGAACAGTTTGTAGAACTTCTTAATCAACATTTGTTGAAAGGATTCAATAATAATAATAATAATAATAATAATAATAATAATAATAATTATTATTATTATTATTATTATTATTATTATTATTATTCCCTGGAAAGAAAATTTAAAATTTAGTAAAAATGAGTTTCTAGTTTTGTTCAATTTATACATGCCAAAAATCTTTCCTCCCCATTTTCATAATGCCACTGTGAAATTGGTCCCTATTGTTCCCATTTTACAGATGGAGAATTGAGAGTGCTAATGGGCTTTCCATGGCCACACAGCACATTATTTTTACCACAGGATCCTTCACAACATAAAAATACAAAATGAGAACATAAATACATAATAAAACAAAAACAGAACATTAACCCCTCTCCCACAAACACACAGAATGTGAATCAGCCAAAGGCTTGGTGATAGAGAAATGTTTTCATGGGGTGCCTAAAGAGATGTAATGAAGGCACCAGGTGAGCCTCACTGGGGAGAGCATTCCACAAATGGGGAGCCACTGCAGAAATGCTGCTGAATTTGAACAAAGAATCTCAGTTTAGTAGTTCTGAGGAACTCAAATGCACCAAAATTCAGGAAAAATTAAGAGACCAAAACATGATCACAGCTGCACTAAGTAGCAAACAAAAAAACAGAAATAACACTCACTGTGCCATTGACGCCCCTTATTCTGTTCAAAACCTTATAGAGTGGTGTCTCACGAACCTCTGATAGCTTAAGCATGTGTTTTTGTTTCTGCTACAGAAGTACAAGATAATTTTAAGTGGCAGTCACCTCACCTGAAAATTTATCAGCGTGGAAGCATCATTGAGAAGCAACAGATGAAGATTTCTGAGACCTGAAACTTTCTATTTTCTGAATAAAGTATGCCACAATTTCATTCTGCCAGTTATTGAATCAAAACCTCAGGATACCCACTCATCACACAAAAATAATCATTGATATTATTTGGTAAAATCCAGTGAGATCTCATTGATATGAAATGGGAAAGCTATCAGGTTATATCCTATAAACTATACTTTAAATGATAAACAACTTTATATTGCCTGAAATTGTTACAGGTTGCTGAAATGAGTAATGGAATCTGTAATAGGTATGAGTTACTCATGCGTAAACTGGTGCCTTTCTCGGTTAAATTGCCTTGTTAAACCTTTCTGACTGCACAGCCCCTTCTCATCATGGCTGCCTCAGTCACTGGCAGAATCCGTCAGTGGGCATTTCTTGAACCTCTTCCAGCATAAAAGTTGTTTGACGCCCAGTCTCCTCCTCCTCTCACTGCGTGGGAGTCTTCTGCGCATGGTAGGCGTGGGTAGCGGAGGACCTGGGCTCTCCTCACTGATGTCCAGTGAAGAGTCCTGGAGCCCTCTATCCAATTCCCCCGTCTGCCCCCCTTTATCCCTGGTGTTGCGCTGATTGGCTTCCCCCTCTACTGAGCTGTTTCTCCCCCTGCTGTTGGGTCCTTCGCCAGCATCATCTGGGAGCCTCCCCTTCGCCTCTCGCTCCGATGTCAGTTCCCTGACAGAATCTTTCCCTTCTGGACAGATACATGCACCATCGAACCACAAATCTACTTATTTTATATAACCAAGAGAGAGTATTAGATACTTTTGTCAGGATTTTCTCCAGAGTAGTAGCCACTGGTGGCACATGCGATAGTGAAGCATTATCTACAGTAACCCATAAAATAAATAATATGTACCAATTCCTTTCCCCTTTTGGCCTTCTGGTGCTTTTACGATGTGCTTCTTGCCTACTCTCACCAATGGCCATCACTGGAGAAAGAGCTTCTTTTAAAATTTTATGCATATTACAGTGGGCATCCGTGGATGAAAATACAGTGTTTTAAAGTGTGGAAGGGTTTCCTCCCTTTCCCTTTTTACTATGCAGACTGAGAAAACTGCTTCGCTGAACTTACAGTGCCTGTACATTTTCCAGCACAAAGATTATCTTGCATAGAACCTATACAGTGTATTTAAAAGCTCCAAGGCAGGATTGGCTCTTTCCCACATTACTTCATGTGGTGTGCCTTCTCGAGCTTTGTGAGGAGCCAAGATGAATATCTGTGGCCAGTCCCACTACACTGGTACCTGTAACTAAGCCCAAAATGGCATCAGGGGACCTATAAGGAATAAGGAGTATCACATGACCTTTTACCACTTGACCAGTGGTCCAGCCTCCAATCAGGAACCAGCAATTTATGGGTTACTTCCAGGTGGACGAGGGAGCGGTAAACTGGCCCCATTAGTGAGCCTTGGCTATTTTTACTGTAAAATAGTTCCATAAGTGCCTTGAAAATGAAGAAGTGTGCATGCACACGAAAGCTCACACCAATAACAAACTTAAAAAGTAAAGGTAAAGGGACCCCTGACCATTAGGTCCAGTCGTGGACGACTCTGGGGTTGCAGTTCTCATCTCGCTTTACTGGCCAAGGGAGCCGGCGTACAGCTTCCGGGTCATGTGGCCAGCATGACTCAGCCGCTTCTGGCGAACCAGAGCAGCGCACAGAAACACCATTTACCTTCCCACCTATTTATCTACTTGCACTTCATGCTTTCAAGCTGCTAGGTTGGCAGGAGCAGGGACCGAGCAACGGGAGCTCACCCCGTTGTGAGGATTCGAACCGCCGGCCTTCTGATTGGCAAGCCCTAGGCTCTGTGGTTTAACCCACAGCGCCACCCGCGTTCCAATAACAAACTTAGTTGGTCTCTAAGGTGCTACTGGAAGGAATTTTTAAATTTTGTTTTGACCACAGCAGACCAACATGGCTACCTACCTGTATCTTGAAAATGTAGTGCACCTATTTAATTTACACTGCCTCTCCACAGCTCACAAAGGCTTGCATAAATTTTAAAATGCTTCAGGTACAGGAACATAGGAATCTGTCTTACGCTGAGTCAGACCAATGTTCCATGTGGTTCAGTATTGTCTACAGTGGTTCTCTGGGGCTTCAGATGGGGTCTCTCCTAACCCTGGCTGGCGATGGTGGGGATTGAACCCTGAACCTTGGCATGTAAAGCAGATGCTCTATTGCCGAGATCCAGTTAATGCCCTAAATATAATAATGCAATATAGTAAAATACCACAAAATTAACATATAGAACAATGAACAGCATTGAAAAGAGTAGGGAGAGAATCTGTTTCTAACATCAACAGCCAAGAGCATTATGAAAACGAAAGGTGTTCATCTCTGCTTAAAGACAAAGAAGGAGGAATATTCCTGGCCCTCATCGAAGAGGCTGCTCCAAAGTCTTGCGGAAACTGCCGCAAAGGCCCTGCTCCCAGCAACAGCCAATCTCAAGGTGGTCTTTATCAATCAAATAATTGCAGGGGTTGTGGCATGCTGAAAGTCTTTTCTAATGGGCATTTCCATCCAGTGGAGCAATCCAGGACTCAGTCACTGAAAGGTGTGAGCAGACAGATTGCGAATCTATGTGGTGTGGTTTTTTTTTTGGGGGGGGGTATGCTATTGGGCTGCTGGAAGCTATTGGGATTTAACACACTGCACAATGCAAACTATGATTGTGTAGTTGGGAGTGGGCGGAAGTAGGTTTATACCCCACAAGGTGAGAAGTGGAAATGGCCCAGGAGGTGTGAGGCATGAGCCCATGAGTACTTCAGAGTGCTGTGTGTTCTTTTGGGCCATGTGGGTGGGTGCATGTTTGGGGTGCTTACAAGCTGGGCCATGTGGGCTGGTACCAGTGTGCTCCACATGGGCTTGTTAACCTTGTTGCACAATGTCCCACTGTTGTCATGTGTGGTTGCGCAGTTTGCAGAGCATGTGGTGGGCATGCTTGGGATGCATATTGTGCTAGGGTTGCCATATTTCAGTAAGTTAAATTCCTGACACCCGCAAAGTTGTTGAAGACCACCAAAATTGTTAAGCTTTAGTTGGGAACGCACCCAAATTGTTTTGCTTTAGGGGGGGAAATCTAACCAAAAATATATAGTGATTTAAGTTTTAAGAGCTATTCCTGCTGCTTTTTCCATTGCGTTGCCATACATCCGGGTTTTCCCTGACATTTTGCCAATCTGGCAAAATTCCCACCGATGCCATTTTTACACCCAAAAACCTACATGTCAGGAATTTTCCTGGCATATGGCAAGCCCATGTTATGCGATGTGTGCAGTGACCATTGCTAGGGACACTGGGTGTGCTGTTTTCTGCTCGTTTGCAGACATGTGTTGTCCGTTCCCATGGGCTGTCTCTGAGCGGTCTCACTGTTCACACATTCCCAATGCAGGTGCTTGGGAACTTTCCCTTGTGTGTCAACAAGTAGGCCTCATTGCCATGGTGATGCCAACTGAACTGGCTCTCCGTGTCTGTCTTGCTGGTTTCTTTTCTCTTTGCTGGGCTGAGGCCGACTCAGCTGGCACTTGCTCCTCCCAGACACTCCTGGGTGGAGTTTGGATCAGACTTATTTTGTGCCAGCTTAATTTTCACTTATGCTGATTTCCCATGTTTAGGCTGGCTCAGCCCGGCACCTTCCTACAAGTCCTGGAATTGGAACTGCTGGTACAGAATGCCTCATGTTGAGCATCTTCAGTAACTGATGATTGTAACAAATACATTTCTTCTGTCATTCAAGTTCATTTGTGATTATAACTCTCCAATAATGAAATCTTTCTAGCTTTGATGACTTTCTGTATCACAATTTGGGGACAAATAAACAAAAAGTACGCACAAGTAGCAGTATGAATTTTACTGGAGAAATTACTAGAAATTTCAAACACGATTAAGGAAGAATTAAGGTGCCATTAACCAACTGCACAGAGTAATTCTGGACTAGGAAAAATTACAGACTGAGATACAGTACTTTGTAAACAGAGCCCATAAAAGGGATTGAAATTTTCTACAGATGATATTTATTCTATTTACCTTTCTGGTACCCTGAAATACTGTATTTTATCATTCTTGCACTAAAAGTTCAAAAATTTACTTTTTAAAAAAATGCCTGCATTGTTTATGACGGCTAATTGCTAATCTAGGAGACTTTGGGAAAGCGTTTAAAACTATTTCAGGCTTCCTGCAACCTGATCAGCGTACCTCAGCAAAGATGAGAAATTGGGACTCTGTGTGACAAAGTGGGAAGCCATAATGGCTTAAGGGTTTTTATGACAGTCCCAGCATTTTCGGAGCAGTTGGCGATTATGTGATTGTATGCCAGGAAGACCACAAGAAGATGGTTTTAGCTCCCTGGGAGGTTTTTATTCAACTTTCTTATTTAAGCAGCATTCTTCTCTCTGGCGGCATAAAGCACATTCCCAATACATGCTTTCCTGCAAAGAATTCTGGGCAGTGCAGTTTACCCCTCAAAGAGTTACAGTTCCCAGCAACCCTTAACAAACCACAGTGCCCAGAATTCTTTGAGGGGAAATTGTGCTTGAAAAGGATAGTCAATATGTAGCCAGTCCTGTCAATCCTCATACCCATCTGCTCTTTTGAGCTTTTTCTTGCTGTCCTCAGTTCCCAGATTCCATTTTCTCAGACTTCGATCATACCACA
Source organism: Podarcis vaucheri (assembly GCF_965113315.1). Taxonomy (NCBI): domain Eukaryota; kingdom Metazoa; phylum Chordata; class Lepidosauria; order Squamata; family Lacertidae; genus Podarcis; species Podarcis vaucheri. The sequence continues at coordinate 71,832,247 of NC_138760.1, forward strand.
CACCCCATCAGACTCCTGATGCTCAGTGTCCTACCATCCCTCAGGCACCCTAAGTTCAATTCCTTTCCTCTTAGCATTTCTATCTCCTGGAACTTCCACTCGGCTGTCCAGTTCTCTTAATGCCTTGTTCTGAACCTATGGCATCCCTATCCCTGTGCGGTTTCCCCCACCCAATTTTCTTTACCCTCCATTCATCAAAGTTGGCCTGCTTGCAAATATTACTTTATCTACACTTCTGGCCTACTCCCCTTTAGGGATCTTCACAAGCATGCCAAGAGAAACAGTAGTTATGGTTGCCATTACTAATCTAACCCTAATTCCCATATTAAATGATCCTGGGTCTTTCAATTTCCCTAGCATATAAAGTCTACAACCATTGCTGTAGGGAGGGGGAAAGGGCGCTAGAGGAAGACGCCAAGGCACAAAGAATTGAATAAACCCACAACAAAACTGTTCTGCTGCAGCGTTAAAAGAAAGAGAAGATATTTGGTGGGGGGGTGGACGGCAGAAGAAACAGATGTGCCTGCCAGAAGTTAAATACACATCTGTTAAGGATGCTCTTCTCATATGCAGGGTCAGAAAAATATGTACAAATGTAGCACCTCACTGATTGACAGAGAATCCTCAGTTCTGGCACTGTGAATCTTGTTTTCTTGACAGCACTTTGTTTTAAGGCTAGAGGCAGAAAAAATGTCTTATGCATGTCCTTAAACTGGAAGGCCCTTTGTTCAGGATACTTATACCATTTGCAGATAATGATGTGCATAGCAGTTTCAGCTGTCTGCATATGCATTTTTATGTTTTTTTATGACAGCTCTGCGTACTGAACTAAAAGGCCATTTAGAGCTGTCAGGAGCTGACAAGCATTACCCTTTACATTTACAATTCTGTTAGCATGCATTGTCAGGTGGGCTCACCATTCCACCGACATATGATTTCCTTTGAAACCCATGTATGACTTTAATTTAATACAGCAGTCTACCCCAAAAAGGAACCTTATTAAGATTTCCTTTTCCATTTATCTTTCACTTCTCTTCCCCCCCACCCTCTTTTATGTGTTTCTCTTCCCTCCACCCCCTTACTTCTCTCTCTCTCTCTTTCAAAAAACAATGTTCCTGATAAGAGATACAAGGAGAAAAAGAAAGAGGAGCCCTTCCACACAACTCACTCCCTGTCTTGGAACATGGAAAAGAGCACCTGAGTTGTGGCACGATGTGGAATTGATTTTAGTCTCTTTGCTATTATTATGCTATATCTATATAGGGAACCACCCTCTCTATATAAGTATGTGTGTGAGGGGTGTAATTGCAAAATGTGCAATACTAATATTATATACATTATCTAATCATAACCCATAACAAGAAAAACATGTACGTTGCTTTAATACCTGAGGTTAGCGTAGGATGTTACCAGGAAGAGTTGAAATATTTAAAGCCTTAGAAGCATCAGGTTTACATTACCGGATGATGTTACTATATTTGTGTTACATAAGTATATGAAAATCGCCGTTTAAAAAATTATTTCGTTTTCCACAAACAGATAGGTACATATTCGTATTTGTAACAAAACAAAACACAAATGACAATTATAGAAAGAGGGGAGAAAGAACAATTCTGATAATCTTGTCGGGGAAACAATACCCTGCTGACATAAATTAAAACAATTATTCTTTTGAAGATTTTGAAGATTTTATTACAGGAGGTTCAGGATCCAAATTTCATCATCAGTCTTCAGTGCTGGCAGACAGGCAAGGACCACGTATTTAAAATGCTGACATACTTACTAGCAGCATTCATGGTAGCACATCCTGTTTTGCCTCTTGAGGCGAAACAAAAAGTTCTGTCTTGCCCTGCTGCTGTTACCACCACTGACAGAGAAGCGGTGCTACCATTGGTGCTGATTTTGGGCAAGTTCGTGCTGATTTGGGGTGAGATCTCACCCCAAATGGATGTGATCATGCCCCAAATCAGCGCCTGTCGTGAACTACTTCTCTGCCACTGGCAGAGGTGGTGGGGGAGGTGGGGCACCTACAGGTATGCAACCTGGTGGGCATTTCCTGCCTGAGGCAATAGCCTCTACCTTGCCTTGTGGCTGGGCTGGCTCTGACATCATTTATACAAAAAGAAAGCAAGCCCTTTGCCAAACCTTTTAAAAAAATACTCTTTCTAGGTTTGCCCTTTACCCAGCCATATCTTAAAGATTCTAATCCTTAGAAACCACACGTGGTTTGTAGAAAGCCCTCTATCTCCACAAGTTCTGATTCCTGGGTTATAAAACCAGGTTATTCCTAGGCCTGGTAGACAAAAGCAGATGAAACAGTATATGCACATGCCCAGGCCTGTCTCTATTTTTAGTCAAGAGGTTCTCTCTTTCCACAAGTTATCCTGACAACAACCCCGTGAGCTGTTCGGCTGCAAGAAAGTAACTAGCCCAAGATCACCCAGTAAGCTCCAGTGCTGAGGGGAGGGGGTATTTGAATACAGATCTTCCATGCCTTAGTTTTAGACATGCTTAGGTGGGGCATGGCCAAGAAAAGGTTGGGAACCACTGCCTTAGTCCAACACTCTAACCAGTGCACCACACTATTACTTATATCCTGCTTTTTGTCCAGTGAATTCAAGAATGGCTTTTGTTCAATACCTCTTCAGGCATTTTGTTTAAGTGTTTCACAAAGCGGGCAGCAAGGAGGAGTGACCTAGCTCTGTCTGTCACCTTGCAGGTCATGGGAGGTGACGTCTGCAGTAGGGAGCATTTCCCCACACATTTTAGAACTCTGGAGAATAAGAGCTCTGAAACATGCATGGAACCTCAATGGATGCAAACTGCTCTCCACTACAGATGGTTGACTTCCACTAGCTGTAATGTGACAGGGCCAGTAATAGGGGGCGGAGCCAGTGCAGTCACCCCCACTGCCCCTTCCCTGATTAATTTACACTTAAGTGGAATCACTTGAAGAGGGCTACTGTTCCTTTTATTCGTTTCTTTTAATTGTTTGTTGCATTTATATCCCATGTCCTCCTCCAAGGAGCTCAGGGTGGTGTACATGGTGTCTCCTCATTTAATTCCCCACAACAACCCTGTGAGGTACAGGAGTGCCAGCTTGGCCCTTTGACCATGGGTGCCCGGGGACGTGGGTGCCATGCAGTGTGTATGGCCCCGACGACAAATTTTGTGGGTCCTTGGCCACCCAGGGGCCTGGGGAGTTGGCACCTATGGTGAGGTAGGTTAGGCTAAGAGACAGTGACTGGTTCAAGCTTCCTGGCCAAGTGCGGATTCTGAAGTCTGGTGTCCCAGAACATAGTCTGACATTTTAACCACTATACAACACTGCCCCCTAGGTTGTCTCCAAGCCATGAATTTTAGCAGCAGAATTGCTTCAAGTGCCTTTGGACCATCAGCAAAGATGTTGGTCATGATCCATCACATCAATTATATATTTGCACTACATTTGTAGAAGTCACGTGCGGTCTCCATAATTTGACACCCACCAAGAACAGTTCAACTGTGACATCTTTGTTTTCAGCTTGGTTAAATCCTGAAAGTTGCTCAAATAGACCCCATCTGCTCATTGGTACTGTTCACATTAGATATTATATTCACAGCACGCCTAGGAAGTTAGTAGGCAAAGCAAGCAAATAACAAGGTGAACCAGCAGAACGGCTTTGTCCAAAGCCACAGAGGAGGTCAGGAGCAGAACTGAAAATAGACCCCTACATCACTGGACCCCTAGTCCAGCAGTCTAGACAGCGTGATATAACATTCAAGTGGCACTGAAGGAGCAGCATGCACATAACCCTTCTGATGTTATTATTGATTTATTGGTTAAACTTGTTTTTTACAAGGCACAGGGAAAGTTGCATCCCCAAGTAGCCTGCAAATGACACAATGAGGTCTAAATCCTTCTTCTTTTGAAAAGCAGAGAGATTGTCCAGTTGATTCTAAGAACTACTGTTAATCAAATTAATCAAATTAGCCTGCTTGGTGTTTCAGAAGCACAACTAAAAAGAGGAAGCAAAGGCTTCAGACATCACAAGAAAAACAACAACAGGAAGATGTTCAGTGCATTGTGTTTTTGCTCTGTTGTACTTTTGGTATAATGTCAGTTGGAGTTGGGATGATAAATCCGTTCGTGTATGGAAATCTTGATCATTCCATTTTGTTAGCTCCCTCCTGGACAATAACAGTGGACGGATAAAAAGTGGGATCACAAGTCACTCTGCTTATCAGCCCTTTAATGCTCAGGGGCCAGAGCCATTCTCAAAGACCCAAATGAAAGGATTTGTTCGATAACCCCAAGAACACTACCAATAATGATGCTGAAAAGTTCTCCTTTGAAGACATTATGGCCAATATGATCAGCTGCATTACCTCAAGACACCTATTCCATGTGTACAGCCATGTTAATTAGGGTGCCCTCTGTAGCTTAAGAGTATGTAGGGCCAAAGGGTGGATACATGCATGATCAGCTGATGCCAACTGAAAGTGATCAAGTGAGAATACAAATACTCTGACTTATCTCAAAATTAGGATGCAATTTATCCTATGCTCTGTCTTTTCTCAAGTGGCCATGATATCTAGTGGCCCAGGAACCCCCAAATTTCTGAACACTTAATAACTTTTTCTTATTAAAATACTAGATTTATCTATGGCTGATCTGCAGCCATTAGTTCTTGGGCCCACCATCAAAACTTTTATGTAAATATTCCTCTTTATCTATCTTATTCCTCTCTCACCTCTTTAATGTATTGGAAGCAATTGTAGTCTTCTTCCTCAGCTTCTTTTTTTCCTAAGCTAAACAGGACATATTCACCATATTATTGCTATTCTGTTTTTTTTTTTTTTTGCAATTAATGGATTGTTCATTCCTCTTTGAATGCAGGTGGCTGGAATTGGATATGCTTTATTCCCACTGAGGACATTTTTACAATAGCCTTGGAGCTTCTTTATTTGCAGATGCTCATGGAGTAGCGCATCTTATGGCCAGCTACAAAACTACAGTAAGACCCTTTTTATACAATGACTAGTCATATGTATAGTAGTCTACTGTAGTGCAATTAATTCCATCCCTATCATAGCCATCCATAAATTTGTTCCCTTCAATCTGCATCTTTATTCATCCTTCAGTGCTTTAACTAAACCTCCCAGTTCACATCAGTTGCTTTCATAATTATATGTTTCCACTTCTTTTTCAACCCTTTAACAATTGCTCATGTATATCTAACATTGAACCCTATGAGAACTTGCACTGAGATTGTGTAGGATTTGTTGCAAGGACCACAGTTCTGGCTTAAGGGGATAAAATACTTTGGCAACATACCAGTTCTACTGCCTGCCTTTAATATGATACCAATGCTGCACACACATACTTCTGCAGCATAGCTCTGCCACACACAGGCCACTGCACTCCTCTTGGGGAGTGAAGCTGAATGGGCTGTCTTCCAGCAACCTTGTTGAACACTGTCTGGGTTTTCTTCACCCATACATGGCCTACAGGTCACTGCAGAACATGAAAGCAGACAGGTACCCCATGACATTTCAAGAGGAAGGCTTCAAGTCACTAATTAAAGGGGTTCTGAGAGGTAGATGGAACAAATCATAGAATCATAGAATCATAGAATCATAGAGTTGGAAGAGACCACAAGGGCCATCGAGTCCAACCCCCTGCCAAGCAGGAAACACCATCAGAGCACTCCTGACATATGGTTGTCAAGCCTCTGCTTAAAGACCTCCAAAGTAGGAGACTCCACCACACTCCTTGGCAGCAAATTCCACTGTCGAACAGCTCTTACTGTCAGGAAGTTCTTCCGAATGTTTAGGTGGAATCTTCTTTCTTGTAGTTTGGATCCATTGCTCCGTGTCCGCTTCTCTGGAGCAGCAGAAAACAACCTTTCTCCCTCCTCTATGTGACATCCTTTTATATATTTGAACATGGCTATCATATCACCCCTTAACCTCCTCTTCTCCAGGCTAAACATGCCCAGCTCCCTTAGCCGTTCCTCATAAGGCATCGTTTCCAGGCCTTTGACCATTTTGGTTGCCCTCCTCTGGACACGTTCCAGTTTGTCAGTGTCCTTCTTGAATTGTGGTGCCCAGAACTGGACACAGTACTCCAGGTGTGGTCTGACCAGAGCAGAATACAGTGGCACTATTACTTCCCTTGATCTAGATGCTATACTCCTATTGATGCAGCCCAGAATTGCATTGGCTTTTTTAGCTGCCGCGTCACACTGTTGGCTCATGTCAAGTTTGTGGTCAACCAAGACTCCTAGATCCTTTTCACATGTACTGCTCTCAAGCCAGGTGTCACCCATCTTGTATTTGTGCCTCTCATTTTTTTTGCCCAAGTGCAATACTTTACATTTCTCCCTGTTAAAATTCATCTTGTTTGTTTTGGCCCAGTTCTCTAATCTGTCAAGGTCGTTTTGAAGTGTGATCCTGTCCTCTGGGGTGTTAGCCACCCCTCCCAGTTTGGTGTCATCTGCAAATTTGATCAGGATGCCCTTGAGTCCATCATCCAAGTCGTTGATAAAGATGTTGAATAAGACCGGGCCCAAGACAGAACCCTGTGGCACCCCACTAGTCACTCTTCTCCAGGATGAAGAGGAACCATTGATGAGCACCCTTTGGGTTCGGGCAGTCAGCCAGTTACAAATCCACTGAGTGGTAGCATAGTCAAGACCACATTTTACCAGCTTCTTTACAAGAATATCATGGGGCACCTTGTCAAATGCCTTGCTGAAATCAAGGTAGGCTACATCCACTGCGTTCCCTTCATCTACCAGGCTTGTAATTCTGTCAAAAAACGAGATCAGGTTAGTCTGACATGACTTATTTTTCAGAAATCCATGCTGACTATTGGTGATCACAGCATTCCTTTCTAGGTGCTCACAGACTGTTTGCTTAATGATCTGTTCCAGAATCTTCCCTGGTATTGATGTCAGACTGACTGGGCGGTAATTATTTGGGTCCTCTCTTTTCCCCTTTTTGAAAATAGGGACAACATTTGCCCTCCTCCAGTCTGCCGGGACTTCGCCTGTTCTCCAGGAATTCTCAAAGATGACTGCCAGTGGTTCTGAGATCACATCTGCCAGTTCTTTTAATACTCTTGGATGCAGTTCATCTGGCCCTGGAGACTTGAATACATCTAAACTAGCCAAATATTCTTGTACTATCTCCTTAGTTATTCTGGGCTGTGTTTCCTTTGCTGAATCATTTGCTCCAAATTCTTCAGGTCGGGCATTGTTTTCTTTATCGGAGAAGACTGAGGCAAAGAAGGCATTGAGGAGTTCAGCCCTTTCTGTGTCCCCTGTTTGCATTTCACCATCTTCTCCTCTGAGTGACCCCACTGTTTCTTTGTTCTTCCTTTTCCTACGAACATACCCATAAAAGCCTTTTTTGTTGCTTTTAACCTCTCTAGCAAGCCTGAGTTCATTCTGTGCTTTAGCTTTTCTGACTTTGTGTCTACACGTGCTGGCTATTTGTTTGAATTCCTCTTTGGTGGTTTCCCCCCTTTTCCATTTTTTGTACACATCCTTTTTTAATCTTAATTCAGTTAAAAGTTCTTTAGATAGCCACCCTGGCTTCTTTAGGCACCTTCCACGTTTCCGTCTCATTGGTATTGCCTGTCGTTGTGCTTTTACTATCTCCCTCTTAACAAACTCCCAGCCATCATGAACTCCCTTTCCTTTTAGTATTGCTGTCCATGGGATCTCACCCAGCACTTCCCTAAGTTTTATGAAGTCGGCTTTCTTAAAGTCAAGAAATTGAGTCCTAGTATGCTTGGCTGCTCCTTTCCGCTGTATAGTAAACTTCAGAAGAGCATGATCACTCGCGCCTAATGATCCTTCCACATCTACCCCACTAACCAGGTCATCAACATTGGTTAGGACCAGATCTAAAATGGCTGTTCCTCTTGTTGCTTCTCCCACTTTCTGGACAATGAAGTTGTCTGCAAGGCCAGTGAGGAATCTGTTTGACCTTATGCTCTTGGCTGAGTTTGACGTCCAACAAATATCCGGGTAATTGAAGTCCCCCATTACTACTATCTCCCTTCCTTTTGCATGCTTGGCCATCTGTTCCAGGAAGGCATCATCTATGTCCTCCGTTTGGCTTGGGGATCTATAGTAAACTCCCACAATGAGGTCTCTGTTATTCTTCTCTCCCTTAATTTTGACCCAAATGCTCTCACTTTGGCTTTGAGGTTCTAAATCTTGGATCTCTTCACAGGTATACACATCCCTGACATATAACGCCACTCCTCCTCCTTTCTTGTCTGGTCTGTTTCTCTGAAATAGATTGTATCCCCCCATTATTACATTCCAATCGTGGGACTTATCCCACCAGGTTTCAGTGATGCCTATTATGTCATATTTAGTTTGCTGTACCAAGAGCTCAAGCTCATCTTGTTTATTTCCCATGCTTTGCGCATTAGTGTAGAGACATTGAAGTCCATTAATCATTCCCCCGTGTCTCTTATTTAAGGATTTTTTCCTCCCACCACTAGGTCCGCGTGCTGTTTGCTCCATTTGGTCTATGACATTTGGATGATCATCTTCATTAATTGATAGACTCCTACCTTCAGGAGCACTGTCTCCCTCCCCCACATTAGTCAGTTTAAAGCCCTCCTGATGAGGTTTCTGAGATTTTTGGCAAAAACATTTCTCCCAACCGTTGTGAGGTGCAGCCCATCACTTGCCAGAAGTCCATCTTCAAGAAACTGCAGTCCGTGATCTAAGAATCCAAACCGTTCCTGTTTACACCATTTGCGAAGCCAGCTGTTCACTTCCACTATTTTCCCCTCTCTCCCTGGGCCACGTCGTTCAACTGGGAGGACAGACGAGATGACAATTTGTGCATTTAGTTGCTTCAATTTCCTGCCGAGAGCCTCGTAGTCTCTTTTGATCTTCTGGAGGCTATTGCTTGCAGTGTCATTGGTTCCCACATGAACCAAGAGGAAGGGGTATTCGTCAGTGGGTTTTATGATTCCTTGCAGTCGTTCAGTTACATCTTGGATCTTAGCCCCGGGGAGACAGCACACTTCCCGAGACATCTTGTCAGGCCCACAGATCACTGCTTCTGTTCCCCTCAGTAGGGAATCCCCTATCACCACTACACGCCTCCTCTTGGGTTTGGTCGGGGTTCTTCCGTGAGCTGTCCGTTCCAAGGTCACCTGCACATTCCCTGAGGACTGACTTTGCTGCTCGTCTTCATATACCTGATCGACTGTAATGAGGGAGAGATCCTCAAATGGAGTCTGCTCTTCGTCTTCCATGCTAGGGGAGAGGACCTCAAAGCGATTGTGTATTTCTAAACAATCAGAGTGAACCCTGGGCCTCCTACTTCTTTGAGTCACGTTTCTCCATATATCTGGCTCCTGTGTTGGTGAACAAGCCTCCTTCTCAGGGGAGTCCCCTGTCTCCTCCTTGGTGGGGACGGTGTGCTCTGTTGCTTCCAAGAAGAGCTCCAGCTCTCTAATTCTTTGGAGCGTAGCTACACGTTCCTCCAGTTGCTGGACTTTGTCTTTTAAAAGGGCAATCAACATGCAATTGCTGCAGGTAAAGCTGCCTGCAACCTTTGGCAAGATGGCAAACATTGCGCAGGAATCGCAGGCGACTGCAGCTGTTCCCTCCCCTTCCATCATGAGATCGTGTTGTTGGGGGTGGCTACAGAGGTCCTCCATCATAAAAAGCTTGAAGACAGGACAAATAACTTCCCCCACAAAAAAAAAAATCTCTTATGTAAGATCATGAAAGAACATTTGCTAGATAATACTTACAGAAGCATGCACTGTTGCCTGATCTCATGCTGCTAGCTGTCTCAAATTTATCCCCATGGCCCATTAAAAAAGAATCAAAAGGTAAGAGTCAATGGGATCAATTGTTTTATATGTTCAAGGCAGATAAATCAAGAACGTGGGAGGTGGTGTTCATGACCCATCCTGTGTGCTCAGAGTTATTCTACCCTCTGAAATGCCATGATAAATCTGTGGGATTAGAAGGGTTGTGTTTGGAAAGAGTTAGGGAATGCCCCATAGTTACCCATCACAGATTGCTTAACAAGAGCAAAGCTTTGGCTGCAGGTCTTAGTTCAGCGAATTATGTCATTCGTGTTCACAGAATGGAGTGCTTACATTACAGATTCTAAATTAAAGCTGGTGGTTGGAAATTAAAAGCAGAGAGGACAGATGTGCCTAGAGAAGAAATTTATATTCACATCCTTTGAAACAGCTAATTGTTCTGCCAGGACTTGAAATCAGTTTTTCCTGTGTAGGCCTCTGTTGCACCACACCTCCTTAAACCACTGTGAATGATGTGAATTAAAAAGTTACTAGATATTTCCTTCTTTTTCTGTGTCCCAAAAAAGTTACTAGGTATTTCCTTCTTTTTCTATGTCCTCCCCCCCCAAAAAAAGTTTCATGAATATCATTTCCAGGCAGCCAAAACTGGAATACAGCAATACAGGGAAGGGTCCCATTTCCAGCTCTGGGTCCCATCCATTTATTGATGCATATAGGACTCTTCATTCATATACACAGACTCATGCTTACAGGAGCCATTTTTCCATGGACAGTGCTGGTGATGTCCACAGTCTCTACTTGCATGGGCATCTAGATGTGGACATTACTGTTGTTAGAAGTAACAGCATGTCAGAAGTGGCAATCATCCACTCTTGTCTTGGTTCATGGTTTATATCTATATGTTGTTACATATGCTTGTTACAAGCTGTTATTTAAAAAATTAGAAATAATAAAAAGGAAATAATGTTATGACACTGTCACACAAATTCCAAACTGTGCAATCAATGGAATATGAGATTATATCATTGCATTTGTCCATGAATGTTCTAGCTCATGACACGGTGTTCAGTTGGAACTTTGGAAACTTATACAATTCTTTAGCTATGAGCCTGAACTTTGACTGCATTCAGGATTGTCACATGGTCAGTTTGCAAATGGATTGCCACGTTCTTGGTTTTTTGTTTCTCTGTCCATGACAGGAAAGATTTATTTCCCTTACTCATCTGTTGCATGAGAAATTCCTCTGTTTTGTTATGAGTATCCAATTTTTCATGCATTCACCTTGACTCTGATTCTCTGATGTATCTCCCAGAAAACCACTTGCGACACACTAAGCTTATTAACATATTCAAACCACTGCCACATTAGCTTACCAGAGAATGATTTCTTCACCTAGTGAGAAAAATCCCACCATTGCTACAACTTACAGTGAGGTCTATTGCAGACAAGATATTATAAATGGTGACCAAAACCGGGGTAGCCTTAAAGCCAAATACTATCTGACCTTGAACATTATGTTTTTTCAACACTCAAGATTTCAATTTTTTAAAAAAGAGAAACAATAGTATTTTTTCCTTTAAAAGCCCAACCAAGACTTGACACACAAAACTTCATGGTCCCCTGAAAGCAACAAAAAATCAAGCACTTAAAATGCTTTTTAGAAAATATCACAAGACAAACCACACACATTCTAGTATAACATAACCAAATATATAGCAAAGAAATGTACACTCAAAACCCTTACAGTGAGCTATAAACCACTTTGAGTCCCCCCCATCATGTGCTATATAAATTTTATGAAATAAATTACTTAACAACATGCTAACAACTTGCAAATGACATACCCATGCTTTTCCATTTCCAATGCTGAGTCAGAGTTCCAGAGTAGGGCTGTCATCCCGGAAGCCATCTTGTTCTCATGCCAATGGAGGTTCTGTGCAGGCACCTTAGCTAGCTATCTTCCCTTGCACAGTTATTTCCTTGACCCTAACAGCATAATGTCTGAAAAGTACCATACAGAGCCATTGAAATACATGGCTGAGGTGCCATATATCGATACTTTTGATATATCGTTCCTCAAGGCCCAACCTGTTGGTCTGGATTAGGGTGCTTTGTAGGGAAAGCTTCCTGGAAAGATGGGAGTACCTGTTTCTTCTCACAGTTTCAGCTACTCCATTTCTCTCTTTCCTGCAAGCAAGAAGCACAGACCTTACTGAAAGTCCCATCTTGCTTACCCATTGCTACATCATCAATCACAAAAGTAGTAACGGGAGTTCTTGGGTATCTAAATGGAGGTGGGGACAGGTCAACCGAAAACACATATAAAAGCAGGGGCTGCATCACCCTGTGGTCTTTGATTGCATTAGAAATATCTCCAGTTTTATATTGGCTTTGCCTGCTTTTAAATCCACATAAACAGTGGTTAAGCTAGCAACCTTCATTCCATAGCTCGGGGTACCCCACTGCTTTTCAAGCTATTATTTTAATAAGCCCTATTTTACAATTAAGGAACCATGGGCTTTAAATTACATGTAAAATAAAACATGGAAATTGAAGCATTAAGTGGGTAGCTGCCTTTGGAGGTTCAGCAGCCGTGCTTTGTATTATATTAAAGCTCCTGCCTGCTATAAAAGTCAGAAAATGGAAAAAAGGCTACAGTTTTACAGAACGAAGGAATGTATACCACATTCACCCACCTTCTCCAGATCCTCTAGGAATGGGCTGCAGCAGTAGGTGTTCCCAGGGCTGCTGACTGATCATTACAATTCCTGTGTACATTGATGGGATCTAGCAAGAACCTTTCAAAAAAACCTACATGACCCAATGTAGTTGCCTCTCATGTGCCCCCTATTAGTCCTTTAATAGCTCACGAGGCTGACTGCCTTGGCACCAACTCCTCCACTATCTCATAAAATGCAGCGTTTTAGGTTACAGTCGTTGTCGCTGACGTGGTCTGTTGTGATATGAGCAGCAGTTCTTTCTCCAGATGGTTGTAAAGGTTAATGAGGAATTTATGCCGTGCTCGATACATATTAAACTGTATCTCTCAGTGGAAGCATCTACCACGGACATAAATTTACTTCTTGAACATATATAGCTCTATGGGTAACTATGAAGGAATGCCAAGCTGTTACGAAGAACATCACCCAAGTTTGCTACTTGTGTGCACAAGTACAGAGTTTAAGGCGGGGGGAAATACAGCCTCAGAGCCCTCTGTGGAAGCAGCAAATAGTAATTTCCTTACAACACTATCCTATGCATGCTTACACCCAGGTAAACTTTGTATAGGATCGCAGCCGTAATGCTTTTTAAATCAGGCTATCCATTATTTCATTCTGTATGGACTGATCAGACTTGGAGGAAGAAGCAACAAAAGTGATACAGATGCTCTATTTAAAAACAAACGATTGCAATATTTGCTGAAGACCAGTTTATTCATGGGACAGCAGCCATGGAGTTGTTACAGCTCACATCTAGCCAATAACAGCTTCATAAATGTTTTTACTTTTAATTATTTAGGAACCTGTATCCTGCTTTTTCTGTGCTCAGCATGATTTACAAAACATAATAATAATAATAATAATAATAATAATAATAATAATAATAATAATTTGCAACTGTGGTAGGTTAGATACATGGCCATTGAAAGCACCAGTGAAACAGATGCATCTTATGTACCTTATGGCAGGCAAAGAGGGAATAAAAACTTATGATCTCAACAGGTACTCAGAGGTTATTCTGTAGGTTCAGGGTATCTGCAGTAAAGGCCCTGCTCCATCTGCCCCGCACCCAGTACTCCAATTAGGTCAAAAGGTGGGGTACAAATAAATACCTCAAGGGCATCCAGAGAATCTCCTGGGCAAGAAGACTGCCTAGTGATGCTATTAAGCAGTTTCCTCATGTAATGGCATATTTCCAAAAGAAATTCATTGTGGGTGGATTGTTCTATTTGAATATGCAATACATTGTTCATTTGAGCAGGTGGGCCAATGAAATAATCTTCCACGAGAAGAGCAGAGCAAGCCAGCTTTGCTTTTGGAAATACATTTTCATTGTTAATAAGTATATCAAAATACTGAGCAGCAATACCTATCTAAGCAGTGATACCTAAGCAGCAATGTGGAAACCTGTTGTTCAAGGCTGTGGTCCAGAAGGCTGGCCGTATACTCCATCAGAACATAAACACCCTCTTTTCACAGGAGGTCCAAGTCTTCCTTTCATAAAATAGACTGCGAAAACTTCACAATGTTCCCTCAGCCCTTCCAGAATACCAAGGAACTGTTTTGAATCTCCTTTGTCATCCTGCGACTAACATTCATCCAGTTCCCTACTGAGTCAAAACCTTGCCCACTCCTCCTAAGAACTGTGGCAGTGTGGTAGTGATGACACGGGACTTTTATCTCATCTTAGTTGTAAACGGATCAAAGTGAGATGCAATGGAAGCAGCTTAAGACTTTCCTGATGCTAGTACGGCACTGCACATTGTGCTGACTTGCGGCAAGGGAAGAGGGAAGCCTTTGAATCTTCTTCTCCATTGGAAGCTGGGCAGCGTGTCTCCACAGCATGCTTCTGTGATGCTCTGGCTGTGTTTCTCTGCTAGGGTGTTTCACTCAAGGAGATGGGAAAAGACTGCCTCAATTTAACCTTTACTCAGATGAGGCAAGAGTGTAGCAGCCGAGAAAGGAGAAAGACATGTGCTGTTTTACAATAATGTCGCTCAAGTAGTTAGGAGATCCTGTGGCAAATAATCTTCTCCTCCGAAATGCAAATGTGATTGTTAATGCTACATATTCCTTGCTGTGCTGTCCTTCAGTATGTAATTGTCTCTTCCAGGCTGTACTTCTTAATTCTCCAGGACAGGTTACCTCTTTATCTCATGCCGTTTATTGAATCATATGGATCTGCTAAGTCAGCTTTATAGTTATTTTATCTCCCCTGCCCTCCCATTTGTGTTTCTGCTACTTAGTAGGGCTATCTCATAACACGGTTTTGCATTGAAAGATCAGTGCAGGATATGTGGGTATAATCTTGGCACAAATTGCCCTTTCTTTCTTTCTTTCATTATTATTATTTTTCAACTGAGGTTTGCTTTTATAATTATTCAAATCAAACTTCACTTTTTAAACAATAACAACAACAATAGCATTAATATAAACTGTAAAGCTATAAATACTTTAGTTCCCCAAAACTTTAGAAGGTTGAGTACTCAATGTATTGATCAACTTAATATTTCCAAGTTTCCCCAGGCAAAAAGCACTTTGGTTAGGTACAAAGAACTAAAGAAATAGAAGAATATTTAAAAATAAAATCTAAGAAAAGGAATTGAAATAGCACACAGAATCTGATCCCTTTGTGGAAATTCACCATTAGGTATTATATTTTCATATGGTAATCCTTTTCAGTAAGAAATATTTTGCAGGCTACAGTGATGACAAAAATAATAGGATGAGAATAAATTATTACACCACCAACAGGGATAGCACTGTAACAAACTAAGCCAAAGTAATAAAACCCTTCAGTACAAGATGTCTTCTCCCACCACAATGCAAATGAGGAACAGATATGAAACAGACAGCACGGTGGTTTGTTCACATGTTATGCTTGTGGGAAGGACTTTTGTGATTAGGGCAGAGCTGAAGCCACTCGACTTTTTCTTAAACATTCTTGGCAGTGGTTAAAAATGCCTAGTGTTTCAGTGATTTTTCACAGTACTTTATGAAAATGCTCACCAGTTGATTGGATACATGGTTTTACTTATTTAATAGACTTTTAGATCACTTTGTTGAGGAAAATCTCTCTCAATGTGGTTTACAACTGTATACAATACAGATCCATGAAATTCAACAATAAACTAATTAAACATTCAAAATATCCATTTCCATGCAAGATGCACAGACCAGCTTACCTTACAAGAAAACAACCACACCAGCTTAAAAACAATATCCAATTGACAGATCTTAATTAACCCCAAAAGACTATGAGTTTTTAAGTCAACTTTAAATTGAACAAGGAATAGGCATGCCTGATTTCATTTGGAATTGAATTCCATAGTTGGCCACACATACTAACTGATTTTAGAGGCAGGCATTTCAAGAGGTACAGGAAGTACAAGAAGGTTGATATAGGTTAAAGTGATCCTTATAGATCCTTATAGATCCATTTAGGGCTTTAAAAGCCATTGGCAGAGCTTTGAATTGGGCCCAGAAACATTCTAGCAACCAGTGTAACTGGCATAGTATTTGTGTAACATGTTGCAACTGCCTGGCCCACTGAGTAGCCTGGTGGCCAGCCATATTCTGTACCAGTTGATGCTTAAAAATTGTCTTCAAAGGCAACATCACATAGAATGTATTACAGTAGCCTATCCTGGAGGTTACTAGTGTAAGAATAACTAAAGCAAGGTCCAGACTATCCTGACAGGGTTGTAGCATCTCTGGCAACTGCTGCCAGCCAAGTTTCCTTAGGTAGCTTTATGCCTAAGAGCAAACCCAAGTTGCATCTTGGTCCTTCATCTATGACTGGTTGAACACTTTCAGTTTAAAGGAGTTAGTTTCTCCTCCCACAGCATCTCCATCTTGTCTGAATTAAGTCTCAGCTGGTTCACCTTCATCTAACCCAGTGCAGCCTCTAAGCACCGATTCAGAGGATGAACAGATGGAAAAGTGAAGTAGAGGTCATTGATAACTGCTGCGCCCAAACCTCTTGAGGACTTTTTCCAGTGGCTTCAAGTTGATGTTAAAATCTCAGTGTGAATGTTGACATTCTACAAGACAATCAGCCTAGAGATTCTGGCTATCATGTCCGACACTACTTCTGAGAGCTAACTGGATGCTTAATTCCATCTTGGATTCCAACAACCAGCCAGACTGACTGTTTGACAAGGTATCCATTGCATTTCCCCAAGTCTAGGCTGGTGCTGTACCATGAAACCTGAAGAGATATATGAGAAAGAGGCAAACCCCACCTCTTCTACAAGAAGGCTAGCAATAACTGATCCTTGGACTTTGGCCAGACTGGCAACAGCGCCTGAATACTTGAGGGGACTGTAGGTTAACCCTCTAGGCTGCCAGAGCTGGAAGAACCAAGCAAATATGGAACCACACAGTTGCCTTGTTTGCCTTTCTCTCCAAAATCTCCACCCACTGTTCTCTGCCCTGTAAATGGTGGTGGCCACTTCCTTCTAGCACCCACTCCTTCTTCCCAACCACATTACAGGAGACTAGGAATGGGCAAATTTATCGCTTTTGATTTATCTTAGTTTCTTATTTTTCCATTCTTAAGTTTAGTTCTCCACATTTCCGCAGTTGGTTTGCCGGATTATTTTTTTAAAGTCTTCAGAGTTTTAGTTTTCTCCTAAAATACACATTTGTGTATGTAATTCTCGCCATGCATGTCACTCATTTATGCATTTTATGCACACCTTACACTAGGATATGCATTTTGGTACACAGTGCTTGGGTGGAAAACTGCTCTGCAATTTTCGGAAAAGTGCAAAATTGTGTAAACATGTGGGTCTTTATAAGGAGCCTGAAAGAGTTCAGGGCACTAGCCCAAACTCCTATTCAACATCCTAGGAAAGCAAACTCTACCACACTCCATTAAAAAAAACCCTGTAGCTACCTCTGTCATGACTGTAAGCTGAATAAGGTTTCCAAATGGCTGGTTTTCTCTTATGTAATATAGTGTACCAGGCTTGGGGCCCACTAGGCCCCCAAAACAGCTAGGCATTCCCCCTGCAGCGTTAAAGAAATCATAATGAATCCCGCTGGTGCTGTTGGCCTGTACTGCGGAGTTGTTCAGTACCAACCTGGTTGTTAAATCACAATAATGTAATAAAACACCATATTTGAAAATTTTACATTTCCCCACAAACCTCTTTCCTCATTCCCCCTCCCTCGATTCCAATCCGCCCCCCTCCTCAATGACATCATTTCTTCTCTTTCTTTCAGCGTAGCATTGTTCTTAAAGCCTCACACTCTGACTTGCTCTTTTCATTTACGCTGGAGAAGTTGTTCGATTGCTGATAGTAGAATACATTGCCATTAGCTTCAATCAGCATGCCTACCGAGAATACCACATGCCAGTGTCCACTAACAGCTTGAATGTCATTTATATCGTAAGTGCTCTCCCCCTTCCTCCCTATCCTCTCTCCAACACCCACCCCCACCCCATAATTCCTCTTACAATTCACAAACTCACCATTTACCAAATAGCTTTTCTGGAAATGTCAGTTCTGGAAACTGATGTCTGCCTCACTTCTCCACACATCTGGCTTCTTTTCGTTAGCTGGGCACTGAACATTCCCTGCAGCAGGCATGGTTGTGCTGTTTTTCTCCATGGTATAATGGCTGTGATGCAACAAGGGCACCCTCAAATCATACGTGTGACAAAAATTACAACATGGGGAAGATTCACCATTGATAATTGATACTCAAATGAGCAGGGAATGTGTTCCTTATAAGAGGCAAAAAGAATCCAGAACTCCTTTATATGTTATTCAGGAGTCTGTACTGTTCACAAATTCCTTATGCACAACTGAAGATTTCACAAAAGGTGTATAATTCCAACGAAGTTCTGAAAAGAGACTCCAGGGCTCTCCTCTCCTCTCCTTTATTAATTCCTCTTACAGCCGACCTGATCCAAAGGATTACATATCTTAATTGCAAAACAAACTCATGTCATTTAAACCCAGCTTGCTCTATTCTTTCCCCTCTCTGTCCCTCAAATGCCACACTGAATTTTAACAAACCAATAGTGGAGAACACATAGAATGGAAAAAATCTGCAGAGTCTCCAAGGTAAATGAAATCAAGAGCTGCCACCAATAAAGAAGGTCATGAAAGGACAAAGTGTAGTACACAGGAAGAGCCCTGCTGGATCAGGCCAAAGGCCCATCTTGACCAGCATGCAGTTCTCACAGGTGCCCATGGGAAGCCCACAAGCAGGACCTGAGGGCAGCAGCATTATTCTCACAATGATTCCAAGCAACTGATATACCCAGGCAAGCTGCCTCTGACACTGGAGGTAGAAGATAGCCGTTGTGGCAAATAGCAATTGATAGCCCAGTAGACAGTAGGTCACCACCAGGACCTTGAATTGAGCCTGGAAAGCTAAAGGGACCCAGTGTCACGCAGAAGCAGCTCGGTGGGTGGGGTGGAGCCACGACACTAGCTTCCTGGCAGGTAGGTCACTGGCAGGCTTCAGGGACTCAGCTTCCTCCCCCCCCCACCTTTGGCCGTAGATAAGCGAAAAGAGTCACTTACCATTTAAAGAGTCTTTAATGATCACAGCAGGGACGCAGGTGGCGCTGTGGGTAAAAGCCTCAGCGCCTAGGGCTTGCCGATTGAAAGGTCAGTGGTTCGAATCCCCGCGGCGGGGTGCGCTCCCGTTGTTCGGTCCCAGCGCCTGCCAACCTAGCAGTTCGAAAGCACTCCCGGGTGCAAGTAGATAAATAGGGACCGCTTTATAGCGGGAAGGTAAATGGCGTTTCCGTGTGCGGCTCTGGCTTGCCAGAACAGCGATGTCACGCTGGCCACATGACCCGGAAGTGTCTCCGGACCGCACTGGCCCCCGGCCTCTTGAGTGAGATGGGCGCACAACCCTAGAGTCTGACAAGACTGGCCCGTACGGGCAGGGGTACCTTTACCTTTACTAATGATCACAGCAAAAGAACAAAGCAGCTATTCTCAGAATAATAATAATAATAATAATAATAATAATAATAATAATAATAATAATGAAGGTGTTCCCAATTAAGGTTCCCACCCATTTCTCCCCAGTCACTTCCGTGCCTTGCAACCTGATTTCTCAACCACTGCGTTTTTTGTGTAGCCACCTTATCTGCTCTATGTGACCTTGGGCTGATAGGCTGGACACTTTCCAGTGAGAGACAGTCTGTTAGCTCTCTCTTTTCCAGTTCTTCTTCACTTTCCTGTTCACGCCCCACTTCGTCCCAACTTTTGTCTTCAGAACTAGGCCCCTCTGCAAACCACTGTTCCAAATCTATACTGCTTCAATGTTCCTGGGCAGCTTTAGGATCCTGGTCAGGAGCAGGGGGAGGCTCCCACCATTCCTCATCAGAGCAGTACTCCTCAGCCTGGTCTCTGACACTCACTGCTACTTACCAGAAGAGGGGAGGGGCAAAGTTGCAGGAAGTATGGTATGGTGCAAATGCACCTGCAGGAGCACTGGTTTGGCTCTGCCAGTGTGTTTACACCACACCTCATGCCTCTGGGAAGCAACAGTGATTCACCTACAAGAAAGCCAGTGTAGGAACTCTTGCTCCACCTAGTGAGCTGCTTCTGGTGTACCACGCAACCAAAGACCCATCTTTCAGGCTCCCTAGCTTTCAAAGATGAGAAATGGTAATTCTGTCTATAATGGTCTAAGGCATCCAGGGAATTTGGAAGCAGATCAAAGCTTCATTCAAATATATTTTTCAAATATCTAGTGTTACTCTGCTTTAACCCCATTCCAAAAACTTAGGGTCGTCCCCCCCGACAGTGTTGGAGATTGTAGGGCCTACCAGGAGCCATGCAACGCCTATCCGAGGACACAAGCAACTACCAGATAGACCAGTATGAAGCTGCAGAATTTTTCAAAAAATATACATATACAAGCAAGGATATATATCACTCAGCCTCCTCTTAATTGTTTTAAAGTAAGAAAGGGAGAACTCCCTATCCCCTCCCATATAAGGCATTATGGGAAAAAGTTAATCCCAATTACTTCCCCCACAAAAAGCCCCTGAACCTATTTGTCTGCAATTTAGCAGGTTTAATCTACTCTGGAGGGGCTCATGCATGTGGCTGAAATGGGAAAACATTATCGCCAGGATTCACCATTATAGTGAATGGGAAAACACTGTGCTTCATTAGAGTAGCTCAGGACAGGAAAAGGTTATAGCTTTTCAGTTTTAGATTCCTCATTATTAGTGAATGGTGAAACAGAGAGCTTCATTTTAGCAGAGTAGCCCAGGAGCTGGATTACAGATGGAAGCCGAGAGTGCACAGAAACAGACTGGAATTTTAAAAAGTGCACAGATACAAGACACATCTTGAGGCCTGTGCACACCTCTAGAATTTACTCCTTCTTAAAGAGGAATTTATATCCCAGCTCCCTTCTCACTTTAGTAAGATCAGAACATGAATACACTAAGGTTTTTTCATAGAGATGTATATTTATGTGAATATATCCATTGATATAAACCACACACTCCACTATTTTCATATGTAAAAAATCATTTAGACCATGTTCCTATGCAACATTTTCCTGGGAATGTCAAGGCAATGGTACTTACTTCTAAGTAGATGTGCATAGAATTGTGGTATAAGAGTATTTCCTAGAACGTCTACAGAATGTGGTAAGAGGAATCAATTAAGAAAAAACTATCTCCCCATATTGAATGTGGATAGCATGCATGCAGTTTGAATTGTGATGGAAATTCTAAGTAAACTGTTTAGCAACGGACCACAGGAACTCACAATAATATAAAGAAAACTGTTAATATTGCCTTAATATAGGATATTAGCAAGCAAGGTGACTCACAATAATATGTTAGCACAAATTTTAAAATAACACTCAAAATTCAAACAAACGTTGGAAGTTCATAGATGCAGGGGAAAGCCTATTTGAGAAAATGCATGCATTCCTCTTGCAGACTTAAATGGATTTTCAACTAAGTTCTACATATTGATTGAAAAGCTCTGAAGCACAGTTCCAAGAATACCTACTCCAGAGAACAGTATCTGTGTGTGATATGACACTACCCATAGATCTGTAGAAGGCTCCTGGCAATAAAATGCCCAATCTATTATTACAAGTTTAGTGCTGGCCCAAGACATTTTGCTGTCTGA
Source organism: Podarcis vaucheri (assembly GCF_965113315.1). Taxonomy (NCBI): domain Eukaryota; kingdom Metazoa; phylum Chordata; class Lepidosauria; order Squamata; family Lacertidae; genus Podarcis; species Podarcis vaucheri. The sequence continues at coordinate 71,853,897 of NC_138760.1, forward strand.
AACCGAGTCCCAGTTGTGCACCACCCTCTGCCAGGGCCAACGCTTTTGAAAGAATCCTTTGGAAAGCTACAATTCCCAAGAGGGAGTGCCTGTTAAACCACCCTGGAAACTGAAGCTCTGTGCCAGGAACTGGGGTCTCCAAACAATTCTCAGTATCTTTAACAAACTACACTTCCTAGTTTTCCTTGGGAGAAGTCAAGGCTGTTTAACTGTTTGCTGCAGGAGCTGCTCTGCATTCATTCATCTATCTCTCTCTTTTTTAAAAAAGATATTTATTAAAGTTTCAGAAATAAAAAAAGAAGTTACAATAGTAATAATAAGAAAAAGAAGAAAGAAGAAAGAATAAAAAAGAAAAAAGAGAGTACAAAATACGAAAAAAGTAAAAACAATTAAAAACAAATCAATCTTTCCATATCTTGTCTTTCATTCACTTGTTTCCCTGACCTCCTCACACCTCCCCTTTTTTGTATTCCAGTCCAGTAAGTTAATTCAGCAAATCCTTTCCCTCTTTGTTTTTATCTTAAACCTTTGTCTTAATATGTAATAACTGTATATTCTCATCTGTTAACAGTCCATTTTTACATACTCCTTATAACATTGCTGCTAAAAACCCCTGCATTCATCTATCTCCAGCCCCTAATACTACTACCTGATGCAGGTTAATAATAATAATAATAATAATAATAATAATAATAATAATAATAATAATTTATTTCTAGCCCACCCATGTAGCTGGGCTGCCCTATCCTAAGTTTCTAACTGCTGTGAGCCACGCTTCTTTAGGCCAAACTGTCGACCATTGTGTACTGCTTTCTTCTACCAGTTGGAACACTCTGGAAAGGTATCTAAATTGACCCCAAATTCTGTTCTGATTTTTTTTAAAAAACTGCCCTGTGCTGCCCTGCCCCTGCTTCGTCTCTGTTCTCCTTTCGTTCAGCCTGTTTATGTTTATTATTGGGAAGTAAGCAGAATTATTTAGCATTCCCTGCTACTATATTTTTCACACATTGAAATAAAAAGGAGGTGGGTTTCCCCCTCTCTAATGTTTACTTTAAGATATAGAGGTGCCCCTGAGCTAGTGATAAGAAGAGGAAAATGTATTATGAGTGTTCTCTCCCCACCCTCATTTATCACACACACACGCTTCTGCTAGTGATCTCAAACCTACCTAGACGGACCAATTTCCTCTAGGGATCTGTCTACTGCATCCGCCTCAGGCTTTTCCAGAAGAGAGACTGCTAATTGGGAAAAATTATGTTGCTCTACGTGTGGTGATTTTGTGATGCAGACTGTTGTCTGCAGGGAAGTCATCTGAGGCCCTTCAGACTCACGGCAAAGATACAAAACCTCAGTAAATACTTGGCTCTGCTTGCAGCGTATCGCTGGTGCTCATATGGTGGCAGATGCTAATGTTTTGGGTTTATGGGATTCTGCTGGACTCCTAATTTTAAGCTAACAAACAAGTTATGCTCTCGGAATTGAGTGCATTAAATTTGGTAATGAAAATCCAGCCTTTTTAAAAAAATAGGGGGGGAAACCCTGTTTTGTAGTTAATAGTCCATCAAGAGAATAGGAATTGGAGCAAGAGGAAATAATAAATGTTCAATCCAAACCTGGTTGCTGTTCTTTTTCACGGGAGGAATGCTGCTCTGGCATATAACATATTCGTATATTTAACCACACAATAAAATGTTTAATTTTAAGAAAGAAGAAGCTGTACCTAATTAGTTTCAGTTAGTTGCTGGATTATTCAGAAGACGAGAGTCTACGTATGCAGGGACTTCCTGTTTGTGTGTAGGTATGAGACAGGAAGCCATGATGTGAGCAGTGATGAATGCTTCTGTTTTCACAAAATCACCCTTCTCATAAGAAGGTGTGGGCACATGCAGCTCCACAGACTTTATGGGTTTCAGTTTACCCAATAGGACTCACTCCTGAAAGGCAGGAGTTTATTGGCTTTCAGGGCTTAAGTGGAATCCACCAGTCTCCCCGAGAGGAGAGGTCAGTATTGACTCTCTTAGTTACTTGGAACTGGGCAGGAGTTTGAAACTAGTTTTCCTAATATACTAGGAAACATTCCTGAGGTTATCCTGAGTCAGCCACTATCATTGAAGGTCACATCCATCCCTCTCCAGGTGCCACATGCCAGCAGTGGCTTGAGCTAAAGGAGCATGTGGCCACCCCACATTCTCTCATGCATGCACAAGGTGAAAAAAGGTAAAGGACCCCTGGACGGTTAAGTCCAGTCAAAGGTGACTATGGGGTTGCGGCGCTTATCTTGCTTTCTAGCAGTTTGAAAGCATGCCAGTGCAAGTAGATAAATAGGTACCACTGCGGCAGGTAGGTAAACATGCATGCACACTCAAAGGCAGACATAGGCGCACAGCACCTATGTGCCTCATTTAATCTTTCAGCTGATCTCACCCTCTCTCCACTCATAAAAAGATTTATCTGGTTACCAGGAAGGGGGTGATTTGCATCCTTTTCAGGGCAGAGGAATCCATTCACCTCAGCACTGACTCTGTTTTTGAAAAACTAAATAGATTTGCCTCTGCCACCGAAATTGGTGGGGTTTGGGCAGGGGGACAGAAAAATTGACTTGGTGGTATGTAAATTGGGACCATGGAGTAGAGATTAGTTACTATTGCTGCATCCACAGCACATGCATGGTCCTGCTTTTAAATAGACGTGTGTTAGATTGCACTGCCACAGACTTGCACTCGGTTCCATCTTCAGAAACTCAAAAGCAAACCCCAAACTGAGCTGAACATGTCTGGCATCCGCTGTGGGATTTCACATAACCTTTTGAGCCCATGGCCAAGGAGGAAAAAGTCAACTTGGGTTCACCAAAAACGTGACTACCAAAGGCTTGGAACATCTGAACAAGCCCATAATTGTCCCTCAGTCTTAATCACATTCATCCTACCCTTTCCGATCAGTTTCTTCTGCAGGGGAATACTAGAAAAATCAATGCCGACGTAGCAGCTTATGCATCTTGAATTTTCACTTATTATTTATGCAAGCACACTATCTGATTCATAAATACATAAAGTGAGCCAAGACTGGGATTTATCTCTAAGAGGGTCTAAGCAATGCTCCGTGTACTCAGCCAGCAACTATTATAAGCTATTTCCCTCTCCCTTGTTTGTCTTAAAATTCAGAAGTGTTGCTCAAATTCATTTCTTAAACCTCCTGGGTTGGGGCAGGGGGAGAGAAGGATGGGCACCACAGATTTATGGCCCTTTAATACAATCAATTCTAAACATCTCTTTAGACAAATAACTTTAAAAGCAGTGCCTCCAGAAACACCTCTATTAATTTTCAAGTTCAGTATATTTTTCTGTACATTTTTTTTTCCAAAGGAAGAAATAAAGAAAGAAGACCTCACTTTAACTTGGCTCGGAAACAAATTCCGAGAGGGAACATTTTGAAATAAAATCCCAGAAGTGTACAATCCCTCAAATAATTAAACTGGGAGAAAGTCCCCTGAGGGCAGACCAACAAAATTTAGTAAAAAATAATTGCTGTGCAGAGTCCTTGCTGTATTTGAGCTGAGTATAAGCAGACGCGCATACACACACACACACACACACACACACACACACCCTACTGAGAGCAGGAACATTCCAACTTGAAACAGGCAAACAACAGAGCCATGTAACTACCTGGCCACACCACTGGACTAGTTGCTGGCATGCAACCCAGAATTTTATACTTCAGCCAATATAAAATAACAACCGGGCTATTTACAAGGCTCTGCCAAATATTAACCTTATATCCAATTCGCTTCAAACCTTTCAAAGTCTCTAATGTGAACCATACAAGATCCTCGTTACTTTATAGGATTCCGTAAAGGCCGCATTATGAGCTAGTTATAGGTTTTAAAACATTGCGTGTTTATGTAAACATAATGAGGTGGGGCGTTTTATGCCAGGCAAACCCAGCAATTAATTCATTTGTAAAACTCCATCTCCCCAGCACCACCTGAAAGAAAGAAAGAAAGAAAGAAATTAATTTGCTGAAGAAAACAGGTTCAAGTTTACCCTTAAGTCGGGGGGACCAAATGGCTTTAGCATGTGGGCTTGTGGTTTTAATGAGTTAGGATTTCAAAATGCTTTCTGCCCGCTGAGGATTATTAATGAAAAAAGGTCTGAGAATGAGGGAAGCAGATATTGATGAGGAGGACTCATTAAAATTGTTACAAAGATAAAACAAACATTCATTACAAGGTTAAAAGGAAATTTCAAGGTGAGATTCCTGGAATGATCACATTGCGTTCTGTGTGAGATTAAATGCCCTGCACTTTGGGAAAGGGAAAGGGATTCCCCAGTATGCGAACCTCAAAAATTAACCTCTTGTTCCTTATGATCACTGAATTATTTCTGTGTTGGTGTCAATAAAATAACACGAAGAACAGCATGTTTACCTGAATTTTCGTTTACCCTAAGGCTGAAATAAGTATTTCGCAATTATCTAAAATTGGGCAAAGTTGGCCATTTTGTCTGTCGTGCTTGAAATGACAAAATTTGAAATCAAAATGCAAATGTTCAATTTGAATGGGAATTTTCCCCAAGAAGGGTCTTCCCTTATGACAGGAGGGTGTGACATCCTCCTTGTTTCAATTTCCAAGTGGGACAGGACTGAAACAATGTCAGAAAGCCCCACCTTCAAAAATGAAAGAATGTGCTGGGGGGGACACACCTGAGCAAAGCCTTTTCTAGTGATGCCTACACATTGTGACATGATTATTACATGCTATCTCTATGGATCAACTGATGTATTGAGCAACATTTTAAATTATTGTGATTTGGGGGGAGGAACCTTCTTTGGAAAGGTGGTTCATAAACATATCTAGTTTTGTATTATTTTAGTGCAATTAGCTTCCACGGCAGTGGGCTGTGTGGTGGGGCAGAGCCACAGAGCCGCCTTCTCAAGACCAGCATCTCTGCTACTTCCAGAGTTAGGACAAGGCAGTGGTAAGATTGGGGTCACATGGGAGCACCAGATTGGCCTTTTGAATTTGTTCATTCAGTTCTGTTTGTTCCCACGTTTTATACCACATAATCAAATAAATATATCTATGCAGTGTACAAAATACCACACAGAAGCACAGGAATTTGCCTTCCGCTGAGTCCATCTAGCTCAGTATCGTCTGCATTGATTGACAGTGGCTCTCCTGGGTTTGTTTTCCTCAGTCCTACCTGGAGATGACTTTTTGCATGCAAAGTGCATGTTCCACCAAGAGCTGGGACCCCTCCACCAATGTACTATTCATTCACCCAGACATATAATCGCAATGTTCATATGAAGCTTCTAATCATGGATTTGAGACTGGTCTGGATCTAGAGAGTTTTTTTTGTGGGATCTCATATTCAGAGAGTGGGGTGGGGTGGAGCGGGGAGGCAATTTCTGCCAATTCTCCATTCCTCCTGCAGCCCTCTGAAAATCCGCTCCAGGGGATTATAACCCTCTTTTGAAAAGTGGGGAGTGAGGGAAGGCACTTGAAATAGTACATGCAAATAAACGATAATATTCAAATGGTTCATAGACCTCACTCCTCTATAAGGCTTTTCATTCTTTAGTGCAATTCCTTGGTATTTTACAACCATGGCCACAAACTACTTAAGATGGTGCTTAAGTGCATTTAAATGGCTTTAGCTGCATTAAGGTCAATGGGAATCCTTTTAGGCATTAAAAGCTTACAAATGAAGTCATGGTGGGGGTTGTGTTAAGTCCATTTTGTCCATCTCAACCGGTTTGTGTATCATAAATGCATTAATACAAGCTATCTAAATACACTTAAAGCCTACCGATTTCTGCATTTTATAAAATGACTTCTGGGAGGGGCGGTGAGAATGTACTTAAATTGCCCAGAGAGAGAGGGCAGGGCTACTTACCTGAGAATTTAGGCCCACTAAGAAGATACTCTCCAGAGGATAAGTGGGGCTTAGAAGGACTGGGGCCCGTCTTACAATTTTGGCTAGGATTGGGACCAAACGTTTGGCAGAATATATTCTCTGGCAGCTTCCTGGTCAGGGGGTTGTAGGTGCTGAAGATAATAAATGGCTATTAGAATTCCAAATATCTTTTCCATCTTTCTGGTTTATTTGCCATATGCATATACATGCTTGGCTTCAATAACAGGAAGCAGGTAAAGTAAGGGTGGGAAATCACATATGTGTGTTAATTAACACGAGAACTGGGTTTTGGATGTGAATGTGAAGGATTTGGTCCACTGGAAGTTTAGGAGAGCAGTTCCACTGTACTTTGGATGTGGATGCTACAATGAATCCTAACCTCTTCAATCTTAAACCGTGTGAAATGAGAATATGCAATTTTTCCAGCCCAATCCTCTACCTATTTAACTGAGATGCAAGTTTATGGCCAAGTAGGACTGTGGCCTTATTTACTTGAACGGACATGTGTACTCACAAGGGCTTTCAGTGTTGTGGTGTAATATTTTACGCCATTTATTGTTTGGAACAGAAGGGACACTTCTGCAGATAGTTATCAGGCCCCCCTGCCCCCTCCTAATTAGGTGTTATTTCCAATTGACTTTGTTAAAGTGAAGCCTTGAAGTATATTTTGTAGACACATTTTTAATAGCAGCACTGTTATTCTAACAATGGTATACTATTGTTCTATCTCACATACACACCATCTGACTAAAAGCCCATATTTATTCCCCTAATTTTATAAACATTTAATAGGTCCTTATTAAACACATCAGCCAGCATGATTTAATAACACAATCAGTCTAGAAGTTTGAGAAAATTGAAAACAGGATTTGAATGTAATACAGCCACAATTACCGGAGATTATAGACAATCATTTCCATATGTCTGCAATGGAGAGCTGCTAATCTCTGTTTGCATGGAGGTGATTTCCCCTGGAACACTTCCCAGCCTTCAACAGCACTAGCGCTGAACAAATTAGATTTGAAAGTCCCCCATTTTATGACTAAGGTAATATACTCGGTGTGTTTAGAGAAACACTGAGTTTGTATTTTAACTGGCTTCCAAAAGCTGGACAGAGACCTTCTCTTCATTTAGTTTGGCCACATTAATATATAGTAATGGAGGTAGGTTCCCTCCCCCCCTTTTCCTAGGGTCAATACATGTTTAGAGGGTGCTGTCATACACACCAAAAAACGGCTCTCCACCCAAAAGGCCCTAAAACATTGGTGACATCATGATGTTGGAATGCAAAGCAATTAGCCTCAGTCAGAACACTGTGTGTTGCTTGAGGCTTGGGAACACACACACAACCTCCTTTCTTATTTTAGAGTCCTCCTAACACCTTGCTCCCTGATCTCCATCTTATGAGGCTCTGAATAGAGGTGTTTGTGTGTTCGGAGACTTCAGAATGTAGAAAGTAAGCCTTTTGTGCAACACTGACTGGGCTTTCACAGCAGCAGGACTGTGCTTTGGAAAGGTGTCCTAATCTTGTTCAAGAGAGTCACGGACTCTGAATATTCAGGTGGCCAACGTTCCAAATGTGCTGGATCTTTTTGTAGACACTGCCTAGCAGGATGCACGTTAGATTGATTCATGGGAAGGACCTGCAAGCTCTGAAATGATGCATTATGAAAATGTTCGAGAGAAGGAAAGATGCAGTGGTTACCCTGCAAGGGCAGCCGCTATGGTTTTGGGCTGGGTGAAAAAAGAATAACTTAATCTACACTCACGTTTTGTGGGCAATTGTTCTGATAATTGCAGGTACAAGGGAGGTGCAAGGGAAAAGGTGGGGGGAGCTCCTTTGTCACCCACAGGTGGTGCTAGTAATCAGAATGTATTTTTTTTTACTCAAAAAGTGAGTCCCTTTTAGTTTTCCCCGCACCAAAAACAACTTTAGATGTGCCTTGCACAAAAGCCCTTGGAGCTATTTGTCTGCAATTAGACAAGTTTAATATCCATTCCCCTTTCCTACCCTGTGTTCAAAACCAGGAAAGAAAAGCAAGGCTCTACATAGTAGCTGGAACCTGGGTTTTGGGGCCCTGAAACACAACTTTGAGTCACATTTGTGCCGCAATGCCAGGCAGATCCCCTAGCTCAGGCAGCACTAAAGAGGCACGTCTAGGGCTGCTCTGGCAGCAGCAGGCAACAGCGGGATGCTCAGGGCTGCAAATGTGGAGCTGCTTGTTCTGCTGCTCCAACTTCTTAAACAGCTCCTGCAGCTTCAGCACTTTGGCAGCGGTGTGCCTGCAAAACGTCCCCCGCGACCCAACTCTTTGAAGCCCCGCTTCAGCTTCGGCAATCTCTGTAACACCCTCAGCGCCAGCAGTGGCAATTGAAATTGAAATCTTAGGTGCAGTGTACTGCGGCAAGAGTTCAGAAAATGCTCACAATAATAATTCTCTATTGCAGAATGCACCCATTTCTATTGGAGTTTCGCACACCCTGCCATCTTCCTTAAGCTTAGAGACATATTGTTATGAGTTCATGGATGACAGAGTCCCCAAAATTCCTGGGTTTAGGAGGTGTTAGGATTTAATCATGTCTTAGGTAGTCCAACTGAATGTCAGGCTCCTAATTCCTGGACCCAGCTTTCCATGTTTATTTTTTTTTTATAATAATTTTTATTACATTTTTTTTCAATTACAGATAGAACAAAAAAGAATAGAAGAAAAGATAAGAAAAAAAAAGAAAAAGCCAAGCCATTTCAACAACTTATTTCAACTTTCTATTGAACTTCCCCACACCTCCCACACAGTGCATTCTTAACAATAAATTTATCAACAAATTATAACCTTGTTTCGTGTGTTTCTTTTGTTCTTTCAATTACAATTTAAGTTTAAATCCCTTATTTTCCATTTACTCTAAAAACAAAACATATTGACATTTTTAACCATTTAAACTTTGATTCTTTCAATAATATTGTCCAATTTCATATATAATCCACTCTCATTGCTGGGGCTAACCTTCCAAGTCATGCGGCATCTTAAAGTTCATATAACTTATAAAACTTTTGCAAATAGTCCTTAACTTTTTTCCAATCCTCCTCCATTGCTTCTTCTCCCAAGTCTCGGATCCTGGCAGTCATCTCTGCCAACTCCATGTAGTTCATCAATTGCGTCTGCCAATCTTCCAGTGTGGGTAAATCTTGAGTCTTCCAATACTTAGCAATAAGGATTCTTGCTGCTGTGGTAGCATACATAAAAAACGTTCTATCCTTCTTTAACACCTTTTGGCCAACAATGCCCAAAAGGAAGGCCTCCGGTTTCTTAGGGAAGGTGTACTTAAACATCTTTTTTAACTCATTGTAAATCATTTCCCAGAAGGCTTTCACTCTTGGACAAGTCCACCAAAGATGAAAGAATGTCCCCTCAGCCTCCTTGCCAGCTTTCCATGTTTAGATCGCCTGGGAGATGGGCCATTAGGAGAACCGAGAAAAGGTAATGGGCCATTAAAAAAGCAAAGGCTCTAGGCCAGATGGCAAACGGGTGGTGGGTTCTCCCTCAATTCATGTGCGAATAAACCACATATCATAAAGACACAACAGTCTCCGTTGTACCTCATTCCAAAAAGAAGCATGAAACCTGAGTGAGTGCCTGGAAGCCCTTGAATCTCCTACCACTTAGAGATTGGGGTGGCATTCAACAAGATATTTTGCTCCTCCCTCCTCAAAAGCACCAGAACCAGAAACTGAAGAGGCCTGATCATTGACATGGAAGTTCATCGAGCTATCCTTATGACTGCAAGATATCAATAGACCCATCCTTCATAGATTTGTCTTAAGCTGCAATCAGATGCACAATTAGGAGCCTGTTTGATTTCCCAGCAAGGTAAATGGAGCATACTTCTGAGTAAACTTGCATCAATGTGGGCTGTAGTTCTTTTAAAAATGTATCTAAGCTGGTTAGAAGAAAAAACTTTCTCTCCTAGCTACAGTACATAAGCCGAGTAACTGTTGCCATCTGGCTAGCAGGGGTTCCGTTTGCTCAATAGATCTCTTCTACACACAGTTCCTTTCATGGAGATTTCCCCTAAATATCTGGAATGCAGAAGATCTTTGGATTCTTAAATCCTCTTCTCCTTTATCTTTACCAACTTTTAGTCTTAGGCAAAGGAGAGCTATCACAGCAGGGAAGCAGTGGAACTCTTTACACCTCAGGAGCACCAATGTCTGGCCAGCTCACAGCTTCTAAATATACACTGATTATTTTAATTCAGGGATGGGGAACCCTTTTCAGCTCAAGGACGAAATTCCTTCCCGGACAACACTCCTGGGCCCACAAAGGTGGGTGGAGTCAGAGGGGAAAGTGGGTAGAGCAAAGGAAGAACATTTAAACCACACAAAAGCCAGAAGGTTCTATACTCACACACTCTTTCCCCATCCAGAAAGCAAGAGACCTTAGCACAGTTTAAGGACACATTCTGGCCAGGCAAAAGCCCTGGGGGTGGGGGATAGCAAAGTCAGTGAAGGCTGTGGCCTAGAAATAGTACTGAGGGTCTCATAGAGAAACCTGGCGGGCGGCAGCTCCTCCCCTCCCAACCCTGAGGCTTCTCATCTCTGTTTTAAATCAACAGGACCCATGTAGTCAGCAACTATGCCAAAGCACAAACCCTTTTGCTTTTAAAAAGGGTGTGTGTGTGCCTCTTTGTCTGATAACTGTGACAGGAATTCAATGTCACGCAGAGGCAATTGTTCCATCAGGGGAAGCATTTCATTTTGGCAGATGAAATTATCCCTTTTCTCCTCCAAGAGCACGTTGTTCTGAATTCCCCCCCACACCAATACAATTTTGGAAGGAACGGGTGGGTTTGGATGTAGGAGAGGGGGGAAACCCCCATTCTGCGAGCAGAATTGTTTCCACAGGGTTTCCATGGATAGGGTTTGTTATATGAATCCCACCCATTGCTATTGTTATTATGAAGTATGAAGTATAACAGGGCGGAAGCATAACCAGTTTCTCCCATTTTTAACACTTCAACGGGTTAAACGGTGGACGTCTGGAACTTACAAAATCTTGTTCTCTCTCCAATAAGGAGATTTATCTCCCCTCCCCCAGATCTGAAACAGCACTCCTGAGGGGAAGCGAGCACAGAGTAATATGGAAGGCTGTGAATGACAGACATTTGCACTCCTTGAATCAGTACCAAAATTAACTAGATTTCCTCTCTATTGCTGGCTACCAGTTGAAACAATTATGAAATATGACCTACTAAGCTGTGTTGGAGGGGCACTTCTCCAGCTGTCGTCCCCTACCCTGAACATGGTCTTGGTCGGGTTAGTGTGCACTTCCGTAGTCCCCGTTTGATTGCAGCTGGGGATAACCTGAGAAAAACATTCAGAAACAGTGTGCAACTCCAAGATGGGAAGCAGGTTCAGTATGGAAGGGAAAAGTCAGGAGTGCATCAGGAGTCCGTGGAGGGTACTGCTGTTAATTTTGTACATTTTTGCTGTAAGTAATTAACATAATATGCATCTCATTGTCATGAACACAGCAGATGTCACACTACAGCTGGCAAACTGATTGCACTTTAATCTAGATTGTTCTAATTCAGAGACTGTCACACTCAAACGTCAAAAAACCTGAACCTAGTCTGTGGCTGGGGCATGTGAATTGCTTTATGTGGATACGGCTGGAGACTGGCCTCCTCTCCGTCGAAACCCGAACCTGGTTAAGAACATTTAACTATTGGCTTCGCTTAAATTTAAACCCATCCGGACTACTACCTCTAGTAGCACGAGATGCTCATAGAAGTCGGTGGTCCAAAGTAGTGCATCAAAAACTACTTATATGTGGCCTCCAAGCACAGCATCTCCTGAAAATGGGCCTCCCCAAGGCAAAAACTATTATTGAACAGCGCATGAAGGATATTGAGCAGCAGAATAATCTGGCCTATATTAAGAAATTTAGTGCTTGGTATGTTATCTGCCCCCCTCCCACTTTGATTTTCGGGCACCTTACTTGTCTACCTTAACCATTCCAAAACTCAGGTGGGCCTTTACACTGGCCAGACTAAATATGTTACCCTCAGCTGTTCTTGAAGGTAGATATCAAAAAAATTCATTCAAGAACTGGCTCTGCCCCTGTGGAGCTGGCTACGTAGAGACTGTGTCACATGTTCTCTTGTCTTGCTCCCTATATAAAGATCTCAGGAACGAGACCATCACGCCGCTCCTATCTGCCATCCCGGGCCACTCTTGTGAAGCCAAACTGTTCTCACTCCTAGCCGACCAGAACAGCTCGAGAACAGAGAAGGTTGCCAAATTTATCAAGAGAGCAATGAGACTGAGAGCTGCTATCTGAATGACATTAGTGTCGTCACCCAGATTCCTCGCCTAGGATATTATTATTATTATTATTATTATTATTATTATTATTATTATTATTATCATCATCATCATCATCATTATGTTTTACTACTATTATTTTATTACCTCTGCCAAGTTTTAAGTATTGAGATTATTAATTTATCTGCATCTGGTTATTATTATCTTTCTCCCTGTCCTGACCATCCCTCCGAGGTTATATTTAATATTTATAATCTTGCAATTTGGCTGGTCTATTTACTTAACCGACCTGGAACAATCTACCAGAGAAAAGGCCGCTGCCCATGGGACAGAGGGTCATTGATGAATGATAATCCAGTTTTTACCTAAGGTTTTAATAGGTCATAAGATTTTATGGCATCTATGGTACAGTGGTGCATCGCAAGATGAAATTAATCCGTTCCGCGAGTCTCTTCATCTAGCGGTTTTTTCGTCTTGCGAAGCAAACCTATTAGTGGCTTAGCGGATTAGCGCTATTAGCGGTTTAGCGGCTATTAAAGGCTTAGCGGCTATTAAAGGCTTAGTGGATTAGCGGCTAAAAGGCTATTAGCGGCTTAGCGGCTTAGAAAAAGGGGGGGAAGCAAAAAAAAATTGGAACACTCGCAAGACGTTTTCGTCTTGCAAAGCAAGCCCATAGGGAAAATCGTCTTGCGAAGCAGCTCAAAAACGGAAAACCCTTTCGTCTAGCGGGTTTTCCGTCTTGCGAGGCATTTGTCTTGCGGGGCACCACTGTAATGTATTCTTGTCGATGTTTGTCCTTCGATGCTATGGCTTGTTGGCTACGCAAATAAAGTCTATTGAAATGACCAGACGTCCACCAGACGTCCCCGTTTCCCAGGGACAGTCCTCAGATTTACAAATCTGTCCCCGGAAAAAAATCAATCCCTGGAATGTCCCCGGATTTTATTTAATGTCCCCGGATTTATATTTTAAGTGTTATAGATTTATTAATAGGAAATGAATGTTTCGGGGGGGGATGTTGTTTATGTGGATTTATTTATTTATCTGTTGAGTTTATTTATTTATTTGCTGAATTCATATCCTACCCTTCCTCCCGAAGGAGCCTAGGATGACATTTATACAACGAAGACTCTGGATGTCTGCTTACATGTACCCTTATCATGTTTAGGACTAGAAACCTTTTAAAAACAAAAAGTGGATTCCTCAAGGGCCTAAGAAGTGCTCACAGAAGGTTCTGCATAGGCACAGTTTATCTAATGGCCATATTTGAGTTCTACAGCTTGCCTGCCATTATTTTTTTTAAATTAAATTAAATATATGTATAATTATTCTTATTACTTAAACAGTCAGAGGTTGTTCTATTAAATGCATAATTTGCCCTTCTGCAAAGTTGTAGCATTGCAGTCACCAGGAATCACTGGACCAGATTTGTTTTCAAAAGTATGTATGATGAAGCAGTGTAAGTCTGAGTCTGAAAATTTCTAGTAGGATGTGTACTCTTATTTTAAACTTGCCCTGCCCTTTTAGGTCAATGCTACAGGGGTGTCTTAAATTTAGGTAGCTGAGGGCTTCCGCATGTATTAATCTGGCCCAGTTCCCAGCCCTACCAGGAGATGACCAAACCTGGGATGTCTTTGTGCCCCCCACTTGTTTGCCTCAGGCTGCAAAATGTCTTAGGCCAATCTTACCCAGCCCACTATCCTCAAATCGTATTGCTCACGCTACTCCTAGCGGAAGCAGGATGATAACCAGGTATGGAAGGTTGTGGGATGGCCTCCGCTGGGTGTGGATAGAAGAAGAAGAAGAAGAGTTTGGATTTGATGTCCCGCTTTATCACTCCCCTTCAGGAGTCTCAAAGCGGCTAACATTCTCCTTTCCCTTCCTCCCCCACAACAAACACTCTGTGAGGTGAGTGGGGCTGAGAGACTTCACAGAATTGTGACTGGCCCAAGGTCACCCAGCAGCTGCATGTGGAGGAGCGGAGACGCGAACCCGGTTTCCCAGATTACGTGACTACCGCTCTTAACCACTACACCACACTGGCTCTGATAGTTTTAGTCCTAGCACTAAGAACAGCAGCAGCATGCTGAGTGTGCAACAGCCTAAGGGGCAGATTCATACCAGGCTCCCCTTGCGCCACTCCCCAGCCCAATCTGCTCTCTGTGAAAGATTGCAGACTTTTAATTAGTTTTAGGTTTTTAAAAAAGCCTGTTGCTTTAAAGCACAAATATTTTCATCCTAAATGTAAGGCGTAAGTGCCAGATAGTTAGAAGAATGGAATTTTAGAATTATAGGGGCAATCCACAGTATTAAAAAAATAAAATATAGGTGCCAAATTCATTAAAACTGTGATCCTTGATCTTAAGGAGTTTATAACTAGAGTGATTCCAAACTGAAATTTGAAAAGCATGGGAACATTTATTAGACTATAGTTTCCTTTCTATACACACAAATCAAACTGGATGTGTGTTTTTTCCTGGGGTCAGAGGGGCATTATATTTGTAACGTGGTTTCTTGGCTTTCTTTCTGTATTTAAAACCAATGTTGATTAGTTTTTGAAATGGCAAGTCGTTAATCCATGCATGTTGTAAATATTCCTTGGCAATGGCAAGTATAACATTCCTCCGCAATGCAACACCACCCAAGATAACTGATATCCAGAACCAAGGAACTATGAGTGCTAAAGAAGGCTCTAGACACATGTGGAGGCAGATAAAGGGACAGAATCCTGACCTCAGACCTGAGACACAGACATAATATATGGCAAATTGGCACTATAAGAGGTTTCTGAGGCCAGTTCAAGTATTACTGCCCCTCCCCACCATGTGAACACCACCTAAAGCTTTTCCAGATTGTGGCACACATTATGCAGAAGTGGTGATATCTAAAGCTATCTTATTGCTTGCGTTTACCCAAACACATTTAGGGAGGGCAAGGCTTGCAGTAGCTTCCTGCTTTTCCATGTTTCAGACCATATGATTACTCCTTAGGCTCATCGATCAGGGGCAGCAGCAGTTTCCACTGAAAACCCCTTCTTTTTTAATGGAAACTGGTGTGAAAATGTGGATAACTGAACTTTAAAAAGGTAAAGGGACCCCTGACCATTAGGTCCAGTCGCGGTCGACTCTGGGGTTGCGGCGCTCAACTCGCTTTATTGGGCAAGGGAGCCGGCATGCAGCTTCCAGGTCATGTGGCCAGCATGACTAAGCCACTTCTGGTGAACCAGAGCAGCGCACGGAAACACTGTTTACCTTCCCACCAGAGCAGTACGTATTTATCTACTTGCACGTTGATGTGCTTTTGAACTGCTAGGTTGGCAGGAGCAGGGACCGAGCAACGGGAGCTCACCCCGTCACAGGGATTAGAACTGCCGACCTTCTGATCGGCAAGTCCTAGGCTCTGTGGTTTAACCCACAGCACCACCCGCATCCCTGAACTTTAGGTTGGAAAAAATGAGCAAATGAGAGGAACTGAAATCGACGGACTCATACTTTGGAGTAAGGCACATTGAACTTAGGGGACGTTACTTCCCAAGTTCCTAGTAAACACCCACAAGACTGAGCTGTAAATTGGCCATGATCCAGCCAAGCCAATCTTCATGCAGACTTGAGTGCTCTAGTTGTTGGCTGCAAAGAGAGAAGAGGTTTTGTTCACTGTTCTATCTTTCCCATCTGTAGACATCAATGCAAGACCCAGATGTGTGTATGGAGCTCAGGATTTCAAAGACCAAGGGAAGAAAATATTTAGGACTTCCCTCTGGCAGCTGCTTCTAGTGTAGCTCACCCATGCAAGCTAACAAACTGCTTGGGATGTGTCAGCTCTGACAAGTGACTCACTCTAAATACAGAGAGAGATTATGAGCCATTTATGCTGAGTGGTTTATCTATATTGTATGGGATTTGTGGCAGTCTCTGACACCGATTAGCTGAGCTGTTCCGAAGGCTCTGAATGTGCACTTGGTGGGACAACAAAGCCATTTTCAGCCTTGGTGCTGTGAAGGAAGAGAAGTCAGTTTGGCTGGGATTAAAACTTCACGCCAGTGACTAGGAATGTATGGGAGTTTGTGGGTGTGGTGAGGGGAAGACCAGAGGCAAGGAGGCTGAACAGAAGAAAATGGATGGCAAAAGGAAAGCATAAAGGAAGGGCGAGTGGAGATTACCGTATTTTTCGCTCTATAAGATGCACCAGACCACAAGACACACCTAGTTTTTGGAGGAGGAAAACAAGAAAAAAATATTCTGAATCTCAGAAGCCAGAACAGCAAGAGGGATCGCTGCACAGTGAAAGCAGCAGTCCCTCTTGCTGTTCTGGCTTCTGTGATAGCTGCGCAGCCTGCATTCGCTCCATAAGACGCACACACATTTCCCCCTACTTTTTAGGAGGGAAAAAGTGAGTCTTATAGAGCAAAAATACGGTAATACTTGATGGATGGATGGAAGGGAGGGAGGGAAAAGAAGTAATGCTCAAAGGGACTATCTAGAGAGAAAAAGAAATCTCACTGAAGATGTGGAAGGGTTGCATGTTATTGTAGATAAAGAAAGGGGTGCCTGCTGGGAAGTTGGGAAAAGGCAAAAGAAAAAAGTAGCCAATGACCTGAATAGCAGGGGAGATAATGCACAGTGGTTAAAGAAAAGGACAGCCAAGTAGAAAAAGGATTAGTATAGGTAAATGTAAAGGACCCTGGACATTTAAGTCCAGTCAAAGGCAACTATGGGGTGTGGAATTCATCTTGCTTCAGGCCAAGGGAGCACAGGAGCTGGGATAGCGTGTTCTCCTTCATGGAGAGCACGTGTTGCGGGGGGGCCGCCAGGACACTCCAAAGTTGGGGGCGGGCTAACTGATCGTTGGCCACTGATGCGATTGGGGCTTCCCTTGTTGTTGGGAAAAAATTAATGTTGCCATTTATTGATTGACAGCCAGAAATGCTAAAACTCCTTGCATGAGGCTAGGGCTTCCTCTTTTCGCCCGTGCAGCGGATTGCCCGTCCCTCCCTCCCTAGAAAAGGGTTGTTCGCTTTGACCTTGCTATGCCTCTCATGGGGTCGTCTGCTTTGGAGCGGGGGCCTGGTAGGAATTTTGTCCATCTGGCTGATTGGCTGGGGCCATTTGGTTTTTTGCCTACTGCGTAGCAAATCGTCACAACTTGTAAGGTTGCGGTTAGGCATTGGTTTATGGTTTGGTTGGTTGAGGGGCATGGATTGGCTGTGCCTGCCCCTCTAATGCTGCTGCTGCAAGGGATTCCGTTAAAGGAATTGGGGGCTAACTATTGCTTGTCCACTCTGTCAAGGGGGCTCGGGCCATAGCAATGAGCTCCTGGTTGCATTTGGGGTGAGGGCAGATTCCCTGCTCCGCGTAACCCCCAAGTGTATTTCCCCATTCTGACTTTCGCATTGTGCGGAATGTCAGTCTGTCCCCCATGGTGGGGGCAGATAGTCGCAACCAATGCCTAAGCAACCACTCACAAATTTGTATTTTAATAAAGTTGTGGCCAAAATTATGCCAAAAACCTTAAACAAAAAATTCTGTGTTATGTGTGAGTTATTGGGGTGGACCTGGGGACCTCGACACGCAAAGAGCAACAGGAGCTCACCCCACTGCTCAATTTTGAACCACCGACCTTCTGATCGGCAAGCCCAAGAGGCTCAGTGGTTTAGACCACAGTGCCACCTGTGACCCAGTGTATAGAACTACACACGGGACTTTGAAAGAGGAGGCCTGTGAAGTGTATTATTTGGCAGGAAGGGAGGAAGCAAGCAAGGCAGGGGCCAAGTGGTCATCATGTTGCTAAATATTCTACACCCTGGACTCAACTACACAGCTGCAAATAAAACGTTTTAAATGTGTTGTAAAGTGCAATTAAAAATGTGACACTAGATGGCGAAAGTGAGCTATGCAAAATTCAATGTATTTTTCAAAGCGTTTTTGAAAAAAAGCATTTACACAGCATTTTTTTATATGTGTGTAGATTCCACCTCTGACAAGTAAATCCTACTATTTTTAATATCTAAATGGTATCAGACACATTGTGACTCAGTTCTTGGTGGGTAATGAGGGCCAACAAGCAGTGGGGAGGTTAATAATAATAATAATAATAATAATAATAATAATAATAATAATAATTTATTTATACCCCGCCCATCTGGCTGAGTTTCCCCAGCCACTCGATTGTTAAAAACAATACAGCATTAAATATTAAAAACTTCCCTAAACAAGGGGATTGATTGTACATACTGATTTGACTAGCCAGTTCTTGGGTCAGGATAATGTATGTTCAAAGTATAATGATGATGATGATGATGATGATGATGATAGGTACATATGTAAGAAACCACATGAATTTCTGGCCAAGCTGCTGTCCCTGAACAATGTTTCTTTAAAAAATAAGAAGAATGAATGGATGTTGTGGCAACCAGCACCAGTCTTTGTGGGCTCTGTCATGCCCAAGCCAACCCAGCTGCTGGCCCCATGATCTGCTGCTCTTTTGGTGGTCATTTGGTGGCCCCCACTGTAGGGCCCTGGACTTTGGCCCTGAGGTCCAGCCTTAGCAGCACCACTATCTTCTTCTTCCAAGTATGTTTGAGATATGATCCTTCTGCACTGGAAGCAGCTGAACAGGGAAAGGACATGTATCTCTACAAGAGAGGGGATACCTGCCAGATTCCCAACATGAGCCTCTCTTGGACTAATTCCTCTTCTCTCTTCCAATTTCTATGTATTTGCAAAGGGGAGGTCTCCATTGTTTCTCAGTCCCCAGCATATCTCAGTGCAACATGAGACATTTTGCCCGAGGCACATACCTAATCTAATTCATCTGCAGAGGGCTTCCTCTGCAACCATTTTAAGATTTAAATAAACTGCAGACAGGGCTTATCATCATGCCCTCCAAATAAACACTTTTTTGCCCTTTTTTGTTATTGTTTTACCTTTATCATCCAGTCCGAATGAGAGTTTTGTACACCTCAAAAGCTTGCACACCATACTGTGAATTCGGTTTGGGCCTGCTAAATATATTGTTTTTACTATGCTTGTCTGGTTTTGTGTGTGTGTGTGTGGATTGACATTTGTGTGCCTGGGATTAAGTTTACAGAGCTTTGGAAATTTTAGCGTATGTTATATTTGTGGCTGTTTAATGGGATTTATGTTTAATTTGAACAGGATATTTTATATTTGCCTTCTAATATGTTGTTGCCCACCCAGAGCTTTTGGGATGGAGTGAGATTCAAAATACATAAGTAAAAAAGATTTCGACCACTGGGGTTTTTTGGAACTAGAGTTTTATTTTATAGTAGTGCCTCCTGCTTTTTCTATGAACATTTTCTGGCTCATGCTGAATCTCTGCAATATTAATTCTGAAAATCAGTTACG
The DNA here is from genome assembly GCF_965113315.1 of Podarcis vaucheri. Classification (NCBI taxonomy): domain Eukaryota; kingdom Metazoa; phylum Chordata; class Lepidosauria; order Squamata; family Lacertidae; genus Podarcis; species Podarcis vaucheri. The sequence continues at coordinate 71,873,501 of NC_138760.1, forward strand.
TGTCATTGGTTTAATGGCCTCTGACAGGAAACATGATTTTTTTCCAAGTGAAACAGTTACTCATAAACTATCCAACAAGGTCAATTCCTGTGCATGTAAACGACAGCATAAAGAATACAGGTGTTAATGAATACATTCTAATATTGTTTCCCGGCTTTGCAGATATTGTACATTTAGAAGCATGTGGGACTCATGTGCCTGCAATAGCTTTTCTGGAAATAAAACAAAATGGGAAGCATCTCAGGCATTTTATTTCATTGTCAGCTTTAATAAAGACAAAATGATTTTCCTAAAGAAGCAAAATATCCATGCTGATTTTTCCTCCCCAAAAGCGGGGTTGTTGTTTTTTGCCACCCTGAAAATCATACTAGAACTGCATAAGCAAGTAAACAAAAGAAAAATGAGATTTTTATGCATATCGTATTAGCTCATTTCCTTTGATTCCTGCAAGTGATGTCATGGAGCCCAGCTGGTGTGTTATTGCAGATGATTTCCCCTTACTCATGTTTCACCAAGTCATTTCAAGCCCTAATGGAATTACTTCCTCTGTGAAACCAGAGGAGTTCCCTCCCAGCCCACTCCTTCTGATTCACTTCTCTTATCAGCTGCAAGAGATGGAGATGTCTGTGACAGGGGCAGGGGAGCTGTGGCCCTCTGTGCGGTGCTGGGTTCCAACTCTCATCAATGTCAGCCAGCTAATAGTCAGGGACAGCTTTAAAAGGGGTTTAGGCACATTCGTGGAAGCTGTTCAGTGGCTACTGTCCATTAAATAATAATGTCGATGGCTATCTCTTCCTTCCATTATCACAGACAGTACGCCGGGATCTACAGCAGGGAAGGATAATTTCCTGCTTTAGGTCTTCCCAGAGGCAAATGGTTGGTCGCTATGGAAAAAAATGTTGGACCAGATGGGCTTTTGGTCAGAACCAGGAGGCTCCTCTGAGGTCCTGAGGATCTCTTCTTCCATGGTCAGCTTGCTTGGCTTCCATGTTGCAGGAGGAAAAAAGACCTTCTTTTGTCAACACACAGAATGGAGACTCATTGAACTCCTCATAGAGGAACAGAGCACTCTCTTCTTCCATAGGCAACTACCTCAGGACTCAGGAACACCCATTCCTCCCTACTTACTGCTCAACTGTTTCCTAATAAGTAGCAAGGATGGAGACCGTAGTGGGGGATTTTCCTTCCCATGGTACTTAGCTGTTCAGAGGGGAGCAGTTTAGCAAGGAGAATGGGAAGAGCCTACAGGCTTCATCCAATACACAGGCCAGCATTTAGTACTCTCAGCCCAGATTTCTCTATGCACTCCAGTGTACAAATGTCATTTTTGCTCCAGCTTGGACTTCACTGAAAGGGTCATTACTTCAAATGCATGCGCAGAGCTTCCACTAAAGCGAATGCAGAAGCCTCTACAGGCAAGGGACTCCCACTCATACAAGGTCCCGAACCTTCAAGAGACTACAGTGTAAGACAATTGACTTCCATTATTGCCGCTCCCTTGAGTTTATTTAGGAATATATTTCACTGTGGGCTGTATGTTTGACGAGGCCCTCAGCAAATTGTTCCCTGGTGGGTCCTCTACGTTGACTGACCCCAGCAGGCTTAGCTAGCGGCAACAGCAGGCAGCAGCAGGACTGCCATAAGTAACATGTGCCTTGGAGCAACATTACATTTTTCATCATGCCTTTGATATAGCCTTGCTCCCACACATCAGGAGAAAGAAAAATGGTGGCCCCATTTTAATTTGCCACCATGGCCTGGAGCAAGTCTACGTTAGGCAGCAGTGCTGCCCCTACAATTAGGCAGAGTGGGGCAGCCACCTCAGGCATCAGACTTTGGGTGTCATGAAAAGGATGAAAGTTGTTTTATTATTATTGTAGTTTTTTGCAGCCGAGGAAGGGAAGAGGCACTAGTAGGATTTTCTGCCTCAAGTACCAACATAATTTTGACGTCAGGGCACTATGCCTCTTTTCTTGAAGTGGGGAAAAGGGCACCATTTGCTGCTCTGCCTCGGGCAGCTAAATGTCTTGGGCCAGCTAAATGTCTGGGGCACTGTTAAAATGAAAGCTCCAAGATACCTAGCAATGGGGGCTGCAAGCAGGGCAAGGATAAGCACAGTTGGGTGTCTCTTTACCTTGTATGTGAGAGGCCCACAAGCAGGACCTGAGTGCAACAACACACTCCCCAGTTGGGTTTCCAGATGCATGCTGCCTCCCATAGTGGAGATAGGAAGTAGTCATACTGGCTAGTAGCCATTGTAACATCTAGTAACCTGTAGTCATGGCCAACGGCACTGTGTGGGGGGAAATATAAGGAATTTCCTAGGATGCTATTTACCCAGGTGAGATAAGAAACCTTTCCCTAACACTCGGTGAAATTGGGAACGGTAGGGAAGGACTGTAGCCCGTTGGTAGAGCATCTGCTTTTCATGTAGTGGGTCCCAGGCTCAATTTCCCCCATCTTGAGGTTGGGCTGGGAAGGACTGCTGCCTGAAAACCTTGTGAGCTGCTGTCAGTCAGCAAAGACCTTTGGCCCTCCAGATGTTGCTGAACTACAACCCATCAGCCCCAGCAAGCATAGCCAATGGCCAGGGATGATGGGAACTGTAGTTCAGCAACACCTGGACAGGCAAAGATTCACCAGCCGTGGTGTAGTCAATATTGTGCTAGATGGACTAAAAGTAGGATTCAACTTTCTGTGTTTCTGCAATGGGTATCAGAGATTAAGCAACTCAGTAATAGCCTGAAGTATCTAAATAGTGAGATCTTGGCTTGCCTGGCTGATCTGTTTTTGGGACTACCATAGCCGTTCCCCAAAATTCATTGAGAAAGGCATGGCAGTGTGCATGCAATTTCCAGGCTATGCCAGGTCAGCTAACTAGAATCCATTTCCCTTTCTCCATTTTCTAGTTTTCACTGGTGGCTGCTTTCTGGTGACGGCATATATCAGCTTAGAATATATATGACAACTTCAAAAACACAGCAAAAAAAATTAAAAAACCCTACAACACAGCAGAATTCATTAATTCATTGAAGCAAGTTGATGGATAGTCTGCCACTGTTTATACAGTAGGCACGAGCCTAATTTTCAGGTATTAGCTGATTAACACATGAGTCATAGTGTGTGTCCTGTGTCCAGTAAAGTGGAACATCAAATGTGTGAAAGAGATTAATTGTGTGCACAGATGTTAGTCGCAGAATCAATTTGTCTGGGGTTTGAGGGGGTGGTACCCTATAGATCAATAGGAAAGGAGAGAATTAGAGTAATGTGTTGAAAGGAATCACCGTCTAGTCTCTGAGGATTGTTTATCTGCCTCTGTTGAAGAGGGCCTCGCCGAGAACTGCAACAGCAGTGACAAAAGACTCAGTTCAGCCTGGTACTGGGCCACAGGATGCAGACCTTGCTTTCCAAAATTATAATAATCAGGGAACCTTGCTTTCTAAAATTATAATAATCAGGGAACCTTCCACAAAAGGAAAAGTGGGAGGAGAGGTAGCAGGGAAAACCTTTCTCATCTATAAGCTAAGGTAAAGGTAATTGACCCCTGTACAGTTAAGTCCAGTCAAAGGCGACTATGGGGTGTGGCGCTCATCTCACTTTCAGGTTGAGGGAACTGGCATTTGTCCACTGACAGCTTTCCGGGTCATGTGGCCAGCATGAATAAACCACTTCTGGCATGACGGAACACTGTGATGAATGCCAGAGTGCACGGAAACGCCGTTTACCTTCCCACCACAGCGGTACCTATTAACCTCCTTGCACTGGCGTGCTTTTGAACTGCTAGGTTGGCAGGAGCTGGGACAGAGCAATGGGAGCTCACTCCGTCACATGGATTCGAACTGTTAACCTTCCAATCAGCAAGCCCAAGAGGCTCAGTGGTTTACGTACAAGTGCAACCAAATGTTGCAGAGTAGTCTGTTCAGGGTTCCTTTCAGACAGCCGGACCATCATCTAGGGTATTGTTCCTCCATTTCCCAGCCCTGTCCCCCAGTGGCATTTTGTGTCCCCCTAAAGTTGTTTCCCCCCCTGCAGCTTTGGGGTTCCCTCAAGTCTGTTGATCCCTCCCTCTTGTGTGTGGATGGAGCCAGTGTGGTGTAGTGGTTAAGAGCGGTAGACTCGTAATCTGGAGAACCGGGTTCGCGTCTCCGCTCCTCCACACGCAGCTGCTGGGTGACCTTGGGCCAGTCACACTTCTCTGAAGTCTCTCAGCCCCACTCACCTCACAGAGTGTTTGTTGTGGGGGAGGAAGGGAAAGGAGAATGTTAGCCGCTTTGAGACTCCTTCAGGTAGTGATAAAGTGGGATATCAAATCCAAACTCTTCTTCATAAGTATTTTTTGCTGCCTAAGGATTCAGTGTGTCCTTGGTGTGCCTCTATTACTTGTTCCACTGTTGCATGAAATCAGTCTTTTAGTGTGGCAGCACCTACACTTTGGGGCTCCCTGCCTATTGACGTCAGGCAGGGACCTCCTCTGTTCTCCTTTTGGTACCTGATTAAAAATTTGTATCTAGGCAATAAAAATATGGATCATTTCAATATTTCTTGTTACGTGCTCAGAGGTTTTGCTACTATCAGGCAGGAGAGAGAGAGAGAGAGAATAAATATAACTAAATATTACATGAGCTTGTTGCTGAAGGGAGTTGAAAAAGCAAAACTTAGCGTCAAAGTCTCTGCAATAACCTGGGCCTTATTTCATTTTATTTTTTTAAAAATGTATTTTAGCTTTTTAACATAGCATGCAAGTCAATGAAGCATGGCCCCTCTTTATAGAAGTGCATGTTTGATACGGACCACAAGGAGACCTGAGATGGTAATTTAATTAGATTGACCTTGCTTGCAACTAGGAATGGGGAAGAAAGTCACCTTGGTTCCCATTTAAAGGCGAACCCACCTGACACTTTCCAAAATAATATGCAGACTGAAACAGAGCCAGCTTTTATATTTCACACTTCTCTGAATTTCATGATGCTGTTGTCCAACCAAGTAATGCAGACAAAAATGGATGTACTGGGGTAAACTACAACAGTTTCTGCAACTTCAGGGTTCCCTCAAGCCTGTTGATTCTTCACTTTTGTTTTGTGTGTTGATTCTTCACTTTTGTGTGCGAACCCAAAGGGTGCTCATCAATGGTTCCTCTTCATCCTGGAGAAGAGTGACTAGTGGGGTGCCACAGGGTTCTGTCTTGGGCCTGGTCTTATTCAACATCTTTATCAACGACTTGGATGATGGACTCAAGGGCATCCTGATCAAATTTGCAGATGACACCAAACTGGGAGGGGTGGCTAACACCCCAGAGGACAGGATCACACTTCAAAACGACCTTGACAGATTAGAGAACTGGGCAAAAACAAACAAGATGGATTTTAACAGGGAGAAATGTAAAGTATTGCACTTGGGCAAAAAAAATGAGAGGCACAAATACAAGATGGGAGACACCTGGCTTGAGAGCAGTACATGTGAAAAGGATCTAGGAGTCTTGGTTGACCACAAACTTGACATAAGCCAACAGTGTGACGCAGCAGCTAAAAAAGCCAATGCAATTCTGGGCTGCATCAATAGGAGTATAGCATCTAGATCAAGGGAAGTAATAGTGCCACTGTATTCTGCTCTGGTCAGACCTCACCTGGAGTACTGTGTCCAGTTCTGGGCACCACAGTTCAAGAAGGACACTGACAAACTGGAACGTGTCCAGAGGAGGGCAACCAAAATGGTCAAAGGCCTGGAAACGATGCCTTATGAGGAACGGATAAGGGAGCTGGGCATGTTTAGCCTGGAGAAGAGGAGGTTAAGGGGTGATATGATAGCCATGTTCAAATATATAAAAGGATGTCACATAGAGGAGGGAGAAAGGTTGTTTTCTGCTGCTCCAGAGAAGCGAACACGGAGCAATGGATCCAAACTACGAGAAAGAAGATTCCACCTAAACATTAGGAAGAACTTCCTGACAGTAAGAGCTGTTCGACAGTGGAATTTGCTGCCAAGGAGTGTGGTGGAGTCTCCTACTTTGGAGGTCTTTAAGCAGAGGCTTGACAACCATATGTCAGGAGTGCTCTGATGGTGTTTCCTGCTTGGCAGGGGGTTGGACTCGATGGCCCTTGTGGTCTCTTCCAACTCTATGATTCTATGATTCTATGATTCTATGATAATTTACATAGATGGGTGTGCATGGCCTTGGCACTGAAATGTGTAGGTGCCCAACCGCTTCATGCAGAATTTTGTGGCTGCTCGGTCACCCAGTGCCCCAGGGAGTTGGCACCTATGCTTAAAAATAAAGAATATAATGTGTAAAAACAATATGAAAACTAAGGGTGTGTTGCTGAATTTAATGTATGCACCCTTGGTATCTGTGGCCAATGGTAAGTAAAGGTAAAGGTACCCCTGCCCGAACGGGCCAGTCTTGACAGACTCTGGGGTTTGTGCGCCCATCTCACTCAAGAGGCCGGGGGCCAGCGCTGTCCGGAGACACTTCCGGGTCACGTGACCAGCGTGACAAAGCTGCATCTGGCGAGCCAGCGCAGCACACGGAACGCCGTTTACCTTCCCGCTGGTAAGCGGTACCTATTTATCTACTTGCACCCGGGGGTGCTTTCGAACTGCTAGGTTGGCAGGCGCTGGGACCGAGCAGTGGTAGCTTCTCATAAAATGCACATAGCAAAATACATATGCCTGTCCAATCATTAAATGGGGTATTCTAGGCTGCAGTTTTATAAATGCTTATCTGGAAGCATGTCCAATTGATGTCAGCGGACATCGGAGTAGACTTGCACAGGATTGCACCGATCACGTTCTCCCACAGAAAGGGAATGCTTTCTGTGAAGGAAAAGCATCAGTTGTGAGAGCAGGCACTTAACTCCAAGATAGTAGAGGCTTGTTGTATGTGATTGATTGATGACTGACAAGAAGGAGAGGGATAACAGCTTTGTGACAAGGAGATTCTTTGCACCTGTTGGGATCTTTTATGATGCTTCTGATCTATTATGATGCAAGTTATAAGCCTCCCTCAGACATTTGGGACAAACATCTGCAGACTTAAAAAGAAGAAGGGGTAAAGTGTGACCACAAGCCCTGCCTCTTGTCACGGGCTTCACCTACTGAACAGCAGCCTGAAGGGGGAGAAGGCAGAGTGACTCCACCTGCAGCTGATCAGCCTTCAAGGACACAGAGGAGAAGGCACTGATGAGAACCAGCTGGCATCAATCTTCTTAAGCAGAGCTTCCAGCAGTAGTCAGATGCTTGCAACAGGACTTGTAGTTTCTGATCCTACTTTGTGATCATTGGCTTGCCTGACCCCTGGACCACCTGACCATGTGGATTGGTGTTCGCCGGGCCCTAGGACTGGACCTGACTTTGGATGCTGACTCTGCCTCCAGGCAAGTACATCTCAGAGACTTTTCTGGTTGGTTGGTCTCCCACTCCACTGAGCTCTACACACTGTTGCTCAGCAGAGGCCACAGCATGTGAGTGCCCAGTGCTCTGTGTGTGTGTGTAACATGATGTGCTCTCTGGTACTGCTTTAGTGCTGCTGCAGGGGTGGGGCTGTGGAGCATGGGTGCATGTCCATGTCTGTGGCCAAAACAGGCCCCAACAGAGGCTCCACAGCAGAGGTAGAGGCCCCAGCCCAGTCACCACCATGGCAGAGGCCAGGCACCCACAGTGAAAATGTTGCAGGTGCCCAGAGCAACCAGAGCTCCCTGGAGTTGACACCAGTGTTGCTCAGCAATGAGATTAGGACAAATAATAACTTCTCACACACAAGCTCTACTTCAGACCATCCCACATTGAGAAGGAAGGTCTGAAGGGGACCCCCAGTGCATTTTAGCATACGTGTTTAGAATCCTCCTTGACAGGGCAGGCACCTCATATTTCACCATGGCAGCCATTTTGTACTATGAGGACCAGAACCTCATATTTTTACCAAACAATAAGCAAACAAAAAAACCTCTGATAAGGCAGGGTTTCTAATCCTAGGAAAGATTCTTACTGCATTTAGCTGAACATGCTTTGAATCTCATGGTAGGGAGGTCTGAGGTGTTTGGGGGGGGTTAGGAATGGGGCTCCCAACTTTCAGCCCAGATGCATTCAGATGCACCATGCCTGTGTTCAGGGGCAGCCTCTGATTACCTGACATCTGAGACAGGCAAGAGGGGCTAACTTGTTGTCATCACCATGTCCTAAACTGAGAACTTCCCAAGGTCATCCAATTGGCCACTTTTGGAAACAAAGCGCTGGCCTGAATGGACCATTAGCATCATTCATCAAGGCTGTTCTTATGTCTTCATTCTGGCACAGAATGGCAGGATGTCATCCCCTGCCTCAAGAACACAACACTGAACATATGCTCCCACTGCCTCCCTGTCATTTGAATAATGGTCAAGAGAACAGCCATCCTGTTTAAAGCTTGGGGTGGGGGACTGGGACATTTTTTCAGAAGCCCAAAACATGTCAAAATTGCAATCCTCCCACGTAATCACATATAGGGTGGGCCTCAATTTGGGAAGCGTGACCTTTATAGCAAACTTAGTGCAGGGATATCATAATGGCTCCCGATATACGTTTTAGTTCGTGCCAGCAAATATTGTAGTATTGAGTTGTTTCATGGCAACAGCGGTAAATTCTCCTCTGCAAGTAGGCAAGTCAAGTTAAACAAGACAGAATTATAGCTGAACTGCTCGTTCCTTCCATTGCTTTGCCTTTATGAGAGGGTTTATTGAATTTTTCATAATAAGATCTATTGCTTTGATGTATTGAAGGAGACACCATATGATGTATTCTTTATTGAGAGCTATATCTAGATTAGTTACATGTAAGCATGGAGATAAGGTTCTTACTTTTTTAAAAAAATCACTTTTCTTCAAGGAAAATATATCGCAACTTTGGTGTGAGCCCTTTCTCCTACAATGGAAGAGTTAAGCAGCAGTACTATGAGTCGTCTTCTTTGGCGATCACTCGTAGCCGAGTAAGATTGTCTTCCATAAACACGGTTTTAACAATGAGTCCATAAGTGACTGTGGAGGCCAATTCTGGATCCACACGTCCTTTCACAGTGGGGACGTAGATTTCTGGGTGGGAGTTGATCACTGTGTGGATTTGCCAAGCGTGCCTTCCTCCTAGCACATTTCTCCCTTGTGTTCTGAGTTCGAGTGCCTTCAAAGCCCATGACACCTTTGGTAAAGGCTGTTCTTCAACTGGAGCACTCGCAGGCAAGTGTTTTCCAGTTGTCAGTGTTTATACTACATTTTTTAAGATTTGCCTTGAGACAGTCTTTAAACCTCTTTTGTTGACCACCAGCATTACACTTTCTATTTTTAAGTTCAGAATAGAGTAGTTGCTTTGGAAGACGATAATCAGGCATCTGCACAACATGACCAGTCCAACAAAGTTGATGTTGAAGAATCATTGGTTTGACACTGGTGATCTTTCCTTCTTCCAGTACACTGGTATTAGTTCACCTGTCTTCCCAAGTGATGTGTAAAAAGTACTATGAGTGCTGCACAGAAGGCAGCAGTTCTGATGCATCCTTCACAGGACACCGGCCTTATTTTCCTGCAACTCTTGGAGAATCAGGTAAGAGAAAGCTAAAAAAAGCCAATTTACCTGGAGGGGAAAGTATGCATGTTGGTGAAGCTTGGATCTCACCTGCTCCATCCATGCACTCCCTTCTCCTTCAGCTGCTGCCTCCTTGGACAGTCATCCTGCAGTGGCCTTTCGGGCTGCAGCAGTTCCAGCTCCTCCTCTCCTCCACCAGCCTCTTTCTTGCCAATCCATGCTAGGAAGGAAGCACTGTGGGGTGGCCAGTTTTTGCATTTGCCAGAGGATGGATACGGTGATCCCGTTTGGTGGTACATATGCGCTACAACATGGCTGCTGAAATTGCCTGGCTGCCATAGCTTAGCAGACTCGCTTCTGCTGCTTCCTGCTTGCTCCAAGTTCCAGCTGGTATTGAACTTTAAAAATACTTCAGAACTTTAAAAATGTTTGCTCTGCAGAAGTGATTCACACATCCACTGGGGGAGAGTGGATGCCCCCCTCTCCCCCTCCCCCCCTCTCTCTCTCTCACACACACACACACCAGCTCCCTGTCCATAGCTGGCCAATTCTGCGCAGCTATTCACAAGATTAAGTTCCTTGCATACCAGCACAAACCATAATGTTACCAGACTACACTGAAGAAACTCTATAGAAGCATCATTTATGTGTGCATACAACAAGAATCTGTGCAGGCTCCTGTTCAATGCTTATGGCATCCCCCAAATTGGGTCACATGTGTACTAGCACAAAACCACCCCTTTAAAATTTCTTAGCAAAATTATCATGTTTTTTTTTAAAAAAATGGAAGGGACACCCATCTTATGGTACACTTAAGATGGATCCTACATCCGCACACCTATATTTATGCTCCTCCAGCAGTTATACCAAAATCACAATGAATGTAGTAGAAAAAAGAATTCAATAGCGACAATTGAAGAATCCATTGCAACTGTATTGCCGCAATGTTGCTTACTGATGACACAACCTACTTCAGCCATGTATGGAAAGAAATGATCAAAGCACAGCTCTCTCCCCCCCCCCCAACCAAGCACACACATTAACCTTCTGGGGAGAAATAGCAGAACAATGAAATGGCACCTCCTACATACAAAAACGAATTGTGGAAAATATACCACATTTTCAATGTGCAATCACTTTGGGCTATGCAAACATTAGGAATGGGAAAACTCCCTTCCCCACTGTGTATGGTGGTGGTGCCACATTCAGCTGTGCAAATGAAAATGGGGGTGAGCAAGTGCAGACTGCATAACTAGGTTTCAGAGGAACCTTTATTCTAGGATATAAGGTTCACAGATATTTGGAGAAAATCAAGGGAAATTTGTCAGTGTCTTGCAATGAGAATTTTGACCAAGTCCAGCGAGCTATTATGTTCTCTACTGGCAGGCTGAGCTCCAGGCTTGGCGGGGAGGGGGTTAGCATTGATGTAGGCAGCCCCCAAGAGTCACATTCACTTGGACCTCTTGCTGCCAGGCTCTCTCATTTGCGCTTGTGAGCAAACAAGCAATGTGATGTAGCACTGTAATGGGCCAGGAACATTGCAGGAAATAAAAAATATGGTGGCTGTTGGACTTCTAGTCCAGTATAGGACAGGTAAGCCCACTCACGAACGCAAGGCTGGTGGTTGCAGCATCCGCCCTGCTACCAAGGAGAGGAATGCAAGGTGTGAGCTCTAGTGGGCCCTGCCAGGCTGTGGGAGCATGCCAATGGCCCAGTATGCCAGGTGCTGATGGCGAGCCCATTTACCGGTGAAATCAAACACCTTTCTACACCACAACCATAAATGAGATTTATCTTCTGTGACTTTAAGGGCTTTCTCAGTGAATCCTGGGAGTTTTAAGTTTGCCACGGAAATTGTTCTGTTAGAGGCCTGTAGCTTCCTCCTCCTTACAGGGCAACGATGCCAAGATATTCTGGGAAGAGGAAATGGCCCATATTTATTAGTCAATATTGCATCTATTGTATTAAAAGGGGCAGAGAATAAGGCTGTTCCCCTTGCCAGTGATGACTTCTGCCTGGCAAAAGAACAGCTGTTATGTTCACTTTTTACCTCCACGGATATCATGATGCTGGCCAGAGGTTTTGCATGCCATGGTTTACTTCCAATATAACTTGGTTTCTCACAACTGAGAGGCAAAACAGCTTTACATTCTTAGACTGCATCTGGAGCACTAAAATCGTAGACATCTTTTGCTTTAAAGCTGACTTTTGTGCATACCAAAATGTTTCATTCTGATTTTTATGAGAACATTATTGCTTAGGTCCTGTGAAGACTCTTTAAAAGTAATGGTCTTTAAAATTAAATTAATATTTAAATGGAAAATCAGTATACCTAAAGTAGACGTGGGATGGGAAATTTAATCATACAGCAAATATGTTCTTAATTCTATTATTCCTAAGAGAGGAGGATAATATATACCAAAATACTGAGGCTAACTGAACAATAAAGATGAGCTGTTTTCCACTGTTCTAATATTTTTTCCATAGTGTAATGCTAATTGAAATCAGATCCTTGAACCTTTGAGTATGCTTGGTCCTGTTTTCTCATTATTGTTAATCTTAATGGACAGTAGAAGGGAATGAGGAACAAGGACAAAAACCAGTCGGGGGGTGATTTGGGGTTTTGCAACCAAAATACAGATAAAACCTCAACTATAACTGATCTTCAGGATGAACCAAGGGACAAGGAAGTTAGCTATGTTAGGGGCTCAGGTGCTTTAGGCTGACTTGGACGACTTAACTTTATACACCTTGTATATTTGCTGTAGAACTGAGCAGATGCATCAGCATTGCTTCATTTTCTCTTAAAGTGAATACAATACATAGGCTACGTATGCATGTGGCCCCAGTTGATGCACAGGGCAGGAAAATCAGACAGCCAACAGTTGTACAGATTTCAATTTGACTGAGGCACAAATAGTTTTCAAGCATCAGTGCAGTGTTACAAATTAAATGCTCCCTGATAATAATCATTTGCGTGTCGAGACCCCTCAGCCACCCCCTCGTTGGAAAATAACTCACACAAGGACACAGATATTAGGTTTATGTTATTGGGTAAATTTGGCCACAACTTTATTGGTGTTCCCGTCAGGGTTGTGTCAAGGCCCTAGCCCCGACTGGGCTTTGGACAAGATCAACACCCCCGGATTCCTTTAACGGAATACCCTTAAGCATGGAGGGGCAGATGATGGCTACACCTCCCCTCCCCCACACAAGGTCAAACAATGCCTAACCGCAACCCTAAAAAAGCTGTAACGATTGCTATGAGGTAGGCGAAAACCAAGTGGCCAGTGCCAATTTGCCAAGTGGAAAAATTCCTACTAGGTCCCTCGGACAACCAAGGTGACCAACCAAAGTCCATAGCAAGCCCAGTGCCTAACCTGCAAATAGGGAGGGACGGCGGGTGATTGAGGAAATGAGCCAAGAGGAAGTCTTCCGGCTCGCTCCTTGGTTTAAACTGCCCTGCCCTCCCCCCGGCCAGCGGATTGGCTGGCCGGGCTCTGACGTGGCCGGGATCCCCTGGGCAACGGGGGACAAAGTCCCCGGTGGGGAGTGGGTGACCATGCGGTCCACTGCAACTCCTCCCCACTGGGAAGTGGAGTGGATTTATGAAACACATTATATTTTCAAATGCTTTCCAGACAGTTATTTTGCTTTGCCTTTACAGTAGCTCTGTGAGGTAGGCTACCATCGTTCCATTTTTATAGCAGGACAACTGAGGTTGAGAGAGCGTGCTCAGGGTAGACATGAGCCCATATGGCTCTGTTTCAAGCTGAACTTTCTACCCCTGAACCACACCGTTTCTTCACAGACATGTGGCACTCCAGGAAAGTGCATAACTGTGTTGCTGATTTGATGTCTGCAGCCCCACATTGACTTGCATGCACAGAAGTGCAGCGGAGACAAATGGAACTTATGCACATTTAACTGAGTACAGGAGCTCAGCCACTGTGTCAGAAGCTGCTAAACTGCTCTCAAATCCCCCTGAGATGAATGGGGATTCTGTGTGCATAACTGGGTGATGGATTGTAGAACTGCAGGTCTGCCCTCCAATAGGAACAGGGGCCTGCTCATTCATCAGTCAATGGGTTACATAAATAGCAGGTGGGTGGAAGTAACAGAATGCTAGTGAGCAGAAGAAAGAGCAATGAAGGGTTACTGAAAATCTCCAGAAGGGCTTCTCTCCCCCAACCCTTAAAAAAAATATTAATAACAATGCACCACATCTTTGTAATTTCAGTGTGGTCTGTGACCAGCGCAGCTGCCAAGCCCTATTTTGCAAGATATGAATTAACTATGTGGCACATTTTATACTTTCCTGTCCTGCTCTTTACCACAGTGTATGCAAAACTGCATATATTTTTTTGTGGAGCTCTTTTCACAGCACCCCCTGTGATGCAAGGAAATGACTAGGGTCTGTCTTTTCTTCTTCCTCTCCCCACCCGCACCATGGCAATGAAATAAAAATGGCATGTGGTGTGTGTGTGTGCGGAGGGGTTAACAGTTGAAAATATAAAAAGAGGATCCCTACCACCCCATTCCATTCTCAAAGACTTGCTAACGTTTAGAAACAAACATTAGAAGCAGTTTTTTAAAATAAATAAAGCAAAATTAGCCAGCTACTAAAAGAAGGTTCTGTGCTCATTCTAGAAATACAAGCTGCCTTCTTCATCTTGACATTGGTGAAAAATATAATAGCTGAAGATCTCCAATGTAAAAGCCAAGAAGTTAGGAAAGCTATGTATGCAAATAATAATAATAATAATAATAATAATAATAATAATAATAATAATAATCTCTATCTCTGTAGAGAGTTAGAGCTATTCATTCGGATTGGACTAGATCAGGCTTCCTCAACTTCGGCCCTCCAGATGTTTTGAGACTACAGTTCCCATTATCCCTGACCACTGGTCCTGCTAGCTAGGGATCATGGGAGTTGTAGGCCAAAAACATCTGGAGGGCCGAGGTTGAGGAAGCCTGGATTGGATGATCCTTTGGGACCCCTTTCAACTCTACAATTGCGTGATTCTATCCCAAACCTTCATAGGTTCTATGTAAGTTATTACTCAAGTAAAATGACTTCAGCCTGTGCAATAGAACGTCACCTACCTGTGTGCCTCATACCCACCTAAATCAAATTTGTGAGCTGCCCCAACCATCTGAAACAGGTTTTTTTTGGGGGGGGGGGATACAGGTGGAAGAGAGGGAGGGGAAAGCTGTGCTTCAAAAGCAGAAGTTGTCTTGCAAGCACATTGACATAGCTTGAGTCAACCCCATATGCCCGACTTTATAGGGGGCAGTCCTCTGCTTAAAGGTGTCCCCTATTTGGAAGGCTATCAAAGTCCACTTGAGTTCAATGGGCTTAAGCATGCCTTAACTCTGTGTTCGATTTACAGGCACTTTCTCCCACTTGCACATGATTGATTCGTGTGCCACTGCGCCTATGTGTGGCACCGGGAAATAAATAAATAAATTGAAATAAATAAATAAATTGAGCAAAACTGAGGAAGAAGCTGGCAGGCAGTGCCACCACCTGGACAGGTTCAAAGCAGGCAGTGAGAGGGAGATTTGCCCCAATGGATCAACCGCCACTTCCCTACCACCCTGACCTAAAGGATGGGCAGAATAAACCAGTAATTGCCTTAGCTTTTATTTGCATAGCTTCTGCCTTTGCTCAGAACTACTGTCTGGTGTGATCCTTTGATTTTCATGTTGGTTGATTGATTTCCTTCTTAAACTTACAACTGCCAAGGGAAAAAATCTCATCCAGAGCCAAATATGCAATTTCTTCCCCATAAAAGTGTTATGGAATGAAACTTGAACCAAAAGCTGCTTAGAGAATCCAGTCCCCATTCACACAGGTCGCAAGCTGGAGGAGCAGCAGCGTGGTTGAAGTGCTACTAAAAGTTACTGGATGACTTCAGGACCCTTTCAGAAGGAAGTGCTTTTGAGATTGCAGCCTAAATACGCAAAACCTGTAATTTCACACCTAAATTCCTTCTGCTTTTAGGGGCAAGCCACTTTCCAGCTTGCCAATTTGAATATGCTTGGATATACAAATAGCACATCATTTCCCAATTGCTAGTCCTTATGTAGCCAAAACAGTACCATCCATGCACATGAGAGAGGTATCAGAGGCTTGGGGAATAACCCTCAGAGAGACTCCAGAACTAGTTCAGTGCAGACTGAGTGGAATGACTTTGACTGACTTTACGGGGGGGGGGGGACCTGAGGGGAAATGGAATGGAATATCCTTGAAAAAAGCGTGGTTGGCTAGTGGAACCACGAACAGGAGCATTCTACATTGCAATGTTTGGTTGCAAGACTCACTTCTGCTGTTTCATCTGTGTGGTTTTCTCTGAAGAGTAACCATAGAGGCAGTGAATGCTGTAGAAAGTGACCATTTCAGTAAGCCTTGCAAAGAATTGGGTGTGGCTTGAGAACGGCACTTGTATTGTCATGTTTTCAGTTAATCATGGGGCAAAACAAGTAAAAAGTGTTCCAAGAACTACATAAGTGTTGGCTATCCCTTGGACGTAAGCTAAGGTTAAAACAGTTCACGGTTTCATATTCAGAAAGGCAGCAATATTCTTGGTATTAACCCAGCAAAACAAAACAGGTTTAAAAAATCTTCTGATTTGAAATAATATGCACAACATGACCAGCTTTTATTTGTTACTTTTTAATTCTTTTTTAAATTTTTTTTGCAAGATTTAAACAAATGCATTGAAGGGGCAATAAAAATCTGTCACCAGAACTCATTCATAAAAAGCTTAATAATCATTCATAGGATTAAATTCATATCACCAACATCCTTCTGAATCATTTGGTGGACTCCATCTCTTAGCCTATATTATTATTACTAATTTATATACCACTTGGGTGTGCTAAAACCTCAGCGTGGTTTACAAAGAAAACAATAAGATCATCAGTAAAAGCAGTTTAGAACAAATATTTAAAACACTCAAAAATAATAAAGCTCAACAAAATGCAAAAATCAGATTAAAACACACGGCAGCTTCTTCAAGTCTTTGAATAGACTTGCCTAAACAAAAATCAGTAAAAGTTTCCAAAAACGAATCTGTTTGCCTTTGTTCTCTTTGTGTCAGAACTTGACCATTCTTTTTTCCCCCTGCCAATATAGTTGTCTATACTTAGTTATACCATGCTTCCATTGATAGTTCTTTAGAATTCTTTCCAGCACTGCACAACTAATAAGTGCACTGGTACAAACAAAAGAACTACATTTCTATGCACGTCAACTGGGAAGTTCCATTGACTGTAAGGGAGCTTAACCCCAAATAGGTATGAGATTATAGCCATATTCTGTTTCATTTGGTTAATGCATGGTATGAGAGTGCATCTACAAATAATGAACAGTGGATACTTTATTTCAATAGCATTTGTTCATCAGGGTGGTGGTGGGGGTGTGTGGCAATCTGGTCCACCAACTTTCCTTCACTTCTTTTGATGGAGGATCAGAACTGTTTGACTCTCTAGCTTGTACGTACATTGAGTGTTTAAGAGAACATAGGACATTCTAGTGTTTCTTTGTTGTTGTTGTTGTTTAGTCGTTTAGTCGTGTCCGACTCTTCGTGACCCCATGGACCAGAGCACGCCAGGCACTTCTGCCTTCCACTGCCTCCCGCAGTTTGGTCAGACTCATGTTTGAGTCTGTGTTTCTTTAAGGGTGTGCAAAGGTATATGGAATGGGAGAGCTGAGCCCATTGAAGAAGCTCACTGGCAATCTTTTCTCTTAGACTGAATTTGGGGATAACAGATTTTTGTGTGTTAACAGCAGAACCTGGCTGTGCATAGTGCTGATTGGGTGGGAAGTGGTGACATCACAGTAAAAAAAAATCATTCTGCTTTTAGAATGTCATGGAAAGAAATTTGGGCTAATAGGTTAGGCAATGAGATGGGCAGGTGATGCGAAGTTGTCGTGCTTGGTCTACATGGGTTGCTTTGACATATTTTATTAATAAATTTATTGTTTAAAACACACACACACAACAGGGAACCAAAATACATTTGGAATGCAATCCTATACCTTACCTGGGATTAAGTCTCACTGAATTTAGTGAAACATTGCTGAGTAGACATGCACAGGATTGTACAGTAACTTGAATACAATGCTTTGGAAAAGCCCTTTGGAAGGTTTGCCTGAAGCATTGGAGAAGGCAAACCTTCTCCAATGTCAAATGTCTTGTGAAGCTGTCAGGAACCTGTTCTTGAGCTTCAGAAGGGAAAAAAAATACATATAGTAAGTCTTGATTTGCATGTTCACGTCTGTACATCTCCTAAATGGACGGATACAACAGCAACAAAAGCCACAAGATAGGATGTTATTAGAATGGCCGTGACCAAAAAGATCCAGTGTGATTTATGCAATGTACCTAGGAAGCCATCTGATGTGAAGTCAACAAAATGAAGGGCAATGAATAATTCAGCACCTAGATCCATCACATCATCTCCCTGACCATGTTATTGCTATTTTTTACGTAATTGCAAAGTGAAAAATAAATTGATGTCATAAATAAAAACCATGTCATTTGTCTTGAAATGCACTTTTAAGAATTATAGATCCACTTCTCCCTGTTTGGCAAGAACAATGTGATCTTACTGTATGCAAATAATTTGGGTTGTGTGTTTTGCTTTTTTAAAAAAAACAACAACAAATACCATCAGAATGTGTCCTTATTAGCATCCTCTGTAGGAAGAAACAGATCTGTGCTGTGAGGTGCAACACCTCTGTTGGTAAACTGAATTGGTAAGAGAGTGATGTCCCTGACTTGCTGCTTTAGAGTACTTGAATGTACTCAGAGGTGTACCTAGGCAAGGAGCTGTTTTGCCCCCACCTTCCTCAAAAATGGCTTTACCACAATAGCCACATCAGAAATTACAACATTTTATGTGACCCAAATATTCAAAGCATCTGAAGGTAAGGGTGAGGAAAGGTGGAAAAAAATGCACACCTTTGTCCCACAGTGTGAGAAAGACGGCAAGCTTCTCCTGAATTTGATATCACTGTGACAACAGTGTTGGGTCACCACTCCAAAAGTTGGTCTCCAGGCCTCTGGGCAGAAACTATGAAGAAAAATGTACAGCTACTCTTCCAAATGATTTATGTGAAATGATCTGGTCTGGATGCTCCTGCCTGGCTGTGCTTTCAGTCAGTGAGTGAAGTCAGAGCTGTGATTGACAAGTAAGTTTGGACACTGTGACTGGAATCCATGGGGTTTTAAAAAAGCTTCTGTTTAGTGCACTTTTCTTGCTTTTGTCTCATTTTCTAGTGCTCAGAATTTCCATATTATTCCATTCTTTTCCCCTAGCAACGAGGGTGCACATCTCCTGTGGTGGGTTAACCTGGAACCATGCAATTCCTAGAAGTTATTTACCTTATGATTCTCCTAATGAGTCCCATCAGCAGAAGCCTTGCACAAGGACTTGCACTTGTGTTTTGGGGCTTCCCCCATACCTCCTCCACTCCCCAAGTTGGCTTGGGAGGGTGTTCAGGAGAAGCCCCAGAACAGTGCAGGAGGAGAGGGGAGATCATTCCATCTGGCAAACTGGAAAAGCTGACTATTCTAAGAAAACCCATTGTAGCTGTAGATAATCCTTCACCAAGCTGGTGCCCTCCAAGTGTTTTGGACTACTAGCTCTATCAGCCTCACTTGATGATTCCTCTTCCTTGTCCAAAAGTTGCCTTGGATTCCAAATTCAGGATCACCAGGATTCCAGGTTGGATTTCCACACCAAAAGCTAAAATAGATATAAGAGCCGTCATTAGGCATTTCAATGGCTGCCCTTCACAAAGCAAACTTGGAGAATACTCACATTTACAGCAGTCTTTTAAATTGTAGGGGGTTACCATCCTTGGAAAGAAGTAACTATTCATAGGGAAACAATTTTCAAATTTACACACAGAGACACCCCATCTCTATCCTTTGGACCGATCCCTGTTTTATGGCTCACTAGCTGGAGATGGGAATAATATTTTTAAACAGTTGTCTTGGGATATGCTATTTTATATTTATTCCATAATTGGATTAAAGAAGTCCATTGTTTAATTTGAACCTATAAATGCTAGAAGATAGTTCCCTTTTTTTGTTTCATTCTTATTTTTCTTCTTCCAATAGGCTGCAGCAATCACTCATCTGCTCTTGACTTTGTCCTTCAGCCCACCTGAACACAATGCTCATGTGAGTAAATGCCATTTCTTTGCAAAAATTCTACCTCAACAATGCAAGCTTTTCAAAGAAGAATGAATGCAATCTGTGAATTGAATTGGCAATGCAGGCAGATTAGAAGAAATGCTATGCAATGCCTGGGACATGCCATTTTAATATCTAAAGATGATTGCTTTTAGGAAGGAGACAATGGGTTTAGCACAGAGGTGACAAAATATATTCTTTCCCCCTTCCCTCTTGGTAAACAAACTTCTTTTATAAATGAAATGAAACTGTATTACAGAACAGTGATCAGAAAGGAGAGACATGGCCCCGCCATTGTCCTCCAGCTGATAGGATAAGAGGCATTTGCAACCAGGATAAGGGGAGGCTGTGTGTGTAGCAGAGCCTGATGTTGGAGTTTGTGTATGGGTAGGTCTCAGAATTTCAAAGCTAGTCTGCCAAGGACAGAGAGCTTAGAATTACTATAGCCTTTGTTATTATGTATTTGAAAGTTTCATACTGAAAGTTAGAGGTTTTTGAGGTAGGTTCAAGTACTAAATTTGGAAGATATAAAGTAGAGTGGGGCATGTGTGACTCTTCAGGTGTTGCCGGACTCCAGCTGCCATCAACCCCAGCCAGCATGGCCATAGATGATGGGAGTTGTAGTAAACAACACCTTGGAGGGCCACAAGTTCCTCATCACTGGTCTAAAAGAAAGAGGTTGGGTGGGGGGAAATCCAGTGACACTAGGCAACACAATCTGGTATATTTCGATTAGCAGCTCAAAGGTCTGCCCATGCTGTGAAGGAAAATGAAGGAGAAAAGTTTCTCATGGACTAGAATGAGGAGGGAAATGTTTGTTTCAGTTACTGACTGTGATGCTGGAATTTGGTCAGCCCTCAGACTAATGCCTGAGAGTTCAGAAGGGGTTATAACACTATACACCACCTATCACAAGTAACACCTTTCACAAGTGCAGACTTGTTTATTCATGTTGGATGTGGCTTCTCTCCCCACCAGCCACTGAGGCATTGCGTTTCTCACAAGCATGTCCTTATTTACCAACCCGTGGCTTTCGCTCCAGTGTATTCATGCCGCTCAGCCTCTTTCTTCAACTGCCCTCACCTGTTCTTCTGTGACCTCCTTTCTTCGTGGTGATACATGCTGGCACAGTTTGCCTTCGAGCTTCCAGCAGGGCCAAATCTCCTTTGGAAACCTTTCACCTAATTCAGACCTTCCTCTGCTAGTTTCACATTGTCCCACCAAACCAGTGAGCGAAACAACCACACATTTCTATTTTTTATTTATTTAAAAAGTATCTTTATTTTGTTTTCTGTTGTGGCGGTGATAAGGCCAATGCTTTAAGTGGCCCTGTTGCACCACTGTCAGGCCTGCCACGGCTTCATGTGCACCACTGTTGCTGACACCAAAGTGCCCTTTCTCTTGCTACTAATGCTGCATTGTGATGGCAGCATGAGTGCAAAATGGGGGAGGATGCAGTAGAGGTGGTGGGGACAGGTCAGGTAAGATGCAGGGAGGGAGGGGCCGCTAAATTTGCAGTGGCGGCAGTGGCTAGGGCACAGCAGGGGGCATTCTGCCTACAGCGGCAAAATGTCCTGGGACACCCCGGGATAACAAACTATAATAACTTTAACAACTGCAAGAAGTGAAGTTACATGGAACCAGACAGAGGGCCTTCTTGGTAGTGGTGCCCTCCCTGTGGAATGCCCTCCCATCAGATGTGAAAGAGGTAAAAAATTATATGACTTTCCAAAGACATCTGAAGGCAACCCTGTACTGGGTTTTGCTGTGTTTTTGTATTCTGTTGGATGCCGCCCAGAGTTCTCTTGCTGATCCCTTCTTTCCCAACTAGATGATGATGGCAAAAGCCTGAAGTGTATACACAGAACTTTTTTGTTGCTAAAAAAAAAAAGTCAGAGAGAGAGGTGCGGGTACTCATATATTGATAAAAGTGCTGTGGGGGCCAGCACAAGATTGCAGCCATAGAGAGATGGGGGAAAGAGGTTCCAGTATTCTGTACTGCTGAGTATTGTCACAAAAAAGTTCTGTGTATGTATGACATTTTTGTTTAAATAGTATCATATAATTGGAAGGTAAATCATAGTTCATTTCAGGAAGCTCACTACTACAGCACCACTGATAGGTGGCCATTCTGTCTACACTTAAAAGCTTCTAATGAAGAAGACTCCAAGGCAGTCTGCTCCACCTGAACAGTTAGGACATTTACTGTTTAGTCTAAGTCCCTTGCCTTGTAGTTTGAACCTATTGGTTCAGGTTCTGCCCTGCCCTCTGAAACAACAT
Source organism: Podarcis vaucheri (assembly GCF_965113315.1). NCBI lineage: Eukaryota > Metazoa > Chordata > Lepidosauria > Squamata > Lacertidae > Podarcis > Podarcis vaucheri. Next base: position 71,895,541 of record NC_138760.1, read on the forward strand.
GCATGGGTCTTAAAGGTGCAGGTTTAATTTTCTTTGGAGTTTACTATATGAAAGGAGGGGGATGCATGAAATATATGGCAATGTCACTTAAAACATTTATTTTGTAAAAATATAAAATAAAATGCAAAAGCTAAAGTAAATGACAGCCTTCCTTGTCCGCCTCCATATGTACACCTGGGGTTCCTTAGTGTTTAAATGAAAATAAATATTAAGGGCTTGGCAATTTTCTTGGAGTACAGTGCTACTAATCTTAAAAGCACTTAATTATAGTCTTGGGGTTAAAGAGAAAACTTGCTCAGTCCATTACTGCTGTATGTTATAAGTGCCAAGTTCCCAAGTATTTTCTCAAGTATTTCCCAGTACATACATCATGTTAAAGTGGTTTTCTTCCCTAATTTCTATCCATTAAAGGATAAAGTGTGTGCTGGAGTTTTTAAGGCAATATAACACAGAGGATGGGGAAAGATAATTGTTAATACTTTATATGCAAAGTTTCCTTGAAAACTCAGGCAATTATCTCCCTGCTCCCACCAATTTATTGTTGGTCAAACCAACAAGTTGGTGAGGGGAATCTAGAAATGTCAGCTGAGTCCTATTTCAATCCATGTCATATTTTAAAAATGTAAGAGCTGTATAACTCAATAGAAGGTCTAGGTGAGAACAGACTAATCCAAACCAGCAGTTGCTCCTTCTTTTCTTTTTCTGATGTTTAATTTCATGCAGTTCCGAGAAAAAACTACATTGACACTTTCCTGATGTCTATAATAAGGTCATTGCAAGGGCACATTTACTGAATTCTGCTTTCTCCCATCTCCCTGTCTGCCTCCTCCTCCTCCTCCTCCTCCTCCTCTCTCTCTCTCTCTCTCTCTCTCTCTCTCTCTCTCTCTCCCTCTCTCCCCCCTTCCCCCTCTCTTTTTCTGTCTCCTAGCATAGCGGCCAAAATTAACCTTCTTTTAACATTCATTATTTTTACACTCTGAACCTTAATGCATGCTTATGCTTCTCATGAAGCTTGCAAAAATAACAAAATTGTTGCGGAACTGTGTGTAGATTAAGAAAATTAAGCTGGATATTTGTGATATCCCCTTTACTGACATACATGGTGTGCCTTTCTCATATGAAATGGCCTGCCCTAATGTTTTGAATTTGGTGGGTGTCTGCAAGGGGAAAAACAAACTCTTTAAGTTCAGGATGCCAAGAAAAACACATCAGATTCCACCACCATTCAGCCAGGGATTGAATGAGTGCAGTTCAAAATGAAATAGGATGGAGCAACGGGTTGCTGTACTTAGCAGGACATCCAGCTTCTGAATTCATTATCCATGTGTGTTGCTAGGTTTACCAGCTCAGACCCCCGACCCTACCCCCTACTTATATTGTTTTTATTGATTCCTGCCTAGCCAAGCACTGTGTTCCACTGCTAGGATTATAATCGCCTTTAAGAGAGTTATCTGTGTAAACACTGTTCTTTCCTCAAGCGCAAAGGATGCACTAATTAAAAATGTTCCGGAGCCACTGGCATCATTTCCTCGTGTTAGAAGACTAACAGAGTCTCATTGCTTCTTGTACAGTGGAGAGTGAAAAAGAAACAATCAAGCAAGATCTTAACTGAGAATAGAAGGCCAATAAAAAAAGAAAAACATTGACACACTTAAAGCAAGAACATTTTCCTATTCAGAACAAAGAGAACAAATTGGTCAATATGATTCTCAAAAGTTTCTGTTCCCCAGGCCAGGGCGAAGGGATCTTCAGTGTGGGTCATAATCAGCATGCAAGCAGTTAGCTAGATCACATGCCAAGCTTTTTGTTTCAATAGAAGTAGTGTCGACGTTTTGCTAGATAGCATTTGAGACGCATTGTGTCAAGTAAAAACATGCATAGGGTTAGAACCCAGACCCATGAGTAGAGAGGTCTGTACTTTACAGCCATTGTAGCCCTTATAATCCTCCTGCACCATATTAAGATTGGCATTACATGTGTTTCTATTGGTTTCCATCCCAACAATATTATTTTGAAATCAGTGCTACAATAAGTTATCTTCTGACTAAATCCATCCTTCAAAGCAATGGTCCATCTAGTTCAGTGCTTTCTTCCCTGACTTGTAGTTGCTCTCCAAGATCTCTGGTTAAATCTTTCCTGGCCCCCTACCAGAGATCCTTTAAGAGATGTGAAGACCCTTGCTGAGAAATATATCTTCTCTTTTTGCAAATGTTTTCTCTGTGTATCAGTTACCCAGATGACCCTCCCAAGGAAGGGAGGGAATCTCCAAGTTCACCTAAACAATTAAAGTCAGATGAAATTACATGACAAGATGCATCCATTTCACTTCTGGAAAATTTTTGTTAACGTATTTTGCTACCCTTTAAATTCATTGGATGTTTCACTTGAACAGGAGTCTCCAAATTCATTTTAACATTTCTCTTTAGGCAAAGTTTTATAGGCAAGTCTGCTTTAATTGGAGAAGTCAGTGATCTAACAGATGCAACACATGAATTCTATTACCAATCCATGGTGCCTCTTCTGCTACATATATTTCTTCTACCTCTCTCATTCTTAAAATGATGGTTCGAGCTACCATTCACCTTGCCTGCTGATCTATAGATATCTTTTCTCATGTGCTTGTGCTGCCTCTCAGATTATCATCCTTGGCATCCCTCTCCCCTTTCGGTTCCTTCTAGAACTTCAGATATTCACATAAATTAACTACCTTTGATTCTTCCAATGTGTCTTTTCGTTTGTTGGCCAGGATCTAGCCAACATTCCTGAGCAGCCTGGACAATAGTCAGGAATGATGAGAGTTGTAGTTAGATGGTGGTCATGAATACACAAGCACATACACAATGAAACATACACACTGTTTTTCATGATTACCATAAACATATCTGTAGAGTTAGGAACCCATAAATAACACTGAAAATTAATGAATTTAGAAACAACTTTTAATATTGGTCAGGAATTTTTAAAAAATTGCAAGGCCTGATTCATGAGCCTAATTGTATCTTGAGCAGCAGCCCCTGGTGCCAAATGGCAAACAGCTTTTGAAACTGAGTGCTGCCAAAAATTGTACCCCTATCCACTTTCCATCCATCTGAAGTGTGTGTGTGTGTGTGTGTGTGTGTGTGTGTGTGTGTAGATGATGATGACATATGATAGATAGATGATAGATAGATAGATCTGTATTCTACAGATGACTTTAGTCACATAGGGGTGGGACTCGACCCACTCTGTGGTCTTCAAGAATGTGGTGTGGCAACATGAGTTTTCCATGGTGGTAGTCATCTATGCAGTGTAACATTCTATATTTTGTGCCTGGAAAGTGGAGAACACATCATGAAGATACCATTTTGTGATGTACCATTTGTTCTATGGATTTAATGCTACTGTTGCTTTTGTACTGTTCACAAGATTTTCCTTAATGTTGGCCCCGTATAAATTTTGGCATACAAGAAAATAAAATAACACTCTTAGTGGCAACTCCATAGCCAGAGAAGCATATGAATTTTTCACCTTGATCCAGAGACCTATGACAAGGTAAGGCCTTCATCTTTCAGCAGACTCCTTTTTGGCTACACAGCAGCTAAGAATTAAATTACATTGGTTTTTGGCTCTCTTGTTTTTTAAGGAAGAAAAAATTGCTGCTACATCTGGTCCAGTTTCTTTGCCAGATTCTTCATCTAATTGTTTTCTAATTTGAAGGAAACCTCAGTTGGCCCAAATGCCAGAAATTTAAATGCAGGGGTTAAATTGCTTTTGTCAGATTTCTAGTTCACAAGCTACGGTAATGTGAAACTGTATATCTATCCAATAAACAAAAGAGTTCAGAATTGGAGCTGTTGATGATTTCACTCTATGTGGTCTCTTGAACTACACATTTTCACACATTCATATTTCCTTTGTTTTCTCCTGTACTTAAAAAAGGGTTCAGCCTGGATCTTTTAAGCAGAAAAGAGAAGCAGACAATTGTAAGAAAGGAATCATGATACCAAGAATGAATGAATATTGTGCCCAAGATTGAGTGGGCCCGGTGTGAACTGTGTCTGTGTGATGTCATGCAATGACATGCGAAGGCTGAGCATGGAGCCCAGCACAGTGCAGCTTCAGTGACCGGCAGCTCCTCTGTTGTGCTCAGCAGGAGCCAGCCACTGAAGATATGCCATGCTTGGCTCCGCCTTGTCCTCCTCCACCCCCTCAACATTGAGGGGGCTGAAGACACCTCGGCCCCATAGAACTGGCACACCTGTTTTGCATAGTATCATAATACTGAAGCAATCTGTATTTTGTTATATCGCAGTGACCTTCTGTTCCTACCATGAAAGAAAGGAGGAATATTGTTCTATATAATGAGACTCAAACATTTTTAAAGCCTCTTCTCTTAATTATGGCCAGGTCTAAGTACTCATAGTTAATTAGAATGGTAGCTCAGAAGAATACTGGAAGATGTGCATTCCACTGTGGAACACTATAGAATTACAGCTATTTTGCTTTATATTGCATGAGGGGCTCTTTCACAGGGAGATTTGAGCTGCATGTAACATACATGAAACCCAGGACTAAGAAGAAAGAACCAGGACCTAGGGACTGAATGCAGAGCAGCCAGCAAACTCTGACAGAAAGCACAGCTGTCGTGCAAGAGGTTCTTAAAAAAAAAACAAACCTGAAAAATACCAGAGGGAAGGATGGGAAGCATGACTATCCCTCTGGGGCAAGGGCTGCTGTTGCACCAAATGCCAGCAGCTTTTCAAACCTAGGCTGGTGCTATAAAATATGAAATATAATGAATAAAAGTTGGCACCTACCCATGTGGAGCTGTCAACCTAATAAAAACAATAGTAACTGGCAGCTGGCATTTAGGTGCTAAGAGATGACTGCTCAGAGATTTTCATAGAGTAAAACTTTCCTTTCCTTTGTGGGGAAGCCTTTCCCCATCTTTTTGTTGTTGTAGGGGAAGGGGATGCAGAATGGGAGTAAGTTCGCTCTCCTTTTCTTACCAAAGAACAGATGGCACAGTAGTAATAGCCCAATGACAAATGATGTTCGGTTCACGTTGAAACAATAGACTGTACGCAGTGAAGTTCACCCCCAGTGAATTCTGCTGACTGGAATGGCACACCTTGAGGCACCAAATCCTCCTATTCTCTGAATACTTCGAAGAACCTGTCCTAAAGATGCACCAAACAAAATGGCAGATCAGAGTAAGAAGCAGCATAACAGATTCTGGGTGCTTGATGCTATCAGATAACATGAGCACATTCTGTATGACAAAGCAGAACACGTGGTCCTGTATAAATACTGTATATATCTATCTACAGATACTGATTCTTTCACATAAGGACTAGAGTGGAAAAGGATACATTTCCCCTAGTGATGAAAATGACAGGCCTTCCAGTGGAAGCCATGATGGAGATGTTCATGGAGGGGAGCAATCAAACATCTTTCTAAGGCGATGACTATGAGCTTCAAGAGTTACGGAGGACCTGAATAATCCTTTTGCGGGTTCACTTCATTGAGAGCTAGAAACAATTTCTGTTTGTCTAGAGTTCCCAGAAAAGTTCTAGTTAAAAATGGAAAACTCTTAATGAGAATTTTGCCTCAATAACAGCACACTGAACTCTTCTGAAAAATGAAATTATTAATCTATTTCTTTTTTAAAAAAAGTTTAAACACCCTTAACAAAACAAAAACACATAATCTACTTCTATCCTTCAGACAAATAAAAAACAACAATTCAGACATATTTGTATATGTATGTGTAAGATTTTTTTAAAAAAACACCTAGTGTAACCTCAGAGAAGTTTGAAAACAAGCCACTATACTCCTCCTAGTTTGCTTATGAAAATTGCCCACAGCCCCCTGTCAAGTGTACACCTGATGCAGACCCAGGTTTGCATATTGTGTGTAACAGCTCTAAGAAATGCCTTTCTTTGCCCATTAATGAGGATCTGATCCCAGTTATGTTTACGGAACTCTGTTTTTATCCCTTAAATGTCTTGTGTGTAGTATGCTTGCCCATTGACTTGTGATGCTGCTCTCCTGATTCCTGTTAAATGAAATCTTACCTTGTGAGTTAGGAAATTGTGCACCATCCTGTTAAGTGGGACACTATATCATGATTGGAATGGGGTTTTGAAAAAGAAATCAGGCTTTCTGCAGTCTTAGAATACTTCCTGATCCTAAGAAGCCCTGAATTGTCACATCTTCTTGTTATTTCCCCATCACCACCACCAATACCTGCCACAAGGAAAAAAAAGAGTACACCTTGGCTTTGCTTTTTTCCACTTCTCGCTGATGAATAAGCAGCGTGCAAGTCTTCCTCAGAGCCATCATTTCCCTGTGGGTTGCAAAGTATTTGTTCATTTTTATGAATGTCAGCCTCTTGATATTCACAGCAAACACGCCATCAGCCCTCCAGTCTCCTGACATTCCTGGTAAACAGACAAGTCTTTCAGTAAATGATGATCGCCCCGGCAGAAGAGAGAAGGCGTCGGGTTACAAATATTCAAGGGCACAGAGCTAAGCTGTTCCACAGAAAGAACTGAAGTGTGCACAGAAAGAATATTGTACTTCTGGGGTAGCAACATGCAGCCTGCGGTAGTACATATGGTCCCCTAGGCACTTGTGTTTGACCTACAACTGCTTGTTAAGAGTGCAGATGATATAGAATGAGTTTTAACAAAGTGCATCCCTTGCCCTGTTGGTTACATCATTAAAAAGCAGCAGCAATGAGATTGTGAGATATACATATTATACCGGTAGGCTCTGTGCATATCAGGCAGAAATCAACAGGCAACATTTTCCCCATTATGAAGATTCAGGGATGGGGAAAGTGATGCTCTTATTTCTGTTCAAGGAAAAGAACCTCAGTGCATAAAAGTGGGACCACTAAGAGTGCAACAACAGAAGGCATTTAAAAACAACCACCTTCAGATTTATGGCCTGCATTCAGGTGCTATGCTAAACCATGGTTTAAGTTCACCAAAATGAGCAACAGGGAGTTACAAGAAGATTAGAAACTTCCGATCCAGTTCTGGATCAACCATAGGTTACTTGCTATCCCAGTTGTATAAGCTGTGGTTAATCCAAATTTTGACTAACTGAAACAAGCCAGCTCTATTGAAGATCCATTGCACAGCTTAAAGTCCTTGCACTGATAGAAAAGGTGCATTGGGGGAAATAAATGCAGAACAGGTGAATTTAAAATGCCCATTCACAGCTTCCAACCCTGACACTGGGCTTGGGAAGGGAGTTGTATCTAACCAGACTGTCTGCCTGCATATTGAGCAGACCAAGTTTTACTCACCCAAGGGAGCTCCTTGGATGCCCCCAAACTTCACAGCTATGAAGAACTTGTTGAATTAGACCTGCTATAAATTGAACATAGCCCCAATATTGTTTTCTACACTTTGCCTTTTTTCAAAGTACCTGCACTGGATTGCTATTTCACTGTTTAAGAGGAAATTTCTTTACTGGGCAATACACAGATCTCGGTCAGAGGTGGACCTTGGTAATATGGCGCCCTGTGTGAGGCCAAATTTTGATGCCCTTCCCGCCTTCACAGTGCCTTCCCAAAGCCCAGTGCTTATTGGGCTTTGGGAAGGAGGCAGGAAGGCAGAACCTTGGACCCTGTGCAGGGAAACCAGTTGCGCTGTCATAAATCCACCTCTGTCTCCGTTGATAAATATGCTGTTCATCAGATGTTGTGGCCATTACATGCACTATGGAAAAAGAAGCCTAGGTTTACCAATGATATACAGGCAACAGGAAACCTCAGCTATTTTCTCTGACTGACTGCCTGAAAATATGTTTGCGACATTCAGTTTTAGATGCAAAATTAAAAACAATCTTAGGCATACATCTGAAAACGACATTAAAGCAAACCACTGTGGTGGAGGCAACAAAAAGAATATACAGTCCCATCTACCCACCAGTCCTTCACAGATCCACCTGTACAGTGACTCCTATGGGCTAGTAACAGATGCTGAGATCCTGTTAAAGCTAAACAGGAATGAATCTTGCCACTTCCTGGAGGGGAGACTGTGGGAAGCTTTGTGTAATCAACTAAAGGAGGAGCAGTATAGATGGGCATAAAGGATGGGTGCTTGGACAGCAAATAATGTCAAATGATTCGTGCATATGAACCCAGTTGTATGTCGAAGAGAATGGAAAAATGGTCCCTTCTAACTCTACATTTCTATGATTCTCATGCATTTAACATGGAGGCAGGAATTCATTTATAGAATTTATATTCTGTACTTTGGGCTATAGACTTTCAGATGTATAACAGAGATATAAATCAATACATAAAGCAATGATGCTAATGCTATATGACACTTAAATACAGTGGTACCTCGGGTTACAGACGCTTCAGGTTACAGACTTCGCTAACCCAGAAACCCGCTAACCTCGGGTTAAGAACTTTGCTTCAGGATGAGAACAGAAATTGTGTGACGGCGGCAATGGGAGGCCCCATTAGCTAAAGTGGTACCTCAGGTTAAGAACAGTTTCAGGTTAAGAGCGGACCTCCAGAACAAATTAAGTTCTTAACCCTGGGTACCACTGTATAAGGGTGTGTTGATAATGCTTAAATGTCGTCTTTTTTCCAGAGAGGGTGTATTGCACACAGTGTAGACTTTTAGTTATAAGATGTTGGAAAGGGCTATCTACATTATGGCCTTTTGTTTAATGTGTTTAATGAGAGTCCCAGGGACCTTTTGCTACCTGTTTTGGATACTTTGGTGTGCTGCATGTGGTGGATCTTTGAACACAGGTGCCTGACATACTGAACAAGCCCATTGGTCCTTCCAGTCCAGAATTTACTGAGACTGGAAGCTTCTTTTGATAGTTTCAAGACTTAATCTGCCCTGTTTCCAGAAATCTTTTAACTGGAGATGCTAATTGATGAATTTAGCACTACTGAAATCAGAAATGAGGTGAGCCTCTTCGCACATTTCTAAAATGGAAAATGAGTGATTAAAAGTTGGCATTGATTGAAGAAGCTTATCAGAAGTCATTTGTGATGGGGAAATACATCTGCTGACATACTACATTATCTTATATCATTGTTTTCATTTCTCCTTTGCCTCAAGATCTTAGTACTGAGAAAATACAAACAGTAGTTATACAGATTGGAGAGTGAGATGAATGATCACATGCCTTCTCATGCAAAAGGTTATTTTTTCAATTTGAAAGAAAATTTCATTCAAGAATTTCAACCAGCTCAAAGCTATCTGCAGCTGCTATTTCACAGTGCTGAAGTGAAGTTCAGTGCAAAACTGTTGTGATCATTCCCATCGGAAAACACAAACATCAGCTGGGACCAATTCAAACTACAGCAGATGGATAATATTTTTATGCACCCAAATCGTTACCAGTTGTTCCACATGTCCCCCCCCCCAAGAAATAAAGAAACTTGAAGCGTAGCCAAGTTGGTGACAAAAAGGGTTCTTCTTTGCCTTAGTGTCTTTGGTCTCAGGCTCCCACAGTCAAATCTGGCTCGGTCTCCCTGGATATCTCCTTGTCATCAACCCTATTAATGATGGTTTCCTTATTTGGGATATTAGAAGGGCTTCACTCAGTGCCAGAATCTTTTGGAAGATGATCACTGTGAGTCAGCCTAATGCCATAACAAGATGTGTAACAGCTGTAGCAGTGATACTTTGGCAAGCCAGGCCAAAATTCTAAAATGAATAACAAATTTATTCTTGTAGCCTATGTAGAGCTTGTGCCCTAACACACCAGTCTGTGTATTTATTTGAGAACCCTCTTCAGAAATCCAGGTGCTGCAAACATAAACATGCACATATGGAAGGCTGAGGAGCAGGGAGTGACCATGCCAGGCAAGTATATCAGGAAAACTGAGGATCAAAGAAACAGTGATGGGGTTTATCTTCTCTTGGTGACTTGGATTTGTAATGATGGGGCCCTCCAGGATGCTTTGCAATCTAATCTTCAAATTGCTGTAGCAGTCAAGTGATGTAGCCTTTTCTTTCAGACTTCAGCTGCAAACTTCAACTTTTCTCACCTATCTTATGCTGCTGAAATGAAGAAGGCTAACCAGAAGAGTAGACCTGGATGTAAAATGACTGTAAAAAACAAATACCTAGGCTCAGGGGTTGCTCAGATGCCCCCTGTTCTTTAATTCTAACAATATTTATTTTGCACCTGGCTTCATTCTGGGGTGCTAGTAAAAAATCTCAAAAGGAGATTCTTCAAGCCTGAAGTCTATCCACCCCTGTGTATAAGGCTGCAGATTGCTCACAGTCCAGATCAGCCACACAAATATACAAAATGCTGAAAAAAGTCTCAAATGTTGGCATGGTATCTCCCTGTGCTGAATTACTTGGGGGGGGGGCAAATGGGAGGAGAATGAAACCAGATTCTAGAAACATTCCATTGTAAATTTAAAGCAAGAAATAGCAATTTGCCCATACAATAAACTGTACGAGAGACGGTGTGTCACATAGTTGCAGTGAATCAGGAATTCTCTGGTTCAGCTCTTGTCGCTGCCACAGATTCATTAGGTGGCCTTTGGTTAGTCATGACCTCAGAACCTCTGCACCCTTTTGCAATTTTTGAATAATACGCTGACTTCAGGACAAGTCCTACTCGCTATTGGAGTAACATTAAAAGTACAGTGGTACTGTACCTCGGTTTACGAACTTTATCCGTTCCGGAAGTCTGTTCTTAAATTGAAACCGTTCTTCAACTGAGGTGCACTTTTCCTAATGAGGCCTCCCACTACTGGTGCCCTTCTACTGTCTGATTCTGTTCGTAGACTGAGGTAAAGTTCTCAAACTGGGACACTGCTTCCGGTTTTGCGAAGTTCATAAACTGAATAGTTCAGAAGCAGGGCTGTTCTTAAACCGAGGTACCACTGTATATATATTGGGCTATCTCTACTGATCTGCCTTGTAGGGTTGTTATAAGGATTCCTGTGGTAATGGCTGGTGCTCCTGTCAAGGCTGCTGTCAGTCTGTGGAATGGTGAGATGCACAGAGCCATCAGCTTGATCACTCCTAAGGGTCTGCGCACCTGCTGTGGGGTACGCAGGTCACCTTGGTATTTGTACACATATTAGTTCACAGATCAGAAAAGGGTAAAATCACATTTCCCCCCCTGCATGAAATAAAACATGAATTGAAAAGATAATCCACTCCCATCTTTGCTTTTGCCTTCTGTTTTTGGATTGCATGCTACTTCCCAATCACAGCTACACAAAAATCCTCGATACCTGAATTGGTTTTTTTTTATGGTGCAGCAATCACTTAAGAAGTCCAAATCAAAGGGTTAAACCAGAAGTTCCTTCTCTAGAAATTGTGTGTATTTCACTCTAGATTTTTCTTTGCCTACTTGGCTAGAACTGCATTCTTAATTGTTAGTGTTGTAACCCTATGGATTAATTCACTGGCTAAAAGCATTAATTAATGGCAGTAAGCTTTCTTGTTTAGTCGTTTAGTCGTGTCTGACTCTTCATGACCCCATGGACCAGAGCACGCCAGGCACTCCTGTCTTCCACTGCCTCCCACAGTTTGGTCAAACTCATGCTGGTAGATTCGAGAACACTGTCCAACCATCTCGTCCTCTGCCGTCCCCTTCTCCTTGTGCCCTCCATCTTTCCCAACATCAGGGTCTTTTCCAGGGAGTCTTCTCTTCTCATGAGGTGGCCAAAGTACTGGAGTCTCAGCTTCACGATCTGTCCTTCCCGTGAGCACTCAGGGCAGATTTCCTTCAGAATGGATAGGTTTGATCTTCTTGCAGTCCATGGGACTCTCAAGAGTCTCCTCCAGCACCATAATTCAAAAGCATCAATTCTTTGGCGATCAGCCTTCTTTATGGTCCAGCTCTCACTTCCATACATCACTACTGGGACCTTTAACTATACGGAACTTTTGTTGGCATGGTGATGTCTCTACTTTTTAAGATACTGTCTAGGTTTGTCATTGCTTTTCTCCCAAGAAGCAGGCGTCTTTTAATTTCCTGACTGCTGTCACCATCTGCAGTGATCATGGAGCCCAAGAAAGTAAAATCTCTAACTGCCTCCATTTCTTCCCCTTCTATTTGCCAGGAGGTGATGGGACCACCTTGCAGTGTCCCACAAAACACTGCTTAGAAAACACAGTATTGTTGCGGGAAATAATAAATATAAAAAACTAGAATAGTGCTTCCATGTTTGGCTTCCTAGCTTTGGTGTTGCAAGTGCTGTAGACTTACTTTTAAAAGAAAGAGATTGCTGGGAATCTGTGGGTTATGGGTAGGACCTGGCATCCAGAAAAAAAAAGATCTCCACTGAAACCATCAGTTCTTTCCCCATCTCCCTTCACCCCTTCAATTCCCATCCATCCTGTCCTATGGTGAGTGTCCATAATTCCCAACCAAGTGGTGATCTGAACCCATTCAGTGATCCTAGATACTACACTGGGTCTCATCAGAGGCCAAAGAAGTGAAATAGTTAATCTCTTCTGAAGCCTGAGGGCAGTTCAGATGGCTAGCTAAAGCAGAATTGCCTGTGTAGGTCTTCACATTTCTCTAGGAAAATTCTTATTTTCCACCTCACTTCGTACAAGCAAACACTTGTAGGCTGGAGACATTGTGGTCCATGTAGAATGGAATGTTGAGTCCCTGCCATATGTTTGCAGATCTTAACTTTGAAATGTGGGCACAATACCACAAGCTGTCAAGTTGTGTAAAAACTTAAGCAAAGACAAAAACATAGAGTAATATTTACCAGATGAGACTTCTATGTAATCTTGTTGGAATTTTGGGAGTATCCAACTTTCATGGATTTTGAAATAGGCCATGTATCTTTTGTTTTTATCCATTTTCCCTGATGATGAAGGAAAGAAACAAAATATTAATGAAAGTGAAGCATTTTATATGGCCAAAGAATGAACTCACTATGGCCTCAGGAAGTTTCAGATGTATATATATGTCTTTCTCCTCTTGGCTCTTATTAAAAAAAGAGGGAGGATGCTACATTCAATTCACATAAAAGCAAAAAAGGCATTTCTACTTATTACAAACCAGCAAATTAGTGTTAAATATTCTTATTATGATGATGAAGTTCCAGTTATCATTGTTAATATCTGATCATGTTTAACATAAAAATTATAACACGACACTGTGATTTTTTAAAACAAGATTCTTCTTTAGCATTCCTGTAAAATATTAATAATACACTGCCAAATTAATGTTAACAATTGTTATACCCTGTAATAGCAAACTGGGATGTTAATGCCTATTGGTTTTGAAGGCAAAATAGTGTTGCTAAAAATATAGTGGAATCTATATACGTAATTGGAGTTATCCCAAGGTATAAGGAAATTTAAATGTTTCTAAATTTATTTATTTTTAAAAGGAACCCCCCCCCCAAAAAAAAAGACCCTCTCACCTTCCAGGACATGTGGAATGTTGAGAAATAAACAAATTATAGAGATCTCCTTATCTGGAATGGGGAGCAAAGTCCAGGTTCATATTAAATATCAAAGAGAGGAACTCCTGTCATTGCTGCTAGCTTTTGAGGGAGGATAAGTAGGAATGTATGAGTGAAGAAACTACTATACAAATGAAAAACCACATTGGTTGCTTGGACCACTTTTGTCTCTAGCCCTGCCCACAATCTCTGGAAGGTGTCCCAGGAGGCTGAAAAAAATTCCCTGTCTCTGGTCTAAGGTGATTCTCAGCCTTAGGTTACCCTTGTGCCATGCCATAGCAGCCAGATATGAACCTCATAGATAAGTCCAACAATTCTGCAATTTCAAGACCTTCAGAGCTAGGGGGTTAATCTGGATGCATTTCGGAGTGGACTAGAAGTCAAGATTTTTATTTATATATTTGAAAAATGGATGCACACATTTTCTTGACAGAGAATTCTCAAAACGTGACCTTTTGTCTTGGATGGATATCCTTAAGAGCAACATTCTCTAGGACTGCACATAGAACTTACCACATTCTTCTGAACTATATTGGGGAAGAATCTTCTTCCTATATATTCCTTCCCAGATACCCAACGGTCTAAGGATCCCACAAATTATTGTCCTGGGAGCAGTGGCTGAAGGGATGGCAAAGAATTCTAGCATCAGTATGTGGACTGGCATGGTCATGTTAAGACCCACCAGAGCTGATGATGGTCCCTAAAGCATCCTTCTTATTTTATCCTTACTTTTTTAATAAAAAGAATCATTTTTTCTCTCTTTTTTTAAAAAAAAAATATGTCAGAGAGTGGCTGGGCAGGCATGTAAATGGTTACAAATATTTGTTTTATTATTTTCACTTTAAAAATACATTCCTCTTTTCTACAACAAAAGGGTCTCATTCCCTCGTAAATGTGTTTACCATCAGGGCATCAGAAGCAAATGTCATTGCGTACCCAGACGCAGGGCATCAGAAGCAAATGTCATTGCGTACCCAGACGCAGCGCCCCCACCCCCAGGACCAAGCCTGACTCAAAAGGGGGGGGGATAACAACAACATTCTGGAATTAAACAACATTGTGGAATTAAAATGGCCACAACTTTATTGATATTTCAGATGTAGCATAGGCCTGTATATCCCTCTCAGCCCCCTGCTGGGGGTCTGATGACAGGGTCAAGTATGGGGGAAATGCGACTATCGCAAAATGCAGGTTTACACAGATGGCCCCTCCCAAGCCACTGGGGGAAGCTCTATGACCTGCCAGCCAAACGCTTTTGACTTTATGTACAGAGACTTCCCCTCAAGACCCCTGTTATCACCACCACAAGAGTCACCTCTTCACCAGATGCTAGACTAAGGATTCCGCCCAAAGCCTAAACTGCCAACGTTGTGACTATTGCTCTGGGGAAGGAAAAACCTGGCAACCAGGGAAAATTCCTTCCCAGCTGTGAATACAGCAACCATCATTAAAACCATAGCAAAGCCCACAGACCTGTAAGAAAAGTTGTTAAGGCACAATGCAAAGTGTTAAAGGGTGGGCTGGGCGGGTGACGCTCCGGGCCGGAATGTACAGCAGGTAGCAGCGCCAGCCTGTTTATAGGGGCTGGGAGTGGACCAGAGTGAAGACTGCCACTCCAAGGTCCACTCCCAAGGCCTGCCTCCCCTCCACCCCAGGCCACAGCAGAGAGGCTGAAATTTGAACTGGGTCTTGTTTGTTTCTCCCTCTTGCTTTCAAACATTAGAAATGCAGAAGGCGAGAACAGTGCTAGGGAGAAGAGGAAAAGAAATGGTAATTCTGTGCTTCACAACTCAAGCAATACACATGGTCTTCTAAAAGGGGTTTGTGAAAGACCATTAAGTACAGGGTCTAAAATAACCTAGCACATCTGGACAAGATATAAAGATTTACTTGAAAACAAAACCCCAAGGTGGTTATCACCAATGGAGGCGAAGGCTCAGAAAAAAACTTAATATGGAGGCCAAATGGCCAAAATATTGGGAAATTTTGGAACAAGAAGGAGACAAATTGAAATTGCAGAGTTTTGAGAAATTAAAAGATAAAGTGCGAGACTGGCTTCATTACTATCAGATAATGGAGGCATATAACTTGGATAAGAAAATTGGCTTCCAGGTGGAAAAATCAAAATTAGAAACAGAACTGTTAGAACCTAAAACTAAGACTTTGTCAAAGATGTATAACTTGCTGTTGAAATGGAATACTCAGGATGAAACGGTGAAATCTGCTATGATTAAATGGGCACAAGATGTTGGACATAACATTATGTTTGCTGACTGGGAACAGTTGTGGACCACAGGTATGAAATTTACAGCATGTAATGCCCTAAGAGAGAATATTATGAAAATGATATACAGGTGGTACATGACACCAGTCAAGCTTGCAAAAATCTATCATTTGCCCGATAATAAATGTTGGAAATGTAAAGAAACTGAAGGTACATTCTTTCACCTTTGGTGGACGTGCCCAAGGATTAAGGCTTTCTGGGAGATGATTTATAATGAAATGAAAAAGGTATTTAAATATACCTTCCTGAAGAAACCAGAGGCCTTTCTCCTGGGCATGGTCAGCCAATTGGTGCCAAAGAAGGATAGAACTTTCTTTATGTATGCCACAACAGCAGCAAGAATACTCATCACAAAGTATTGGAAGACACAAGATCTACCCACCTTGGAAGAATGGCAGATGAAGGTGATGGACTATATGGAACTGGTAGAAATGACTGGCAGAATCCGAGACCAGGGAGAAGAGTCGGTGGAAGAAGATTGGAAAAAGTTCAAAGATTATTTACAGAAATACTGTAAAATTAACGAATGCTAGAATGATGTTGGATAGATACTAAGTGGTCTTTTGCTGTAATGCTATAAGGGAATATAAGAAAATGGTTATTAATAGGTAAAAAATTAATGTTATAATATTTAAAAATTGAAGATTAAGATGAATGAAGAGGGGAGGGATTTGCTGAATTAACAATTTGAACTGGAATACAGAAAAGGAAGGCGTGAGGAGGTCCGGGAAATAAGCAAATGAAAAATATGTGATGGAAAGACTGAATTGTTTTTTAACTATTTTTATTTTGTATTTTTCTTTTTTCTTTTTTCTTTTTATTTTGTATTTTTTTGAAAATCTTAATAAATATCTTATAAAATAAAATAAAATAACCTAGCATGCACCTGTCCCCTATCTCCTCAGATCAGGGTGGAAGAACTGGTTATCCCTGACTTAGATATGATAAAGCTTGAGACATAGGTCCAGTTCAAACATGTGCTAACAAGCAAACATGTGGGTTCACAAAAAGAAGATTGCAATGCCTTTTCCTGCCTCTGGTCCTGCTGCTGGTACCCTACACTGAGCTAGGTATTGGTTTGGCTTAGTGTAATGACCAAACTGGGTCATAGAGCAGGGCAATCCCAGTGATAGAAAGGACTTCCTGGAATTCCCTGCCCCCACAGATCTGTCAAATGACTTCCTTTCTTGCTTTCTTTCACTGTGAGAAAATATTTGTGTACACAAAAGCTTTTCCCGGTTACTAAATTATTACAGTTGTTGTTCTTGTTGTTCTTTGTTTTGGCAGTATATTTTTATGGTGTTATATGGTGTATTTTTATGGTGATTTATAGGGTTTTGTATGTTTTATGAGTGGCTTTGAGAACTTTTTTTCCTCCAGCTAAGCAACAAGTTCATCAAACAAAGCAACAAATAAATAAATGTGAACTGCAGCTGACCTATACCTAGCTTAGGTAAAACTGGATCTGAGCAAACATAAGAACATAAGGAGGACCTGTTGGATCAGGCCAATGGTCCATTTAGCATTCTAGTAGCCAGCCAGATTCCATTGAGAAGCCTGAAAAACCTGATAAATTATGGGAATTACAAAACAGGCAGGACTTGCTACAAAATGTAGCAGTGTGGAGTGTTCCTGTATAGTAGTCCAATCAGTCGTTCCCTCTCAGACCCGAATTTCCTTTCTTCCCCAAACATAGTTATCATTCTGTTTCCACTGAGCATGCTGGGCTCATTGGATGTGTGAAGCAGCAGATACAGAATACGAAGGAAATGTGCAGTGAAGGATTGGATGTATTTATTTTATTTTATTTTTTTTATTTACATAAGTATTTCTTTCCAGCCATATCATAATATCAGGGTGGTGCACAACTGTAAAACAATGTGAAATAATAATAATAATAATAATAATAATAATAATAATAATAATAATAGAAAAAAAATCAATTTCTGCATTCATGAGTCTAAATGATCTCTGAAAAGCAGGGGAGACCCTATGAACCTGGAAAAAATTGAAATTGCAAATGTGAGAAAAGAAATTAGATCTATTTACTCAATCATGGAATTAAGGAAAATGCAATGTTGAAATGTGGGAGGAGAAAGAGAGAGAGAGAGAGAGAGAGAGAGAGAGAGCTCCTTTGCAAATCCTTAACGGACAGGCCAGATCTTTTCTCTCCCTTTTCAACAGTTGTGGTGCATATTCTTGGCAACGACTCAGAGAAATGAAGTGTTCTTTTTACGGGAATTGTCTTTCACACACAAAAAGTAATTAAGGGAATAAAGGAATATGATATGTAAGAAAATGGGAGCCACAACAATCTCCCAAGTAAGCTGCCATGCCTAATTCTTCATAACACACAAGTTATGGGTGAAGGAAGGAAGAAAGACACAAGTACGGTCCCTTCAAGAAATTCCCTCTGGTTAACTGCTGTCCAGCCAAGAGAACGTCAAAACATCTAAGTGCATATTGTGTGTCCTAATGACCAATCTGTTTCTCTAGCAAAGGAAAAGGCGATGGGGAGGTTGGTCAGAAAGCACAAAGGGACAGAGAGTTATCTATTTATAACTTTTATAAGGCCCTGTAAGAGGAGAGCTTGGGAACTGGGCGGCTGATTGCACTTTCTCTGATGTGGACTCTATTGAGTATTGGAAGGCATCCTATTACTGACCACTACAAAGCCCTCTGCGGTTTAGTTAAGAGCACATTCTTCATGATGAGAATGCTGTAAAGGGGGAAGGAAAAGTAATACTAGTCTGCCCAAAGAAATGGTGACTTTGTCATAAATAATGCAATAGGAGCTCCTTACGAGCCTCACCAGCAGATCATTTGCTGCGATTAGAAGGTCAAGACACCTCCTCCTATTTAAGCCACTTCAAGTGCCTTGGAGAGAGTAACAAGTGTCCCAGGTACTTTTACTTGGAAGCGTGTTTCATTGAAATAATGAAAGGGGGGGAAAGCCCACTTCCAGGAACGGACTGGCTTACTTAGGACTACAAACTGCAGCCCGCTCACTCCACAGAATTTATATTCTGCATTGTGACCTTACTCTCACAAACATCTGACAAATAGTCCTGAACGACTTTCTTGCATTGTAAAAACAACAAGGAATCTTTGAGCGCCTTAAAAGACTAACAAATTGATTATGGCAGAAGCTTTTGCGGACTAAAGTCCACTGCACGGTCCTCAGAAGGTAATGCCATAATCCATTTGTTAGTCTTTCAGGTACCCTATTGGAAGCTGGCTGCATTAGTTTTAATGGCTGGAACAAAAACCAGAACTCTGATCTACATAAGTACCACTTTTATACACTTAAGCAGGAACTTAAGCAGGTGATGCTTTTTTGATTTCGTTGAAGGGTAGTCTATGAATCTGTTTTAAAATAAAATATGCACCTCATTCCAAACTTGTTGGTGAGCACCATAAGTGTACAGGAACAAAGACCAGCATAAAGCAATTTCAAGGGGGAAGGAGGGGTTCAGTGGTTTGAACAGGAGTCTCAAGTCTTCCTCTCCTCCAACAGCTCCATGGGACATTGGGGCATGTGTACAAACGACCATTTTCTAAATGTGGTTGGTTAATTGTATGGAGCAGAGCTCCTGAGAGGAGGATATCCAGGGACGCGGACTTATAAAAAATATTGGGGGGGCCCGGGAAAGCTCATGAATAATAAATAAGCTCATGAATATGCAAATAAAGTGGCGCCGCCTCCTCGTGAGCGAATAGGGGAGAGCGTGCTGCGCCTATTAATCAGCTCCAGAACAGCTGATATGCGGGAAACGTGGGGCTAGCCGGAGAAGAGAGGGCGAGCCCCCTCCGCTCCGGCCCTAAACCGCTGAAACCGCCAGGAGGAAGGAAATTCCCCCCGGCAGTGCCTTGGCAGTGGCGGTGCTGCTGCGAAGCAGCGAGGCAGAAGCCCCCACCCCCGGGGATTCCCTAATCTTGCGGGGGACGGCCGGGGCTCTCCGACTAGGGCGGGCGGCTGGCTGGCTGGCTGGCGAGGGAGCAGGTGGGGAGGAGGCGGGGGATGGCGGCGGCGCTCTGCTGGAAGGGCGCCCGAGATTATTGGGGGGGCTGAGCCCCCCAAAAAATTTTTTTGAGGGGGCTCGAGCCCCCTCAGGCCCCATGGAGTCGGCACTTATGAGGATATCTGCAGAATATCCTCTCCCGCAGAATGAAGTGATCAGTTGGGCATGAAGCGGATGAGGTGATCTTTTAAATATGCAAAGGTGTGGTATAGAGGTGTAGCCAAGAAAAACCTCTCTGCCCAAGCCTTTGGGTGAAGATAATGCTGTGGATTGAAGGCAGACCCTTCAGCTTCTGCAGGCTCCTGTTTAATTCTTCTTTTCATTGTGACTTTAACTGACATTTGTATGTTTTCAGCTGTTGCCCATTTTAAATCTGTTATATATATTATTTTATGTATGCATCCCGCCCTGGGAGCATTCTTCATGATACGTTTTGGAGGAGCTCTCTTAGAGTCATTTCTAAGAAACAATCAGTTTCCACAGTCTTCAGCCAGCATCACCAAGGGGCGAAACCTCTATATGTAATTACAAATCTATACAAATGACACGATTGTTTAGCAAGGTCTTACAACACCACAAAGGGCAGTGGTAAATTCCAGTTTTACATATTTAACACTTGCACAGTTTTATTATCATGCTGCAGAATATTGCTGCATAGAAAACAATGATTGGTTTATTTGTTTATAATTTTAATAAAATGGAGGGAGAATACATGGAGTCCTAATGCTTCACTGCAGTTCCTACAAGGGAATTATAATTGATGGTACTGGCAATACAATGCTACTGAATTTAAAAGAGCACAGGGTGGGGGTGGGGGGAGTCCAGGAGGAAATGAATAATGCCAATAGAAGTTCCACAAGGTTTCCACTGCTTAAAATGTGTCCTCTATGACTATGTCCACACTACAAACCTAACAGTAATATACTCTCTCTCCTGCCCTCCCTCCAACCACCTGCCCCTTCCCAGGTAGGTCTGTAATTCTGGAGAAAGCTATGGATATCAGTCCAGCAAATTCTGACCACTTGCACCATGCCATATCCCCTGGGATTTTTTGCGGAGAGTCATGTCAGGTGCAATGTTTTAAAACATATACAGAGTTTGAATTATTGACACAGCTTATAAGTAGACAGTTTTGTCTTAAGCCACCATGATAAGAGATGTGAGGTCACACCCACAGAGTCTTAGTTTTTGCTTTCTGCCATTTGTCATCACCCCAGCTAATTTTATGTGTCCACCTCATTGCGGGATGCAATAGGTATAAGAGTTTTTACATTCCACAGAACCCATCTGTGAAGCAAATAGCATTAAAGCTGGCAGCCCTTTTGTGTTTCTTCCCTTGCCCAGCTCCCCCCCCCCCCCGGACTAATAATGTGATTCTTTCCTTTGCTGCAATTTACTCCCCACACAACCTCAACCGTTTGAACAGAGTTGCAGGACCATGGCACCTGTGTAAGGAAATGTCAGCACAGCAGGAATAAAAGGCTGTTTCATCTCCACAATTGTTCTCTGCTGCGCATAAAACTAACACAGAGCACAGCTGGTGGTAGTAATCTATATCCATCAGATTTGGATAATAATACCATAGGCAAGTTTATAGCGTTGATTACTACAACAGCCATCTTGAGCCTCACCAGAGGATGAACTCAGGAACTCCAAAGCTAGCAATCTGTAAAGTCCAAACTAAAGGATGGACCACCTGAGCCTCAAAAGCTTCAAATGTCAAAGTTTTGTGTGTTGAAAAGTATTGCAACTGGCTGAATAGGCTAACTAGATTCCAGAAAAGAAAAGTGCACATTGACATTGATCTGGGAATCTCAGTGGCTACTGATCAACATAGTGAGAGACTTATGGTGTCCTTGATTATTAGGTTATGGGAAGTCACTGGCGAATGGAGTTTTCTACTTAGTTTTATCTACTGTATCATACACTTTCTGCATATCATTTTGAATTAAAACACTGGTGGAGACAGGACACAGGGCTTGATGGTCAACTGTAGATATTATTTTGCTTTCTGTTTTTTGACCTGTGAAAACTTATGGCGTAATATATACATTTTTAATCTTTAAGATGCCTCAAGTCTCTCTGTTGTTTTTGCTGCAAATGACTAACACAGCTTCCCCCTCTGGAAACATCCCCCACCCCCAATTTTGAGGCCAACAGATAATCTACCAGTTCTTGTAAGTGGTTTCAGTCTTACTTGACCTCCTTCCCCACACTGTTGTGGAATGCCAGTTTCTAGCTGAAATTTGAGCATGAAATATCGTCAAAACAGAAAGTCATAGAACTAGAGTTCTCATAACATCAAGAAGGTGCACATGAAGCAGGCAGTGGGTATTTTTGAGAATGCAAGGGGGGTAGGTAACATAAAACTATGGAGCTAAAGATGAACTAGAGAGACAGCTTTCATTTCCTGTTCTCCTCTGAAAGCTGCCATTTTGGTGACAGTGCCATGATGCTGATAGGCAGAGACATGCCATTCCCACATTTCTGTGAGGTAAGACCTATTTATTTGCCTGGCATTGATTGCCACCCAAATAACCAAGTTCTGTTAGAAATCGGATATGCCGATCAAACTCCTTTCAGATGGTCACCCCTTGTTGTGGGTGCCACAACTATCTAGATCAGGGGTAGTCAACCTTTTTATACCTACATCCCACTAATGCATCTTTCTTGATGGTAAAATTTCCTTACCGCCCACCAGTGCTTGATGGAAGAAAGATTCAGCTTTGTGCCGTAGAAACCCCTACTGCCCACCTAGAATCCTGAAATGCCCACTAGTGGGCAGTAGGGACCAGGTTGACAACCCCTAATCTAGATGCAGTACTGTGGTACCTCGGGTTACATACACTTCAGGTTACATACGCTTCAGGTTACAGACTCCGCTAACCCAGAAATAGTACCCCGGGTTAAGAACTTTGCTTCAGGATGAGAACAGAAAATGTGCTCCGGCAGCGCAGCAGCAGTGGGAGGCCCCATTAGCTAAAGTGGTGCTTCAGGTTAAGAACAGTTTCAGGTTAAGAACAGTCCTCCGGAACGAATTAAGTTCTTAACCCGAGGTACCACAGTACTGCACTTTCTCAAAGAGGAACTCTGAGCAAGTGATACAACATAACTGTAGCATCTAGAATGCTACCGTGTTTATTGGGGAAGGCTGGCCTCAGAATTGAATTATATCTACTTGGGCATTTTGTTCAAGTCCCCGCATTTGGGATATACCGTGGTACCTCGGGTTAAGAACTTAATTCGTTCTGGAGGTCCGTTCTTAACCTGAAACTGTTCTTAACCTGAAGTACCACTTTAGCTAATGGGGCCTCCCGCTGCTGCTGCGCCACCATGCGATTTCTGTTCTTATCCTGAGGTAAAAGTTCTTAACCCGAGGTACTATTTCTGGGTTAGCAGAGTCTGTAACCTGAAGCATCTGTAACCTGAAGCATCTGTAACCTGAGGTACCACTGTATTGTCTTTTCAGTTATGAAAAGCTGAGCCTTTTAAAAACTCATATGATTTAAAAAAAGAAAGAAAGATGGGGTAGAGATCTGCACTCACTTGCCCCTGTACTGACATGTCATACCTAATATTACATGAAGAAACTAAAGGGGGCTTCTCGTAGAGAATGCTCATTATCCACAATGTATTAGTGAGCATTTGCCTTCTGCTCCTAACCTGAGCATATGAAAGGAAGGGAATGTTCCAGAGATTAAGCATTTCTTCCAAGAGAGAATTGTAAGTAAACAGTGGTAATGCAGTGTACTTTAGGAAAAAGCAGGATTTTTCTGCCCCTTGCTCTCCTGAAATCTTAAGCCAATTTTGGCAGGTACTGCTGTCTTAAGTGGTCAGTCTCTCATAGTGGTCACATACTGTTTTATTGGAGTCCTGACAACAGCAATAGAAGAGAAAAAATTAACCCTTTGGCACTGAAGGCTAAGAGGGATTCTCTTGCCAGCCGTGGTGAATGCATCAAGAATTTCAAGCTCTCAGCCTCCAGGGGTTAATGGCAATCTGTTGCTGATTTCCCTGGACAATCTGAGTAGCAAACAGTGGTCTTTTTAATGAGCCCCTGAGGACAGTGCTGGCACACAAGGCTGCAAAGATCTGGACAAACCAGGGAAACATAAAATGAAAACAACCAAGGACGTTTATTTTCCTAACTCATCAGTTGCAAACAAAATTTTCATTTAATAAACCATGAAATGATTCACAGAGTTTCTGTGTATTATTGTAAGCACAGCTGGGTAATGTAAAAATTGCTTTCCTTTACTTTGTTACTTAGCCCAGTATTGAGTTTTCATCCAAACAGAGCTCTATTTATTTGCCTTCCATGTATTTATCATTTTACTACCTCTACATGTTTTTCTGCAATCAGTTTCAATGGCTACTCCATATGGGATCCTTTGTTGGGCCCTTCTTAGGTGAAGAGAACATGGGCCTGGTAGGCAAGGGTCATAACAATGCCAAGGACACTTGTGGCAAAGTTAGCTGTGCTTAAATCCTGTTGAATCCATTGAAATCTATGCCACGTTGACATACTTTTGTAGAGTTTGGTGGCTGGTATCCATTTAGTCAGGGGTGTCAACTTGAATAAAATATTGAGGGGGAGCAGGTAAGCCCCACCCCACATAACTGATCACAAGATATAGCTCCTGAATACCATTTGAATGGCAATGCTGATCAACTTTTGGAAGAAGCCCTAGGAATAGGCTTCTCATTCAGTACTGTAACGAAAAGTTTAATGACAACATCCAACTGTATGTCCTCCTTGTACAAGATTAATTGTACTTCTTTTTTGTTCTTCTTTTCCCATATATTTTGTATGGTGAACTTTCCCCTTTATTGTAAATGTACTCTCTCTGTGTATATGAAAATGATAGGGCTGTGTTTCCGAGCACAATTCAAAGTGTTTGTGCTGACCTTTAAAGCCCTAAACAGCCTTGGCCCAGTATACCTGAAGGAGAGTCTCCACCCCCACCATTCAGCCCGGACACTGAGGTTCAGCTCCGAGGGCCTTCTGGTGGTTCCCTCACTGTGAGAAGTGAGGTTATAGGGAACCAGGCAGAGGGCCTTCTCGGTAGTGGCGCCTCCCTGTGGAACACCCACCCATCAGATGTCAAGGAAATAAACAAGAAGACATCTGAAGGCAGCCCTATTTAGGGAAGTTTTTCATGTTTGATGTTTTATCATGTTTCTAATATTCTGTTGGGAGCTGCCCAGAGTGGCTGGGGAAGCCAAGCCAGATTGGGGGGGGGGGTATACATTTATTATTATTATTATTATTATTGTTGTTGTTGTTGTTGTTGTTGTTACCACTACTACTACAGTTCCACCAGTATCACAAACTTCTTTGCATGCAGTGAACCTTCCTTTCCCTCTCCTGACACCTCCAGCTCCAAGAGGGCTGAGGGAGCCTCTGAAGCAAATTCACATTTGTTCGAAGGGAGGAAAGGGAACAGTAGTCCTGTTGTGCCAGCAGAACTACTTGTGTGGACCATTGGATGCAAGCCAAAATATCATTTTCATGAAATCTGGTGAAGGGATACAACTTCATGGTGGAACATCTGCTTTGCATATAGAAGGTTCCATGTTCAATATCTGGCCTCTCTAGGTAAGGCTGGGAATACCTCTGTCTGAAAAACCCTGGTCAAGACAAAAATAAATAAATACTGAGTTAATGGACCAATGATCTGAATGTGTACAAAGCTGTTTCTTATACAGTGTGTCTATGTATATAATGGACCCAGAAGGGAGGCTGAAGTAGGCATTGCCACCAATATCTGAAGCAGGATAGGATGGTGGTTCTCTGCCCATGCTATTTCATGGTAATGGAAATTGCATTCTTAGCTATATTTCCAGTTTGAACATAGACACCTGGAGGTTCATTCACATTCCATATCCACTGAGAAAGATGTAGATCTTCTGAATCCATATGCAGAACTTCCTTGCTGAATCAGGGAATATATGTCTGCCAATTGTGTTGTCTTGAAATCATGGTACATTGGCACATTTCAGATTTCTATACTTGCATGCCTTCCCAAATGAGGTCTTGAAAACTTTCTGGCTGACTATGTTCACCTTTAATTTAATTTTTAAACGTATAGGAAATACAATTGTAGTGCTTCTCATTAACTGTGGAATCTTATAGTCATAATTTTGATACACAACATTACTTACCAATTAGCTTGTCTTGTTCATTTAAATTTCTTTGCTCATATTTTAATGGGAGCTAATGATGCCTTTGTTGACTTATTTAATGTTATGTAAATGTGGCTATAAACTGTGAAGGGTTTAAGGAACAGCCTTGTTTTTGCTTACTCCTCAGTTTCTGAAGTGCTCGTTGGTATTCTCACAGGCTGTAAGCTTCATGTTGATGAAGGAATGCAACTGAAGAGACAATAATCATAATACTAATAATTTTGGAAAACAAGCAGCAAAAGCTATTTAGTGGGTGAAATATGATTTCTTTCTTTACAAGCAGTTGACTTTAAAATTTACATGACTGCAACTATGGGGGATTTATGGAACTTTTGTCAGTTTTAATTATTTAACTTGGGAACTGTTTAATATAAAAATGATGTTTAATCTACAAATGCAGAAACCTCACCAATGCATAACATGCCTGCCTGTGCCAAATTTTACACTGACATTTATTGCAGACACGTTAAAGTTATATGTGGGAAACGACACAACAGTAGAGCTTCCTTTTACTGAGGACTCATCCAATTCCAAACAATAATTTCCAAAAGGACAGAAAAGTCTTTAGCCAGGGATGCTTTTATTTAAATAGCAAAGGTTGAGCAGATACTGGATAATCCTGATTTAATCATGGATAATATATTGGATAGGGTTTTCGTGTTGGTATATGATCTTAAGAACCTGGGGAATAAATTCATCTAAAAATTCGATGCTATACATCATGAATTATAATATTTAGCTATTTCTAGGCTGTCACTTCAGCTATGCATCGTGACATATTTAAAAAATGACATTTGAAGAAATAATTCGTATTATCTTTTCAGAGTTCTAGACATAGCAATTCAGTTCTAGCACTGTGAAACAATACACGTCTTTGTCTTTCGTCTCTTATATCTAACTCGTTTTGCCTGGATAACTGACAGAGAAGTGCTTAATATGTTCGGAGAGTAAGAAAAATCATTTGGATACGAGGGAGTCAAGATTGTGCTTCTGCACTTCAGGTCAATTCATGAAACTTGAGTTCTCTGAATGGCATAGAGATGGCAAAGCGGGAAGAGCAAGGCTCTTGTGCCTTTAACACCTGCGTAGTTTGCAGAAATTCAGCTTGTACTTATGTACTTTTAATCTTTTGTTGGAAGCCGCCCAGAGTGGCTGGGGAAACCCATCCAGATGGGCAGGGTATAAATAACAACAACAACAACAACAATTTATTATTATAATTATATTATTGTTGTTGTTGTTGTTGCTGCTATTGTTGTTGTTGTTGTTGTTATTTTATGTGTGGAAATAATTATGTGGAAAGCTTCTGCTGTAGACATTTTGTCTGTTGGTCTGTGTGGCCCCGATTGATTTTCTTCCACGGTGGGGACAATGGTCTTTTAGAGAAAAAGGTTTCTATATCCCCCACCCTTGCCACCACATACAGTGAGGGGGGGAAAGTATTTGACCCCCTGCTAAATTTGCCCGTTTGCCCTCTAATGAAGAAATGACCAGTCGATAATTGCAATGGTAGGTTTATTGTAGCTGTGAGAGACAGAAAAACAACAGGAAAACCCACAGAAACCCAGAAGACAAAAGTCAGAGATTGATGTGCATTATAATGAGTGAAAGAAGTATTTGATCCCTTTGCAAAAGATGACCCTTGTTGGCAATTACAGAGGTCAGACGTTTCTTGTAGGTGGCCACCAGGTTTGCACACATCTCAGGAGGTATTTTGTCCCACTCCTCTTTGCAGATCCTCTCCAAGTCAGTAAGATTTTGAGGCTGATGTGTACCTATCGCTGTACCTATCAAAATAAAGAGGGGAAGAAGTCTCCTCACCTGTTCTCAGCCTTCTCCAACATGGTGTGGCATGTTTATTTCCCTTTAATTATAGTTACAGTATATATTTTCAATTATACATCCATATATAAATTAGCTAATACTAATGATATGCAGATTTGTATCGTCTTGCATAGTGGTGGGATGGAGCTCCCAATCCACATACATTGTACTGGGGCCTGAAGTTCTGGTTAGCTCCTCTGGGTTCAGGTATCCGCAATTTAAATGTTCAGGTGATGGGAAATGACTCTGCTTGAGACCCTGGGGAGCCACTTTCAGTCAGAGGAGGCAGTACTAAAGGAGACAATACTAGATTCACCGTGATCACCAATAGTGGAAGTTCCTACAGGTGCTACTCCCCTTGTGACCCATCTCACTAGATTAATCACCTGTGTTCAGATTTAACCCAAACTGTCAGATCTGACTTTGGGGGGAATCAAGTGTTGGTGGGTACCAGGAATGGACGAACACAACACTTTTCAGTTTCTCTTTCGTTTCTCATTTTCCCAGTGTTAAATTCTGTTCTGTGTACTTCCACATCGGCCTGCAATTTTTTAAGCCCTCGCAAAAATTTCAACAGAATCATAATGTGATTCCTCCGAATATAAACATTTTCCGTAAAATTTTGCCTAAGAGACTCAATTTTGCAAGCAGCTTCCTTTAACGCAACGCATTTTTTTTGTACACTTCATTTGTCCAGAAGAACTGCATCACAAAATTCAAAGAAGTGGGAATTGTGAAGGATGGCTGTTTTCCAGCTGAGCCTTATTTCAGGAAGAGTGAATTAGGTAGGTTCATGTTAAAATGCAGACTGTACCAAATTTCTCATCCACTCCTAGTAGCTACAGGGGGCTGGTGTGGGTGCTGAACCCAAACATATTTCAATTCACTTCTTCTGATATGCTTACTCAAGTCTAGAGATTCAGTGTGGGTGTTGGACTGCAACCAAGAACATCAGGGTTCAAATTCTGACTTAGTCATGAAGTTTTGTTGGTGACATTAGTTCAGTCACTATTGTTAGTTTCGTCCTACATCACAGGGTTCTTGTGAGGCTAAAATGCACACTTCCCTAAGGTCTTTGAAGCGGGAGGAGCAGGATCACAAATGTAATAATAATAATAATAAAGTCTATTAAGAAAGTGAATGTTTTAAGTCTTTAAGTAAATGCATTATATCTGTTTACATAATGCGCAAACCTCAAAGAACTTTGTATATCATCCCAAACATTTAAAGTCAGAACACAGTAAATTATCAGCTCTTTTCCTCACTTTGGTACAAAGATATATCTATCTGATATATGTGTGAATAGCTTAAATATATTCCCTCTATCCACACACATATATTATATCTTCAGATTTTATGATGATAAATATCTGAATGAAACTAAAGGGGGAAAAACATTTAGAAAGCTGATTCTTTGCCAAGGCTAAGCCATTATTTATTTATTTATTGCTAAAATGTGAAATAAGTATGGCAAAGATTTTATAAATAATACAAACTTTTTGCTTTACAAACTGAAAATCAGACTTAAGAATCTACGTACCACTGTGAAATTATTATTTTTTTCTTCATTAGTCTCATGGCTATAGGTAGTCTTTGTACAACACGCTTTCTTTACAGTATTGAATCGGTTGCTCTGTTTCATTTCTTTCTTTCTTTAAAAAGGAGGGGGGCTAAACTGCAACAGCTTGTTCCTTGTTGAATGGATTGTGGCGCTTAAGTGAGCAAACAGCATTTATCTAAATAAATGAAATATTCTTCTGGGCGCAACAAAAGTGCTTGATGGGCTGAGACTAATCGCTAGGAAATGAATGGTGTTTGTTGGTGTTTGGGGGCAGACAAGAGATTCAGTTCACATTAGAATTTTTCAGAGAGCGCCAACATAAATGCGCAATCCTCCAAGTTACAGACATTCTTATGGTTATTAGATGATGGGTGGAAAGGAATACAGAATTATGCAATGCAAGAAGGTTTTTTAAAAAATAAAAAACAACAAATTGGTGTGGAAAGTGATGGTCTCAATCACATTTTTTTTAAAAAAAAGCTAGTTAAACATACATTGGACATGCTTTGATGGATGAAGAAAGAAAAATAAATCCTCTATGCCAGATTTTTCTGGTAGTGCCAATCCCATACAAATCTAGATTGTTTCTAGTACAGCCACGGTACTTAACAGAGCTGCCAAAAGAAAAAGAAAAAGCCACAAAGATGTGCTGAGCTGGGAGTAGCTTATCAGGTCAGAGAAATGTCCTGACTTGGAACACACTTTCTTCCATTGGGTAATCAGAGGCATACCGCCTCTTGATAGTGCAAGTAGAACCATACCTTCCGACTTTTTCTCATGTGAAACCAGGATGCGCATCTTCCGGGATGCCTTGACTTGTGCCCTGCTTTTGACACACACACCCATGCTTTTTGAGAGATGAGAGCACATTGCACACAAGATATTGTGAGGAAAAAACGGGACGTCGCATTTCCCCGCGGGGCACTTGAATTTGTCTAATTCTCTTGCTTGAGGCATGGCATCCCACACAAACCCCGTAAAAGGAAATGGTATTATTGTGATCTATGGAAACGGACCAGGGTGTTTATAGATTCAGAATGCAGGCTATCTGGTCCACAGGCCATTTTGGGTAGACAATTAACACTGCCTTAAATGAAACAGCAGCATACATGAACATACACTCCATACAAAGAAGTGTATTTTCACGGAAAGCATCTCACATCGTTTAGACTCTTGTTTTGCCATATGCCATAGACTGTCACATTTCTCACATTAAGAAACATGTTACTTCTTTGTTTGTTTTGTCACTCTTAGATATTCTCTGGAGGGAAATTATATCAGTGTTTCTGTGAAATAGATTTAATTTGTTTGTGACTTGTTGTCTATAGAATCTATCTAACTACTTATCTCTTGTTACCTCTCAGTCAAAGGTTTTCCATCGTGTTAACATTTTAGCAGGGGAAAATTTGTACTTGATTTCTTTGAACTCTTCAGATGTTTGTCCAACCCTGGAGATATTTATTTTTCTCTGCTGGTGAGAAGGGAAATAAATGGGATTGTAGGTTTATAGTGTTAGCGCAGGGCGATTTGTTTCTCCAGAAAGGAGAAAATGTTCAGGCAACTGAACTGCTTTCTCAAAAAAACCCCACAAAACACAATGTGGCTATGGCACACTGATTAGATGCACAATAATATAATAATGACATTCTCCCAAAACTTGTGGCTTAAAGGATTTATCAGTTTGCACCACTGTGCTATCCTTGGGGAGTTGTGTCCGGGGCTGTTTAGCTATGATATAGCCTGGGTGTGTTGAATCAGTGCCTGGAGTCAGTAATAGACTGAATAAAGACCAAGAAACCGAAGGGCAAATGAAATAAGATGTATTTACAGTTATTGAGCGCTTCATCTGGTTTTGAAGGTGGGTTCGGCTTTTCTGTATAGGATCATACCCCTCCAATAGGATCATGTCTACAGCTTCAGGGTGCACTCAGAATTGGTTTTCCTGAACTTAAAAACCCATCATGATAAAAATGTGAACATACCAAGTATGTTCATTTTTTATTCTCTTCGTAAGAAGTATATTCTCCTGTGCCCTTCTCTAACTTAAATCAATGAACTGTGAGTTTCTGGAACATTTCCCCTTCCCAGTTTCAAATTATTATGGGGATTTTTTTGGTTATTTGTTTTTCTTTTAACTCATCCTAATTCCTTCCAAATACCTTTTAGACAGTTGGATACAAATTTTGCTCTGGAATTGACAGTTTAGTCCCTTCTCCTAAAAATGATGCGATGATAGGGGAGGGGGAGGGGATTTCTTACGATGACATTGTTCTTTGTGCCACAGAATTGCTCTATGAAGCCATATTAATATTATTGATTGTGATCTTCTGGGTTCCTCAGGAGATGACTTGCCCTGATTTTACATTTATAGCATGCACTATTCTTTCCCAAATGCATTTCTCAGTCTGACACAATCCTGAAGTTAATCAGTTCCATCTATATTTTTTGATGGGTCAATGTCTCCTTTTGCCATTTTCCCCTCCCAGCTTTGTATCTTCTGCAGATCCAATGATCACTGAATTTACATTCTCCTCTGCTGTTAATGAGTATATTGATTAATGCTGGCCTCAGTACCAATTCCAGTGGGAAAACAATTGATACCACCCTTCGTTTATTCTGACACAAAGCCATTGATGATAACTCATTGGCTCCTAGCTGTTGGAGAGATTTCTATCTGCTTTATTTGATTATTAACCAAGCAATACCACTCCAGTTTTTCTCTTGAAAATTCTGGGTAATATACACTGTGGTTTAGGAAACAATGATAACAATCTAACTGTATGGTGCTGGGGTGGGAAATTCTTTCTATAAGTTTGTGTGTCATATATTAATGAAATGTGTTGTGCGTTAAATGCAAAAACAAAGCAGGCTGCTACTATAATGTTGTGGATAAACGTGGGGGCAAAGTACCTGAAGGGTTACCAACTTCCTCTCTCTCTGAAATAGAAGGTCTCCTGTCTCCAGCACTTTTAGCAACGTTTGCAGCAGTTGAAACCCGTCCTCATCATGGCATCCGAATGCTAAGAAAAACTTTGCGTGATTCATTTTGAATAAGATAGACCCATGAGGAGACATGGGGCAGGGGATTGAAGAGGAAAACAGGTTTGAAATAACAGGCTAAAAAAGAAAACAATTGAGCAAGCCTGTCACTACAGGAAAATGTTGAGTTCCTATAAACAGAGGAGAGGAGAGGACCAGTTGATGTGATGCTGAGGTAATGCTATCAGGGGCAGATTTAGGGGAAGGTGATGGGTGTGGTAGCACTTGGTGTGGCGCCTCAGGGGCACCACAACTATGAAGTAGACTGGAAGGTAGGAAACCCACCCAATTTTTGTGTTGCATGGGGTGCCACTGAAATTTGAGAACCCGAGATCTGCCACTGGTGCCATGTGATCAGGTCTGCCTGCATCCCTCCCTCTCCAAGGGACTCTCACACAGGACAGTTGGTCTTTCACGGCTTCTGAGGCAGGGGTGGGGCATGCGCTTTTGTAGACCAGAGCCCGGCAGGCTCTAGTCCCTAAAAACATCTGGTGCCATAAATCTGGGAGTCTTTACAATGCAGTAAGACCCTGTTGTTTTCATTGCATGACCACCCCTTTGGACACAGCCACAGTGGATAATGTCATTTCTACAGAAGATGACTTTGGTCCAAGTTCTTTTCCTGACTGTTAAAAATGGCTTCTGATTTTGTGTGTGTGTGTGTGTAGGGTGTGTGTGTGTTTCCTTTGCCCCCACTTCTGATAGACACAGATATTTTTATCATGTTGTTTCCTTCACGTATTCTGAGTGGCAAACTATCCATGAGGGAGTTGCTGTCAGAAATGACTCGGTGGTAGACAGAGCTGATTAGCTCTAAATGAAGTTCTGAGCTGCTAGTACATGAAATGGAACTTTTCCCTCCCCCCTTATTCTTTCTTCTTTTTCTCCTTTTTATAAATCACCTCCTTGCACCCTCAACTCCCCATTTGAATCTTAAGTCACACTCACCAACTCTCTGCCTATCTTTCTCTCTTTTCCCCCACAGAAGTAAGTAGATCTTTGGATGTTTACGCCAGATAAAAGCCAGTCATTTGCCTCTTTCATAGTGTCACTACTAATTTCCACACAGTCAAAGCCACTGCTAATTTATTTACTGAACACTGATGCCCTGGTAGCAGAGGCGGCCGCTGAAACGGCTTTCTGGCCGTCGGCTTTTGTTTGTTGACAGCCTGATTTCCCAGTAGGCCATTTCCACCTGTGTTTCTGTTGTTTTTAGCGCATGTCTTTCTTTCTTCTTCCCAGTGACTGTCTCCCAAATGGCTCCTGAAGGCGTTTCTCATCTTCACATTCTCTGTCTTCCCCCCTCCACCCTCTCTTTTTCTCTCATCCCTTTTCTCCCTTTCCAGCTGTAAGGACTCCGAGCTTGGCTTTCAGTCGCTCTCTCGCTCTCTCTGCAGTTACCAGTTGTCTACACTCCCTCAGTCCCCTGGGGCACAAATTTTTGTTTCAAGGACAAGATTCAAAAGAGTTTCCTACACACAGGTTGCAGGGTGCACCTTCAGAAGTACCTTCAAATAGGCACCAGAGATTTGAATATATGAAGCTCCTGCATATGAGTTTTAAATTGTAATGAAGGCCTATTAAATACGGGAACAGTGAAGCCATTCTTTCATCATCATCATCATCATCATCATCATCATTATTATTTTCCGAAAATATATATTTTATAAAAGTTGAAATGTTGCTTTTCTTTCCTACTCCCTTGACACAGGCTGAAAATAGAAATTAGAAGGACAGGCTTTCCCCTTTGAGTTCATACATATCAAAGGCAGTGAGCTGTCAGGATGAAAATGATTCAGCAAGTGGTCAGAAGGCTCTGTGGTGCTAGTGAATAAATTCATTGAGATGCGGCAGCTGCTATATAGAGATATAACACACACACACACAAACACACACAAATGTGAACTGAATGGAGCACAAACACAAGTGATTGTGCACATTCATTGAAAAGCATCAAGAATGTGCTCAAAATCACACATAGTGCTTGGGCACCAATTATGCATATTGCCTAGGTAAATGTTACTTGTTACACGTCTGAGGGTGTAATATATGTTACTCACATTTTCCAGCATCATTTGGTGACTATCCATATTAAATGGGCAAAATACTCATTTGGTGCCAATTTGTGCACATTCTCCACATTTTAATGAAAATCAGTGTTTATGCAAAATTACTTTTATTTGCTAATTATTGTTATTATTAGTTCACCATCAATTGGTGTCATTAGGTGTCCAACAGTACCATATGATCTCATTGTCTTCAAGCAAAATCCAAGCCGCATAAACCATGATATACACATGTGCACACAATGGAAGGACATGGCATTTGTACAGTGATCTTTGGATGAAGGGCGGTGACCTCGATTCATAGAATTGTAGAGTTGGAAGGAACTACAAGATCATCTAGTCCATCTCCCTGCAATGCAGGAATCTTTCACCCAATGTGGGGCTTGAACTCATAACCCTGAGATTAAGAGTCTCATGCTCTACTGATTGAGCCATCCCTCAGGGGGTGGTATAGAAATTTAATAAATGAAATAAAATAAGGTACTTTGAACCATGTGCAATTTCAATCCTATGCATGCCTACTTTGAGTTAAGCCCCATGAGTTATGTGAAGCTCACTTCACATAAGTGTGCATAGGACTGCAACCGTTATGTATATTATATTAATTGCTTCTCTTTGTAGGGCCAGAAGAAAAATACTACATTTGTATTTCCCCAGAAGCCGAACACCAGTATATCAGTCTCTCTTCTCTCCTCCATTGACTCTGGTAGAACTCACTCCTTCAGTTTGCTCCTGGAAGTTTTCCTTCCTTTGGTTTTTCACCACTTCTTCCTTCTAATTTACTACACAAAGACTATAGGCGGGATTCACCTAACAAGCCCTAATTGTGTACAAGGACATGCTTTCGCAATGGGGTTTTATCCCCTTCTCCTCCTCTTGAGTGCCCCACCCAATTGGCTCTGGGGCAAGATAGGGGTTGGGAGAACCCCCAGAACAGCATATGGCCAATTCCACCCCATGCTGCCAATTTAGGTCATGCACATGGAATTTAGAATAGCGAAGTGCATATTATTATGTTTCTCCTAATCAATGAAAATATATACAGTGTGTGTGTGTGTGTGTATCCTTTCATTACAGACTATAATCTTGGTCGCAAATGGGTATAATCTATCCAATGTAGAGGATATGTAATAAGATCCAATTATTTCAATTTCATAGTTAAGTATGAGCTTAAATGTTTCCCATTGAAATAAATGGGATTTAAAAATGCTTATTTGGGGAGATACTTTCTCACATTTCCCATTAGAGTCCAACAGTTCATCAAAAATAAACCGACACCAGAACTGTAATTCATTCCTAGGTGGGGTTTTGTACAGTTGGATGAGACTCAAAGCATCTTCTTGTCCAAACCCCTATAATTAACTATAATGTTTCGCCTTGCTTCTTTGTGTTGAGACAAATGATTCTGAATATCTCTACCTTTGAAATGCTTTATATCAAGCTCTTCCATGCTCAACATGAGTAAGAATCTTCTTACTGCATCGAGTCACACTACTTCCCACCCCCCATATACACCATATTTATGGAGCTCAATTTATTTCTTATTAGATTTATAACCCACTTTCCCCCAAGGAACTCAAGGTGGCATACATGGTTCTCCTCCTCTCTGTATACTCCTCAGCTGAGTGGGCATTTGAACCCTGGTCTCCCAACGGTCCTAGTCCAGTGGTCTCACCACTACAAGGCAAAATGTGGTTGTGAAGACTACAGAAGTGAGGAGAATATTTTCTGGCCTCTGCCACTGGCAAGGGGACCATGCACCATGGATAGGCTGTACCCCCTACTTTCTAGAAATAAAATTGTGGCAAGGGGGAGGTCAAGAAAGCACCATCCATCAGTCAGCCAAAGAAAACCTGTGGGGAACTTGCATCCTTCTCCTTGCCAGAATGAATGCTTAACCCTACTGGAAACTGCAGATATGAACAAGAAGAAACTAATACATGTAATGAGAATTATCTATGTCTAACATGGGGCAACTCTCAAAATAAAAAAATTCCTTCCAGTAGCACCTTAAAGACCAACTAAGTTAGTTCTTGGTATGAGCTTTCGTGTGCATGCACACTTCTTCAGATGCTGTGTGTATCTGAAGAAGTGTGCATGCACACGAAAGCTCATACCAAGAACTAACTTAGTTGGTCTTTAAGGTGCTACTGGAAGAAATTTTTTTATTTTGACTATGGCAGACCAACACGGCTACCTATCTGTAAATGGGGCAACTCTGTCATGTTCGCTGTTAGTAATACTGCAACTAAAGCAGAATTTTGTGCTGGACAAATGGGCTGAACTGGGAAGTTAGTACCACTGTCAGCTTCTACTGGTACAAGGAAGCGCTGGTTTTATGAGATCTGGCATCCCATAGGATGGGCAAAATGTACCAGCTGCTATCACTGCAGAGCATAGGAAAGGGCTTTTGATGTTCTGAGAGAGAGTACAAAAGGCATTATGATTACTGCTGCTGTTATTGTCAATGTT
Organism: Podarcis vaucheri; assembly: GCF_965113315.1. Lineage (NCBI taxonomy): Eukaryota > Metazoa > Chordata > Lepidosauria > Squamata > Lacertidae > Podarcis > Podarcis vaucheri. The sequence goes on from NC_138760.1 coordinate 71,932,421, forward strand.
CCAATGTACGTTTTCTGTTCTTTTCTTCATCAACACCTCAGAGGTTGCCCAACAAAGACTGCATGTGAAAGTAATGCAAATCCAGCATACTTTAAAGATTGTTGTTCATCTTACTTTTAAATTATTATGTCACTGGGAGAAAAGTGCTTATCATATACTATGCTACTACAAATGATGAACTGCTGTTTTATTGTTACCATACCACAAATGTCATTTTGCACTTTCTCTTTCTTTGCCCCCCTCTCCCTTTGTATTAAACTTAACTGTTATTGAAGAGATCAAAGTTAATTATCACTAAGGAGATCACTTTAGCTATCAACCCCCTTCTGCAACCCCTCTAATGCTAGCAGAAGCGGTATGCTAATCAGTTGTTTAATTTGCATAATTTACTGGTGGAATGATACATATTTTTATCTGCCTGAAAGTAGATCTGTTGCCAAAAGCTCCTCAGAGGTAAAAAGAGGGAAACTAAGGTTAAATTCAAGGGTTGATCAATGGAATAAAACATCAAATTGGAAAGATCTCAGATTTTTTTTTTTTTTTGCATTCTCAAACTTAACAGACAGTGCCAGTTACATACCCTGAAATTCTACAGACGAATTCTTATTGGGTAGAGGATATTGAGGATGTTTGTTTAGTATGGCAATGTCAATAAATATTTACCTGAGACATCACCCCCACTGTAATTCTGCCACATGAGAGCCAATCTACATGTTCAGAGAAGGCATTTAGTACAGTCACCTTGAATGTTGCAATTCAGTATGCCAGTGGGGAGATCATACTCCTGAATGCTCCCCTGCCTTGCAAAGCAAAAGTTCCCACCTGTGGAAAGCACACATCTTAGTGTGACAAATTATAGGATGCTTTTTAAATGTACTGTATTATTGATGCAGCCACCCTGGGATCCTTTGGGAGGAAGGGCAAGATGTACACAGAAGTAACAATAATAGCAGCAGCAGCAGCAGCAACAACAACAACATTATTTCGGATATGCTTGATTTCTAATGCAGGGAGTTGCTAACATGCAATCGTGCAATACAGTCGTATCTTGGATCTCAAACGCCTTGGCTCCTGAACAAATTGGCTCCTGAACGATCAAACCCCAGAAGGGAGTGTTCCGGTTTTCAAACGTTCTTTTGGAACCCAAAAGTCCGACGCTGGTTCTGCGGCTTCCGGTTGGCTGCAGGAGCTTCCAGACGTTTTGGTTTCTGAAGGTTTTGGAAGTCGAACGGACTTCTGGAACGGATTCCGTTCAACTTCTGAGGTATGACTGTGATGTTTTGACTTTGTACAGATCCAGAGGAATAGAGGGCCTTTTCACTGGCTACGTTCAGATGTTGTCATTTCCTGCCCAGAGAGAACTGTCTCTTCACCCCTTCCCTGATGGAATTCTGCTGCACTTTGAAGTCCTTCCTTTTTAGGATGGCCTTTGGGTTGTTAGTGATTGCAGTGACATTTGGCTGGCGGGTTTTACTGCTCTTCCTCTTATGGCCTTAATGTTCTGGCTTTTGCTGTTAGAGACATAGGAAGCTGCCTTATATTGAGGCAGACCATTGATCCATCTAGCTCAGTATTGCCTACACTGATCAGCAGTGAGTCGCAGGATTCCTGGCAAGACTTTCTCCCGGCCCTGCCTGAAGATGCTGGGAACTGAACCTGGGATCTTCTGCATACAAAGCAGATGCTCTATCATTGAGCTGTGCCACTGTCTTTTTTAAGTACAGTTGTACCTTGGATCCCGAATGCCTTGGTACTTGGAAGTTTTGGCTCCCAAACACCGCAAACCCAGAAGTGAGTGTTCCGGTTTACAAACGTTCTTTGGAACTCGAATGTCTGACAGGGCTTCTGCGGCTTCTGATTGGCTGCAGGAGCTTCCTGCAGCCAATCTGAAGCCATGCTTTGGTTTCTGAATGTTTTGGAAGTCGAACAGACTTCCGTTCAACTTCCAAGGTATGACTGTAATGATGTTTTAGAGTTTGATTCTAACTTGATTTTAGTATTGTATTTTTGTCTATATATTCTGTATTTCAGTTTTTTTGTAAGCTGCCGTGAAAGGTGAGATATAAAAGTTTTAAATACTTAGAACCTAATTTTCCAAATCCATATATTATTCCGTAGTAATTGCCCTTCACATTATTTTATAAGGACAAGACGTAATGCTCTTGTATGGTTCACACCCAACTGAGACTTAAAACATTATGAGGTTATTTCATCAATTTAAATAATATATCTCAGATGAAATTCCCATGTTTTCAATGGGGCTTACTCCCTGGTAAGTGTGTTTAGGATTGAAGAAGAGAAGAAGAAGAGTTTGGATTTGATATCCCGCCTTTCACTCCCCTTCAGGAGTCTCAAAGTGGCTACCATTCTCCTTTCCCTTCCTCCTCCACAACAAACACTCTGTGAGGTGAGTGGGGCTGAGAGACTTCAAAGAAGTGTGACTAGCCCAAGGTCACCCAGCAGCTGCATGCGGAGGAGCGGAGATGCGAACCCGGTTCCCCAGATTACAAGACTACCGCTCTTAACCACTACACCACACTGGCTCTCACACTGGAGCCTTATTTTCATGTAGCTCTGTCTAGGAAGTGACAAAAGAAAGAAAATTCATGATATTTCAGTAGAAATGATAATGGAAAATGAAATGAAAATGTAAAGGACATGAGATTGTGGGGTGTTAGGGGAATGTGGGGTGTTAGGGGAATGTTCCTATACAACTGGAAGAACACCAGTGGTGGTGAAAATGAGGCTCTTAAATTGCTACAATGGTTTATGGAAGATGTAAGTGTAATAGTATCAACTTTATACATGAATGAATCCTCAGGAAAGGGAGAAATAATGAACAAAATATGTAACTAACGAACATATGGGAAACAATATATAATATGAAAATGCAACTTAGTGCTTAAACTTCACACAGAAGAACAACGTGCAAGATTAAAAACAACTAGAGCTTTACTATTGCTGACTCCCACATTGGCCTGTCTAAAACTTCACCAGCCCTCTACTTAACATTTACTACATTGCTGTCCCAGTTACATGGCCTTTTAGTTTAAGAAGAGAACATGGGCACAAATCCAGAGTGAAATTCCAGGAATCAACCTTAGAGGAATGTTACTAGTGATCAGTCTTGTGTCTAGGATATGGGATCCAGGGAAATTAGTTCAGGTATTTTTAAAAATATATATAAAAAAATTGAAGTCCAAACCTCACCTAAGAATGCTTACCAACATTCCTGACATGTCCTGGTTCTCAGGTGTAAAAATGGTGTCAGGGGGGAATTTTGCCAAATTGTCAAAATGTCAGGGAAAACCTGGACATATGGCAACACATTGAAAAATGTAGCAGAAACAGTTCCAAAGGCTTAAACAATTTGGGCTTGTTCCCCAAACAGCTCACCAATTTTGTGGGTGTCAGGAATGTTATGTTTTGAAATATGGCAACTCCCTGCTTAAGTCTAGTCAATGCATGAAGTGGTTAATGCAGGAAGCTGTAACTAAGCTAGGCTCACCTGGGAGGAACTAGGCAATCAAGTTTATTGTTCCATCCCCCAGCCTATCAGAGAAGCTCAGCATGTGAAGAGGTTTGAGCTGGTTGCTCCACCACCTGGTTCTCATCACCCATTCCTGAGTTTGTAACTCAGCCAAATTTTGCTGCCTGTGTGACTTTCTGAAGCACACGAAGCTCACCTTTGGAGAGTTTGTAAGTAAACCATTTTTGATTTGCCAAACATGGTCATTTTCCTATGCTGGGGGAAGAGAGAAACCCTTTTAAAAAGCAAAAAAAAAAGCCTTTTAAGGGGGCATTTTGGACCTCACTTGAAAGGGCATATTTTAAAAGTCTAACAGCCTATGTTTCCACACTTTGCTGTTTGTTCTCTTTGATCTCTCAGTGGGTATTGATACCATCAACCACAATATTTCCCTGTACCAGTTCTGTGGCTTGGGAATTGGAGGCATAGTGATAGAGTGTTTCACTCTGCAGTTTTAGTTTAAGAGACTATCATTTTGGAGGGGGCTGCTGCTCAGGCCCATGGTAGTTGTGCTGTGGGGTTGCACAAGGTTCCATCTTGTCCCTCATACTCTTTAAACAGATGAAACTGCTGGGAGATGTCATCAGGAAGTTTGGGGTGAGGGGTCACCAGTATGCAGTTAACACTCAGCTCTGTTGCTTCCTGCCATTGGAGTCCAGTGAGGCTGTGTGGCTGCACAGTGCTGATTGCAAATTCATCCTTCCTCAGAGGCAGGTCAAATGGCAAGGTAGTTCTAGGTACAGTGGAGTGATTTGCTGAGCATAAACTCAACAAAGTGTGAACATAATAAAGGTCCACCTACTCCAGCATTCTAGATTGTTTCCAATAGCCAGGTGGTTCTAGACTGCTCTTGAGTTATCTGTTCTCTTACCTAGAACTCTTGCTCCACATCTCTTATTCCATAGCTCATAGCTGTTGATAGACCCATGAAATTGTCTAATCCTTGCAGTAAATCATCTAATCTAGCAGTCACATTAGTGTGAAGAGTTGATCAGTAGTAGGCATGGAAGGAAAAAGGATCCTGCTGCATAAATAGACAAAAGGTGGTAATGCTGGTGAATATCAATATGCTACATGGCTAACTGTAAGCTGGATGATGAGAGGCTATGAAAACCCAGAAGCCCAATGGGACTGTGCCAGTTAAGGTGTGCAAGTTGTGCTGTTGGACAGAGGAGAGAAATTGAACCTTGTCATGTTCTTCTGACAGTTCTTGCATCATTATCTACTGGGTTCAAGTGGAATGTAGAAATGGGAGCCATTGTGATCAACTCTATAATTTTGCTCTGCTTAATCCTTTCTGCATGGTCCTTAAAGCAATGCTAATAGCATTGCCTCTCTCAGGCAGGTCAAGAGCTTTTGAAAAAATCACAGCTACATGTTGCATGGATAATAAATATGATAAATAGTTCCCAGGCTGTGTGATTACATAATGATAGCCACATTCATTCACCTGTCTATCAAAAGAACTGCATTTAAAGTTTGAGCTCACCTCCCATGGGTCCTGAGAACTGCAGTTGGAGTGTTGGTTTATACTTTTTTCACGTTTTTCTCAACAGTGGGCTAAGTGCAGGGAGGTTAAACATGAGTCCCTTTTGCTTAGTAATCCATTAGCTAATGGGTATGTAAGACCATCACTAAGTTCTGTTTATTCTTTAACACCATTAAGGAACACCTGCTGTGCAGAATAACTCACCTGCCAAATAAGAGTGATAGTTGAAATAAAATATATATTAAGAGCTGTTAGAAGGTTGCTCTGTATTGTTTAACACTCAGAGGGCATGACTGGGATCGAAAGAGGAGCAAAATGCTACACATTGACACATGGGAGCCTGAGCACATTCCTAGAAACATTATTGCTGGATGACTCTAGTCTGTAGATTCTAGCAGCAGAGATCTTAATGTGTAAATCTGTGGCTGTGCTTATGCTACAACATAAGCTTTCTGAACCGCTTTCTAAAGCTCCGTATCCTTAATTACAAAGACCTGAAGTGGAGGCTTGTTGTGGAATATTTGAGATTATTCTGAGAAAATGCTTTGTGTGACCTGGTTTACCTCTGAGGTTGCCAACAGATGTTTGTGAATGTCCTGTCTTCTGTCTTTCATCATTCACCATCTTTTCAATGGTCTGCCTGTTTGCATGCCTGTGCTTCCACAAAACCTTATGACACCCTACAATGGGCTTTCCTGTAAGTCAAGGGTGGGGAGCTGGAGCTGCCCAGTGGAACTGATCATACTCAAGGGGTCAGCCAAGTTGGACACGTGGGTGGGACCACTCACCTGATATCACACTGAAAGCAAACCATGCTGGCGAATGACCAGCACTTTGCAAGCCACAGGTTGTTGTGCTTTCATAGTGTCATGCATGGGGTTTTTCAGGTGCCGCCAATCTGCTGATGGGTGGTGACTGCAACCCCCACTTCCAGCCCATCCACGTCTTTACTTGTGTCACACCCAACATTATACATTAGGCAATAAGTTCTGCACGGCTGCTGAAAGTGCAAAGGGTGTGTGTGCTGCCTGCTACTCTTATTTGTTCCTTGATTTGTTTTAAGTGAAGCCGTTTTTGTTGTTAAAGAAATCAGTGCCTAAAATATTTTTAAGATAATGTTTTTAAAGACTTCAACAGAAGACATTGCATTGTTGTGGATAAACTAGCAGATTTCCAGGCCATTGTGCTGTCTGGGGGTCTAGGAGCAGATTTGGCTAAAAATGTTGCTGAACAGGGGGTATGAACTATTATTCTTTCCTTAACTAGCATGAGCCCTGACATCCAGGGGAAAGTGAGGAGCCATTGTTGTGAATAGGCTATTACCTTATGGAGCTCTGCTTCTACTTTCTTTCTTTCTTTGATCTGGAATGGCATCATACTCTAACATTACAAAGCAGTCTATTCAGGATAAATATGCTAGCAGGATTTCATTCCTACAGGAAGTTCCCACTGCCATTTGAGAGGCTTCAAGTGGTACCATTAAGCTCTTGCCTGATTCATGGGTTACCTTTGCTCTGATAAGGTGCAGTCTGCGGGAGGGGGGAACTGATGTGGGAAACACTCAAGAGGTCCAGCCTATCCCCACCAGTCCACCCCTACCCCCCCCTGCGTGTTTCCAGTGCAGTGTTGGAGACACTGTAAGGGAGCAGCTTTGTGCCAATAACCACACTGGAAAACTAACATGAATTTTACCCTAGATATCTTTGATATTTTATTTTATTTTTTTAAAAGCATGTCAGTTTTCCTCACTCTTTATCTTTCCAATTATCTGTATCTGTAACAAATAAACTATGGTAAAATATCTCATGCAGGTCACTGCAAATCCTGAGGGTGTTGCTATGTCAGGAGGGCTTTCCATAACATAGTAAGCTGAAAGCAGGGCTAATCTTAGCCATTTTGGAGACCTTGATATTTATTTTACGTTATTTCTAAAACGTATAGGCTGCCCTTTGTCATATCAAAGTGACCTCGACCTAAGACTACCTAAGACTTCTAACTCACTCCAAATGCCTGAGACAGTGGCATAGCGTGGGTTGCCAGCATCCCGGACAGGCAAGTTGCCAGTGCTACTGGACCACGGGCCCCCGAGCCAAGCGGGGCAGTACTGTGCCACCTGCCTGCATGCATGCGGGGCGGGGGGAATGGACAGCTGACATGGACTTTGACGGGTGAATCCCACCAATGCCCACAGAGAGCAGCGCCAGGCCAGGCCACGCTGAGGTTGCCCCTTGCCTCCCTTCCTCTGTCCACGCTCACTCATCGTGGGCCTGACCTGCTCTGCCACCTTCACTAGGGCGGGATGGGGATCCCTATGGAAGCTGGTGGACTGCAGAGGGGTTTCTGGTTGTGCTCCCTCAGAATTTTGCGCCCGGGGCCATGGACCCCTGCCCCCCATGCTAAGCAACTGGCCTGAGAGAATGAGGCTGTTTTTAATTGATGGTGGAATCTCATCAGAATCTCCACTTGTCTGCACCTCTAGGAGGAAGGTATCCCTTACTTGGGAGGGCCACACCAGAGAAGGCCCTTTGGTGTTATCACCACACAGTGAGCCAAGGCCAGTAGTGAGAAAATGAGAAGCACTCTGACAAGCCAGCTGTGAAGTTTGGGATAGATGGAATGGGAGATGGCGTGGTTACAAATAGTTTGTCCTCAGGGTGTATTTATTCCATTTATAGTCCACCTTTCTTCCAGGAAGTTCAAGGCAGTATCAGTTTAATGTTTTCAATGCTTTTTATTGTTTTCATTTTTTTGAAATAGTGTTGTTCTGTTGTTTGCTATTCTGGGTGGGGTAGAAATATTAATTTTGTTGTTCTTTGGTGTGTCTCCCATTTTATCCTGAAAGCAACTCAGTGAGATAGGTCAAGCTTGAGAGTATGTGGTGAGCCCAAGGTCACCCAGTAAGCCTCATGGGGGGGTAGAGCTTTGAACCTGGGTCTCTGTTTTGGTCTTCCACTTTTACCACTGCATCACAATGGCTCAGTTTAACTATTAACTCTTGCACACCCACTGCACTCACTAGGCCCACCATCCCTGACAATTGACCATGCTGAGTGATGCTGATGGGAGTTGGAGTCCGACAACATTGGGGAGGGGCACAGGTTCCCTACTTCTGCTGTAGACTCAGAGCTAAGTCTAAAGTTGGACATACTCTCTCTTTCTGTGTTTGTATTTTGTGTGTGTGTGTTTGCAGGGCTTTTTTTACAGCCGGAACTCACCAGAACGCAGTTCTGGCACCTCTCAGGTGGGCGACATTGCCATTATAATAGAACAAGGGAGGCGTTCATGGTGAGTTCTAGAAAAATAGCACTGTGTGTTTGTGTGTGCACACACGTGTGTACACACACACAACTAAAATCACAGATATGACATCGTTTGATAAATATAGTCTCTGACATGCTGGTATGGGAGAGGTCACTGACAGTCATTAAGTTGTAACCTGCTGACAAGAATTTGGAATTCTCTTCCAGAAGTTTGCGAGTAGTCACACTAGTGATGTAATCAGAACACCTTGAACTTGTGGCCGTATAAGCAAGAGGCATATGGGGGTAATAATACATGACAGGAAGAAATCAGAAAGATTTTGTATTCTATATTAAACATGACTGTGAAGGGCAATAGAAGTAATTAACCTGGGACTTTCTGCATTCAAAGTAGGCAGTAGTGCTCATCTACTAATCTACAGCCCTCCCCATATGGTGAATGGCTGTTCGTGTTTCAGATTTTATTACATGTTTTGTGTATTTAGGCAGAATTGTAGACCAGCTCCAGCCTCTCTCGTGAATTTACTATCCCAGGTGCTGGAGTGAACATGCTCAAGCTAATATTAACCAAGCCATTCAGATTTTGAATAAATTAAAACTTGTTCTATCTCTTCTATGAAATGAATGCTCATCACCTGTTCCACATTCATCAGTGACAGATTTAGACTGTGGGCTGCTTCACATAATCACCTTTTGGAACTAAACTTATAACACCTACAGTCCCAAATGTAAAACAAACATTTGGAATACAAGTGGTTCAAAAACTCTTGCTGGTGATGCTTTTGATGGATCACTCATATTCACCACCTCAATATTGACAATACTAAATTGTTCAACTGCCCTTCACATTCTGAAGGTTCTGTGAGCCACTTAGCATAGCTTCTTGGCAAGCCAGTAGTACATGTCTGTTTGTGTCTCTCTCTGTGTGTCAGTGTTAGAAACTGAGATATGAAAGCTAGGAGCTAAATGGCACCTTAAACCTAGGTTATGGGCTGTTATGTACTGAGTTGAATAGGATCCAAAAAGCAGCAGTCTGATTGGTCCTAGAACAATAGGATTCAGAATGCAGCAGTCTGAATGGTCCACAGGAGTCACCCAATTCAGCTCCAGGAAAAAATTGAATCCGCAACCTGATTGGTCTACAGGTGAATCCTGGAATTAGCCAATCACGTGGGGCCCATTGTGTAAATAATGTATATAAAGCAGACATTCTGGGGGAACTTGCATTCCTCCTCACCACTATGAGCTGAATAAAATCTACTCTCAACTCTGAGGATATTTCATGGGCACAACAGTGGAATGTCTAGGCACGCTTTTTAAATAACAAGAATACAGTGCTGAAATTGAATGAACTGCAGCTAAAATATTATGTTCATTTTTCACATGGTCTAGTCCTTCCCCTGCCCACTCTCCTAATATTCTTAAGAGGGTCTCTTCTCCAGTCTCCAGAGAGTAGCTGGAAGTGGGGAGGTAGAAAAGGCCCTCTTTTCCTTTCACTCTGCAGTTTTAATCTGAAATCTTAGGTGCAGTACTGCGCCCAGAGCTCAGAAACTGCTTGTGCTAATGAAATTCCCTGTCGCAAAATGTACCTAGAACAATGGGAGTTTCGAACTCTGCTCTCTGTGTGTTTGTATTTACATACTAATATTTTTCATACCTGCTAAGTCCTCTAAATCCACTACCTTATTTTGGTGTAGCTTCCAAAACAATAGTGATGAGACCATCAGATTATAGTAGCAGAAGGAGCAATAATTTAAAAGCTAGCATTCCAGGGCACTCTGGGTACAGTACAGCTAAAGCTGTGTATGCAGTCCTTGCAAACTTGCCTGAAAGCAAGGTCCGTTGAATACAGTGGAGTTTACTTTTGAGTAAGCATGAGTTGGGACCATGCTATCTCATTGTTTTTAATGTGGGTGTTAGACACATATACTTACTTCTCTCCAATTGAAATATAGAGAACTTTTCCACGTTGGGTGAATCACGGCGTAGTACTATATAGTTTGATAAATAATGATGTCATGAAACTACCGCCTCATTAGATGATCACATATCTCTGTACTGTGATTCATGGCCTTCTGAAGCATTTTTGGTTGCCCAATACTCTTCTATTTTGAAGAAAGGTAACTCTGTGGCCCTCCAGATGTTGTTGGGACTACAATTAACATCTTCCCCCAACCACTGTCTGTACTGGCAGGGACTGATGGGAGATGGAGTCTGGCAAATATCTGGACAACCTTAGGTTAGCCATTTATTGTATGTGGAGCAGCTTTATACAGAGTCAGACTTCTTGACCATGCACTATGGCCTACTCTTGACGGCAGCTCTCTTAGGCCTTTGGGTCTTTTCCATTGCCACTCTAGGAAACCCTTTTATATTCTCACAGGCAACCTTAAAATGGGGTTAGACAAATTGATGGATGATAAGTCCTTTTCACTGGCCTATCAGTGGTCTAGATGGATGTATACAACCCCCTCAAGATTAGCGGTAATGTGTTCCTGAATGCTGGTTGAGGGAAACAACAGCAGAACAAGACTGTTGTACTCACTGCTATTTTTCTAGAAAAAGAGGTGCTGGAACTCACCATAAATGTCTCCCTTGTTATCCTATAATGTCAATGATGCCCATCTGAGAGGTGCCAGAATTGAGTTCCAGTGAGTTCCAGCTGAAAAAAAAGCCCTGGTTGTACCCATGTCTGTGTGCTTCCAATGGACATCTGGTTAGCCACTGTTGGATACAAGATACTAGACTTTGGACTGATCCAGCAATGTTGTTCTTATGTTCTTTCAGTGAGATCACAGGACTGAACCCGAGACTGCCTGTTTACAAAGTATGTGACAAACCACTGAACCCTGCTCCCTCCATGCACATGAAGCATTTCCCAACACTGAAGGCATTGGGCTAGCCACAAATGGACCATTTATGCCCCATAGCTCCTGAGATGCATAACAGAGCCCCAAGATCATGGTGGTTCTCTTCCGAACTGTAAGTATAGAATGTATTTCTCCCCCTACAGCAGATTTATCAGAAGCAGCCCACGATGCATTCTTCCCCCCATTTTTGCTGCTTTATATTTTACAACAGAATGCAGAAGGGGTGTCCATTCCATTGCCGCTGTCTGACATTCACTTCCCGTTGTCTGTCGACTTCACAGAGCCAAATGAATAAATACACAGCCAGGAGCTGCACTCACAGACAGGAAGTAACTTTAATTAAATATTGTGAAAGTTGAAAAGTTTTTACAGCTTGAATTTCTGCAAAAAAATTATAACAATCTCTACAGTAGTTAGTTTTCTCTAACAATAGAACTGTACAGTGTGTGTGTCTATTCCAAAAGGTTTAGTTAAGAAGGTGAACGATTAGTAGATTCAGAGATGACTTCATTTTAGATGCAGCCTGGTACATTGGAGAGGAAAAGGGCATCCTCCACACCACTCAGCCAATCAGAGGCTTCACTTTGTTAAGACTGAAACATGGTCATTTCCACTTAAAGCCATATTCTGTTAAGAGCGGCATCTTTAAGAATCATGTAAAAGTCATAGGATCTATTTGGGGCAGGGAGATTTTTAAATATAAATTTCCTTTTATCAGCGCGCTATAAATACTTGGAGAAACAAATTCTACCTATTGTTCAAAGGATCTTTGGACGTTGAAGGAAAGGGGTTATACATGTATATGACTTTGTATGAGTGTCTAAACTGGTGCAACTCTGTCTGAATGGGTTCAGTGGAGGGCATCACTGGACAAAATATGGCTTTAAATTTGATTACATTGCAGTGCCGTTGCTTACTATGTGAATTAGAATAAATGTTTGAACGATAGAGAAGCAATACATTGATATTCCTTATATTTTCCAGTTTCTTTATATGTGAGTGTGTTCTTATTGTTCTAGGGGCAAAAACCTTATGGATTTTTTCTTTCTTTCTTTCTCTCCTCCCCCCAACCCCACTCCCCTTCCCAAAAGATCACACAGTGATATCTGAGTGAAATCAATTGCAAAATTCAAACAGGAAGCATGCACAGTTGCAGCATTGTTGCTTGGCTAGAAAAAAGTCACATTGTCTTAAGGTAACAAAACAGTTCTTTTGTGCTTTTCAAATTCCTTTTTTTCTCCTTAGAATGTTAGTGATGATTGACAGTTCTGGTGCGCAGTACAATGTACAAGTGAAATGAATATGATTTGCATTGTTAAGGCATCCAATCTGCTGGTTTATATTCATGTGAAAGACAGAGAAATATACAAGCAGACAAGAAAGAAAGTATTTTCATTGATTTCTATGAAGTTTCTCCCCATATTTAATGCACAAAAAATGCGTCACTCCAAAGGGGAGAGATTCCATGCATATTAATAGAGTAAAACAGCATTAGATTTTTTTTTATAAGCCTCAAAAGCAAAGGATACTTTTTTAAACCTACATAACTAAATGCTACAAGAATAATATGCTACCTTTTGCCATATATTGGGGGAAAAAACCTTCTTAACTTACAAATAATACAAAAATAGACAATGGCTTTTGAGTGAAAATTAAACCAAAATGGAAGCATGGTTTAAAACAATTACTAAAAAACCCTATAAATGAATTGTATTAAAATCACATTTAAACAGCTAATACACCTGTGAATGACCAAACAAATTAGCACTTTTCACATAGCAAACATACACAATAAAATAAACTGGGATGCTGCAGGGAAAAAGCAATGTACAAATTCCAAAGATAAATACATTATTTATATGGATATTTTACAAAATTCTTCTTTTTAAAAAAGCTTTTTTTCTTTAATTCATTTTGCAAGCATGTGCAATCTTAAAGGTAGTGAGCTCATTTTGCAAAATATGCAGTAATTCTCGTGTGTGACTGTGTATGTGATTGAAAAAACTGTCTTAAGACATTAAATTGTATAAATAGAACAATAACTTTGGCCAAAAAAAAAAAATCACCCCAAAAGATCTACAGTATTTATAACTACATACAAAACGCAATGGCAAAGGGGGGAAACAATCAGGTAAACGCATCCTTAGAGGTTTTCTGCACCGTCAACTAAGTATGCTCCCTACATAATGAGAGCTAAATTCATGTGAGGGTTTACTTTGCAAACCTTCACATAACACTCTGTCTCCTCCGCCCTTTTTTCATATTTTAATTTTCTATGTATAAAAAAAATGCCACTACCTGTTGCTTAAGAGAGTATGTCACAAACCAAAAGGGTTGACTGATATAAAAGCAATCGCAGCTTGATACGGACATGTCGTTTTGTGTGCATGTGTGCTTCTGGGCCATCTCTGGGACGGCAGGATGAAGTTGTCTTCTGCCCCTGGCCCCAACAAACAAAACCAAAAACCCCATGTAAGGAAGCTAGGAAATATATTTCCGTTGAGAATATGCAGAAATGCAATGAAGTGGCTCACGTTTGTGCCTTTGTCCTGCCACACCAGATCCCAAAGAGATTTGTATGTGTAGACAGGGTTAAACTGTACTTAAGGAGGCCACTCATTTGGAAAAGTTTGATATAAGCTAAAGACAGAGAGAGAAAGAGAGAGAGCCATGCTAATCTAATTCTGCAGTTTTTAGCATTATATCCAGAGGCACTGGGTTTTCCAAGGTAAAAGGTGGGATATGCATGTCCTTAGCTACACTTTTGCTAATTTTTCTGTCTTGCATTATTTACAGAGTCACCTAAGTACAATATTCTAAGAAAGATGCCCCCTCCCCCCCCAAAAAAAATTTTTTTTCCTCACTGCCTCTAAAATGGAATCCCAATGTGGTAAGTGTGTGTGCATTTATGTGTGCATATGCACGTGCATGTATACATACCCCACAGAACTACACACACACCTCCCAAGAATGCAAAACATCAGATGAGTGAACTGTCGCTGGAGGAGTAACACAAATAAGCCAACCCTTAACTGGCACTGCCATTACTCTTCTAAGGAAAGAAAAACAACCACCACCCCTATTCTGGCACTTCTACTTCTGTTCCACACAAACTTGTTTTGCTTTGTTTTTTAAAAAGTGTTGCCACTTTATTTCCCTTCATTACACCTTTTAAAAAAGAGTCCCTAGTGATGGCACCCCTTCTCCCAGTATGATTTGTAAAAGACAAATAGTGACTGAGTTAATCGAAAACCAAGAAGACACAAGTGGGTTTTTCTTCATGACACAAAATAAATCTCCCCCCCCCCCAGAACCTAGGATAGACAGCACAAAGTAATACCTTCCACTTGCAGGCTCCGGGTAAATTTCAGTATTATTTTGCAAGGACGGGTTTTCCCCCCACCATTTTATTTTGTTAAAAACATTGCAATTATTGTGAGATTCTTCCTTTTTTCCTTAATAAGGAAGAAAGAGAGAGAGAGAGAGAGAGAAAGGCCTGAGTTAAAAGTTCCGCTCTGGGACTTGTGTCAGACTTTGTTCTGAAGCAGAATCCAAGTTCTTCATTAGTAAAATTCTTCAAGGCAATCCTTTCACATGGGGGGAACTATCATGCCAGATATAGCTGTTAAATGGAGGAGAAGAAAAAAAGAGAGAGATAAATCATTCTGTAAAAGAGAACATTCCAAATATTTTCTAGCAGTTCATTCATCTGTGTTGCAATTTAGATTTTTATTTAAGCATGCCTAATTCTGTGCGGGATTTAGGCTTTATTTCATATGTATATGCCCAGAATATTTTTTTTAAAGGGCTTGGGATAATACATCTCCCAAGCATATTTAATAGGATGTAATTCCCATGCAATGCTTACAGGAGACTTCCATCTTTAATTAAAACACATGCTTAATGAAGGTCAGTCCAAGCTTCAATCCAAAGTTCCTTAAGCTTTGAGAAATCAGTAGAAAGTTTTACAATAATCAAGTACATTTCAGTAAAAAGTCTGTTCAATGGCAATTAAAATCAACATTTTATAATTAAAAAAAAATCAGATGGCTGCTTACAAATATGGTTCCTCTTTTATTTGTTTTAAAGGTAGAAGGATGGGGTGTCATTGTAAAGGAACTTGCAAAGACTAAAATGTAACAGCAACATACTTTGATCACACAGAAAGCTCTCAACTGTCAAACTATAACTTTGGGCAATCCTTAACCCCCAACCCAACATAGTCTCAAACTATTGTGGCCATCTATATAAGAACATAACAAGTTCAGATCAAAGGTCTCGCTAGTCTAGCATCCTGTTTCTGATGGTGGCCTGCCAAATACTTCCAAGAAACCTGCAAGCAGAGCACAAAGGCAATTGCCCTTCCCAAATATTGTTGCCTCCACTACAGTACTAATATTCTGAGATATACTCCCTCTGGACTTGGATATTCTATTTAGCTATCATGGTCAATAGCCATTGGCAGCCTTAACCTTCATGAAAGTCTCTAATCATGTTTTCAGGTCATCCAAGACAATGGCCATCACAATTATTTGTGGCGGTGAACTCCATAAGCTTGATGACACATTGCATGAAGAAGTATTTTCTTCTGCCTGTTGTGAATCTACTGCCAGCCAGTGTCATTGGGTGAGCCCAACTTCTAGTGTTATGGAGCAGCAAGAAAACGTGTATCCATTTTGCCAACATCATGCATACATTTATAATGTTCTGTATTCTGCGTGACTTCAAGCCCTTGGGTTTCTATTTTTCTTGGCAATACACAAACCCCCTGATCTCAAACAAGCCAGCTAGTGAACAGTCCAGAAGCCCTTGCCTTTTTTTAGCTGTATAAATGGTTTACACCTGGTTGCGGTGCCATTATGCTGCTGCAAATCTGGCCCACTTGGAAGCAATAATGTATGCAAATGTTGAATATATGAGTCTCTCAGGTTGTGCAGTTAGCTTGCCAGCTGCCACGATGTATGTGTGATGTTGGCATTGAAAATTGCCATGCTAGGAGGCTTGCCCGGGTAATTAGGGCTTGCATAAATTACCACTGCTATGAAGGAGCTCCCACCACAAGGAAGCAGTAACACCACAGCTGAAAGCTATATATCCCATTCCAGTTCAGCCCTTGAAAAGATGTCATTTGTGACTGATAAATAATTTCCCACTAAAGTTGAATTCATCCCCCCCCCAAAGACATCTTCAGTAGAGTGTTTTGCATCACATGGTGACTCAAATAACTCAGTCCAGTCTTCAGACAAATTAAGCTAGAGTCTTTCCTTTTAAGCCAGTTTAAAATCACATTGACGCCAATGGGACGAAATTGACTCACTTCAAATTAATCCATTCATGCATCAGGATGTTTGGACATTTAGACCTAGAAAGATCTGCAATGATAATCTGGACTCAGCCTTTCTATGTAATGCCCAAAATGACCTAGTGTAAGGAAACACATCCTTAAGCTGGGAGTTACATATGGTTGGTGGTGACTGTGGTCACAAGGTCACCTCTTTAAAATGCCAGCTGCATACCATCTCAAACATCTGGGCAGATTTCTTGGGGAAGAACTCAGACCCATAACTGATTCAAATTCACTGTGCTTTAATTGCAGTTGCATTAATTTGATAAGAACCAAGCAATGTGAAAGACTTGCAGACCAGGGAGTGGGAAGGAATGTTTACTCCACAAACATCGCCATATGTGCATGAATTACAAGATTAATCAGCAAGAGGGAGGCAGTTTAAGCAAACAGCAATGACTAAATGAAGTAAAACAAAAGACGAAAGGATGAAAATAAATTATGCATTTGGAACTAGGCATCATAAGGATATGACCTGTTTTGGTAGTACAACAGCCATTTCCTTTAAAAATAAATCTGGAGTCTCCCTCCTGATTCTTCAAAAGACCAGCATAGTGTGAATAAAGCCTTTACAAGCAACATATTTCTTTAATCTCTGATGAAACTGCGATCAGAGATTTTGGAAGAAGGAACAGATATAAGAATATGGTCACAGGTTAAACTTTGCACTGTTTAACATTTTAAATTCTGAATGTTTAAATATTTATTGAAAATCTGGAAGTAGCAGGAAAGATGGCTTATCCAGACACTGGAAAGCTATTACTATGTCAACAGTTTTGGAATGATCTTGATATTTCCAAACTAGAGGAAACATTAGAACATAAGAACCACCTGCTGAGCCAGGCCAAAAGCCCATCTAGTTCAGCATCCTATTTTCACAGTAGCCACCCAGATGCCTTATGGGAAGACAACAAGCAAGACCTGAGTGTAACAACACTCTATGCACTTACAATTCCAGCAGCTGGTATTCAGAAGCATATTCATTCGACAGTGAAAGCAGAACACAGTCATTGCTAGCCTTATCCACCATGAATTTGTCTAGCCAATTGGTGGCCATCACTAGGTCTTCAGGGAATGAATTCTACTACATCTTGTGAGGGCAAATTAATTTTTTGGAATGAACATTTACTAACTGCTGAACGTCTCCATGGCATTAGACCACAGTACTTGAAAGGCTGCCTTTTTCCACACCAGTTTGCTTCTTCACTGAGGACATCTTTTGAGGCTGTCTCCTACTGGTGCTTCCACCAACTGGGCTGCAGTGCAGCCATGGGTTGTGACCAGGAAATCCTTCCAAGACAAGAGTGGGAACCCATTTTACATTCTGACTGCCATATGCCCTTCTTAGCAACTTTTTGGGAACCACATGCCGGTGGAGGGAAGAGCAGGAGCAAGGGTGAGCAGTGGAATGATATCTTAAAAATCAGCAATAAAATTGGGAATTAAGCTTAGAGCCACACTAAAAACTTTCACAGGGTTGCAGCCATAACAATGGCTATGCATTCACGCATTATGCTTTTTGTCCAATTTATAAGCTCCCCCCCCCTTCCACACTGAACTGCTATGTATAATATTTGCAGAATAAATACAGTTTGTTTTAATTCATACTGGGGGAATTGTCATGTACTGCTGTACTGGATGACCCTTGCTCCAAAAAGCATGGTCAAAATTAAAGGGTCCAGGAACTCAGACCAGACCAAATTTCATAAAAATCATACACAGACTTTACTAAAAGAAAACTTCACAAGAGAGAAAAACTCCAAATAATCACACAGATTATAGTAGCTCAGAAGGTAAGAGAACAACAAACACTAACTTATCCAGCTAATTAACATAAACGCTTACACTTAAATCTCAGTAGGCTGAGCAACAGAACAAGACGCTATCAAGCCCAAATAGATGCTGACCTCGGCTTGACTGGCTGCCGAGAGCTCCCACCAATCCAGGTTTTTTTAGGAACTTAGACCATGGGTGTTCACCTCTTCCACCCAATTACCTTGTGACACCAGCCTTGAAGCCTTTTACGGGAGACAGCTGTATGTAACCTCATTTCTTCTGAAGTTCTAACCAATTCCCATAAACCAGTCTTAAAGGGGCGATAGCACCACAACTGCCTACTACTCTATGGCACCACATATACCAGACTAATGTTATAGCCCAGATGATATTAGGAATTCTTTCCTAAGAAGTGGTCAAGGCATTCTGTGTCCAATCAGAGTGGTGGCTACTAAGATTCTTGTGGATTTTGGAAACTTCAATAATAAATTGCCAGACGTGTGGTATCATGCTGGGTGGGAGAAACTCTCTGTGGCTAACCTGTATCACTTTTGCACTTACTACACCTTACCCCGTATAGGTAATTTTGACTGTCCTTTCTAGAACATCATTATTAGGCTGTTAACAATAAAGGAACACCTGGAAGTGAATAAAATGTTTTTGCAGATTTTCTGTATTGGGCATTTGTTAACTCTGCAATGATTTTCTAAGCAAATACGATTTCTCCTTTTAGGAAAGCTTAACATTTCACTATAGCTAAATGCAAGAAACTGTGCCAATGGAAGAGAAATGGAATATAACACAGCATAAGTGTAAGGTTTTCAAAGAACAGCTACCATTACTATTGCTGAAGAAGCCTAATACTTCTGAATTAAATTACAAGTCAAAAGGCAGAATGACGTTCGGAATTTCTTTCTGCTTAAAAGGTTTCTTATTTCCATTCTGCCAAGGCCTTATCATGCTACTTTTGTACTTTAAGTGTCTTGGTTACAGGACCACCTAGGCTTTTTTTCTGGTTCAATGTGAAATTGATTCTGAAAAGGGAAATATCGCAGGATTCCCCCACCCAAAACCTGACAAAAGCAAAATGTATTTTTACAAAAACAAAATGAATGGCTGTTATATGTCTCCATCATGTTCTAATTTATATAAGGATAACCTATGATGATGATCTATAAAAGAAAAAAAGATTTCATTCTATATTCCACCCAAAAACTGTGTGGTTAAAAACACCACTACCAGTGAAATATAACTGTTGTTCTAGTGAAGGGTTTGGATCAGGCTTCCTCAACCTCGGCCCTCCAGATGTTTTTGGCCTACAACTCCCATGACCCCTAGCTAGCAAGGCCAGTGGTCAGGGATGATGGGAATTGTAGTCTCAAAACATCTGGAGGGCCGAGGTTGAGGAAGCCTGGTTTGGAGGATCGCTGAGCTATATAAGCAAGGTATGCATGGTGGCTCACTGAAGTATCACAGTCTCAAAGGGAGAGAAGCCGGACACTTGCTTTCAGCCCAAAGTTCCCCCAGTTTTGAGAGGGGAAAGTTACTCCCTGAAAAGTGGCCTTTGGGATGCAGGGCAATTTTCAGAATTTTCTTCTTTAAGTACAAGGTAACTGAGGAGTTTCATCTCATTTTTTTCTTAAGCAACAACAAAAGCCTCGCTGCTGCGGTTGTCAGCAGCCCGCCTGTTTTCCTCGGACAGAATGCCAATGGGAGTGATGCAGGATCCTGAGGTAGCATCAGCAAGGCCTTTTGTTTTTATTGTTGAAATAAAGAACAGAAAAGAAAGTGGGGAGCCTCATGCACCTTGTATTATTACAAAGGTAAGATTTTTCCCCATTTCCTTAAAGTCCCCACTTTTGAATGATCCCATGGAAGTGTGTGTGTGTGTGTGTGTGTGTGTGTGTGTGGCCCAGCTTTTACCCCTTACACAAACAATAACACACATACAGTAATTGACTGTGCATTTCTGAGCAGATTTGGCATGCCTTGAGTGTGGTGTAAAATAGCATGACGCTGTAGAGAAAATCTAACCACTCAAGTTCCACTTTGCTCTAAAAAGACAAACAATATTAGTGATAGAAGCTGATGTCAGTATGCTATCTGAGCATTTCAATCTGGAATGTGACATAGGTAGTGATTAATCAGCAATTTCTAGTACAGGCTTCTTCAACCTTGGCCCTCCAGGTGTTTTTGGCCTACTCCCATGATCCCTAGCTAGCAGGACCAGTGGTCAGGGATGATGGGAATTGTAGTCTCAAAACATCTGGAGGGCCAAGGTTGAGGAAGCCTGTTCTAGTAGATGATGATGATGATGATGATGGTTTTATTATATTTATACCCCGTCTATCTGGTATGTGACACCCATGGTTTTATTCTCATGGATATAGCTTTTCACACTTGGCATGGTTATCTGCAAAAGTGCATGTACAATTTTAGCAAACAGATCTGAATCATTGTTGCACAATGCATGACTACTATTATTGCAATTATGTATTAGAGAGCCCATGCAAAAACATAGTGGTATAAATTAATACAGATTTGTATCACTGCTGTGCATTGCATAAACAATTGCTTTAAATGTACAAAGCCTTGCCAAGGAAGTGATCACTTCTATCTCCAACAGCAAATATGAGCTTTATTTTGGGAGGTGAAAATCACTCTGTTCATGTACGCAGCCAGTGTCTTAAAACAGGAAATCTAAAATCCCGGGCATGGCGAAATCAAAAGCAACAGTTTGAAAACTGCAAGCTCCAAGCTCCTGCTGTTCTATTTCTCTGCTCGCACCACAAGCAGAAGTAAAACTGGAAGGTTTTAGGTCTGCAGATTTTAATTCCACAATATTAATATACAAATCAATGTCACTGTGGTGAGCATAGCTGCAAAAATGGAGAGGACTACTAGCCAAACATTGGGCGTGACCCTTTAAATATTCCACTAAATCAGGAGACAGTGTTACTGTAGCTCATTATTTGCCCTGTCACGCTCTCCCTCCCAGGTGTATCACCCAGCAGGTGAGTGAGGCGGCAGAAGGAGCCTCACTTGTCTTGCCTCCTGTTAGGAGATTTAAAGGACTATGTCTGTTATTCAGATTGGTAGGTGGGTGTCCTAACTGAGGTTACTAGGAAAGGCATATCTGTTCATAGACCAGAGCTCACTTGTTGATTAGATATAAGGCTTGTGTCTAATATATCGTCCATGATTAGCAATATGCCGAACTGACGCTTTATGACAACTATGTTTGACTCATACTATTTCTAGAAGGAGGTCACAGCTTCTGTAACCATGGGGGTGGGGAGCTTACAACTGAGAATGCTTCCCAGTTTAAACTGCAAATCCAAAATAGTGGAGAGAATGTGAAAGAGGTCTGTGAGTTTTCATTTTCTTTGGGCGCAATTTTTCCTACATAGCTCCCTTGAAAACTTCATTTATTTCAAGTAAGGCTTGCATAAGCTCAGTTCTTTATAGATTGTATACTATATGGTTAAAAAAACAACAACCCCACTCTGACTTGTCTTAGCCTTCAGATTTATGCCCTGGGTTGTTCAGCTTCTAGTACACAGGGTGAAGCACTTGTCTTTAGGCATATTAAGTGCCTTTTGTTTATGAATGAGCACTTTTCATTCTGCTGGTACATTTAACATTGAAAATGTTTTCATCTATAGTTGCAAAAGCTGGCTGCTCACTCTCAGAGATTCATGACATGACCCAAAAAGAGTCTCTGATATGTGTCTATTTAGGATAGGCGATTTCTGAATTAAGCTCATGGAAAGTGGCTTAAGGCGATGGGGCAAAAAAATCTACTATTTGTCACCACATTCTGTGAAGACAGACAGACAGATAGATAGAAGAAAGAAAGTAGGCAGGGGGAACAGGTCTGGGTGAACTACAGCATGCACCAGTAACCTCTTCTACCTCTGGCGCAGTTTGAGGCAGCTGGTGATTATGAGAACTACTCTTATCTAAGTGAGCATGAAAATGTATATTCCTCTCAGTGTTTCAGAGTGTGGTGCAGTAATTATGAGGGAGGGTTAAGCACAGTAGGGCAGACGTACAACAGATACCAGCAGCCAGTAAACAGGGCGGATTCTGCTTTTATGGTGTATACCACACGTGTTAATTCCCTCTCTCATTGGCTGGATGTGCAGCCCAATGCATCTATGACAAGTAATGTTATAGGACATACGGACAAAACACAGCATTTTTATTCAAATGTGGGCATCACCGTATTTGTCCGTGAACAAAAGGAAATACAATGACAACTGGGGACTTAAGTTCAGGGCTGATAATAGGTGAACAAGCCCATTCAGAAGCTAAGCAGGCTTCTGAAGCCAAGTTGAGGGTGGACTCAGGGCAAACTTTGAGTGCTCTGACATAGAACATATATTTGGCAAAACTGTAGCTGACCATAAGCGCTCTTATCACTTTTAAGTGAATTGTCCCTTGCTGTCTTAGAACTAATTATCTGAATTTTCCTGCACATACAAGCTTCCTTCCTATCTACATTGATATCTGCAATGTGCAAATTAACTATAAAAAGAGAGGAAAAAATGAAAAAAGAAATTTAATAATATACTATAAGTGGCAGGTGCATGGCCACAAAGCCCCCTCATTTGTAGGAGGGCTTCAAGGTGAAAATATCAGATGACTATCTAAAACAGGCATAGGCAAATTCCGGCCCTCCAGATATTTGGGACTACAATTCCCATGATCCCTGACCACTGGTCCTGTTAGCTAGGGATGATGGGAATTGTAGTCCCAAATATCTGGAGGGCTGGAGTTTGCCTATTTCTGAAATCTACCTCAGTTGGCTATTTCTCATTTCCCCAACTGCTCCATGTTGAAATGTAGGATAGGCAATGTCAACACAACTGTAACACAGAAAGCAGCAGGCCTACTCTGCCAGTTAGTTGGCTGCTTTAGTGGCTTAGTACGTATTATCCAGTATTCCTGATCCAAACTTGGCTGTGATAAGCAATGATCCATGTCTGCTCCCTTTTGGAGAGTGCCTTGTCCATTTTGGTACACTATGGAAGCCAACAAGAGACTCAAGCACTCTTCAAGTGGGACTGGAACACTGGAGGGAAATCATAGTGCAAAACAGGACTCTCCACTTTCAGGAATCATGGCATGGGCTTCCAGGCACCCACTAAATTTGACCTGAACCTAAGGTACATAGATAGGTTGGAAATCCATAGCTATCTGATTGCTCTATATGTGAATGATATAGAAAAGGGGTGCAGTATTTGGGAAAGCATCAGTTTAAGTCAATGGGATGACATAAAAATGTAGGTTTCCAACAGCTGAAGAGGTTTTCAAGGAGACACGGGGGTTTGCAATATAAATTAGCTGACATCCAGAACATTAATCACAATGAACTAATGCCTTACAAGGTAAGAAGTTGGGAAACCTTACATGAATGTAGAACGTGCCATATATAATTTGCTATCACATGCAAAGCAAATGTTGCTGTGGTTTGCTTTCTGTGATGAACCCCCACAAACTTTGCTGCCATTAGTAGAGATATTCCACATGTGGACATGACAAAGGAAAAACAAAATTAAAAAAGGAAGGGAAGATTGACTGACGTACTTCAGGAGAAGGCCAGACCCTGGAGAGACCCTGCAGTGGAGTACTTGCTAGAGTCCACAAAAGACTGGTCTGATAAAAGACAACAACAAGGAATAAGAAAGGAAAGAAAGAGAAAGGCTGGTATTAGTAAGCTGCAATATCACTCATTTTAAGCAAACACTCAGACCATGCTTTGTTTTAAAAAAAAGACACAGCATCTCAGTTCAACAGGGCAATGAAAGCAGGCTGTTTTGCCAAGCAAGGGAATGAGGGCACATAGAATGCACAGGCCACATTGTAGACTGCCAAGGCCTGTCACCCTTTGGATGAGATGCAAGAAACAAAGGTGCTGTAAAACAGTATGATGCCCAGGTTGGCCTACCTTGCAGGCTATTCCCATTGGTGCTGGTACAGGTGGGGGGAGGGGAAGTCTGCGGTCTAACAACAGGAGCAAAAGCACTCTTCTGTTTCACTGCTGAGACCATGTTGGCTGGTGAGAAGGAGAAGATCCCGGAGGAGCTGCTACAGTTAGAAGGGAGACTAGTGGAGGAGGCCATTGTTGGGCTGGATGGCACGACTAGAGCAAAACAAAACACAGAGGAAATACTGGTATCAAGATTTTAAATGGAAATGCAAAAAGGCTTGAGTTTCGAAGGTGCCACCAAGACTTCTTTAGCAGATGCCCTGAGCTCCTGGTGGTTTGGTTCTCATAACATCTGATTGACCCTTAGCATGACGTTCTTGCCAACAGCTGTTCCCTTACTGGAAAGTTGAAGCCAGAATCCCAGGTCACATGGGAAGGAGAGCGTGACATGGCTCATTCCCATGGCTTCCCATGGGACCCAGGGCTTCTGGTATTACTTATGAGGTGGCATGAAATCATAGAATTGTAGAGTCATCTAGTCCACCCCCCTGCAATGCAGGAATGCAAGAGAAAGCAGCTCTACCATTCTGTGAAACTAACATCAGACAGGTCCCCATCATCACTCTGGGCTATCTCACAACCTCCACGTATCTTGAGATAGCTCATTAAAAATGGTAACAACTGTTGCCTCCGTGTCGTTTTCCTAGAGAGAGTCAACTTGTCAAAACTGAATGTCTGCACTCTACTTCACGCCCCATCTGCACCATAAATTTACAGCAGTATCATACCACTGAAAACAGCCATGGCTTCCCCCACAGATTCCTGGGAACTGTAGTTCACTAAGGGTGCCAGGAGTTGCCAGGAAGACCTGATTCCCCTCACAGAGTTATGGTTCCCAGAGTTACCTGAAAAGAGGGATTGAGTGTTAAAGCACTCTGATAATTGTAGCTCTGTGAGGGATCTCAGCACCCATAACAATTGTTCCCAGGATTCTTTGGGGGAAGTCATGACTGTTTACTTTGGTATGATACTGCTTTAAATGTACAGTGTACATGGGACCTCAGACAGCACTGGTGGAAGTTAATTGTGCTTCCCCGGGTGGTCACACAGCTGCATCCAAGAGGCAAATTCAATAATCTCTTACAGTCACAGAAAATATTGGGGAGCAGTTTTCGTAATTGACAGCCTTGCATTCTCTGCAACTTTGGAAAAGATGGTGTTCGAAATTCCCATTGTTCCAGGCACACTTTGCAATGGAATTTCATTGGCACGAGCAGTTTCTGAGCTCTGGAAGCAGTACTGAGCCTAAGATTTCAGATTAAAACTGCAGAGTGGAAGGAAAGGAGGACCTTTTTCTGCCTCCCCACTTCTAGCTACTCTCTGAAGGCTGGAGAAGAGACCCTCTTAAGAATATTAGGGGGTGGGCAGGGGAAGGACTAGACCATGTGAAAAATGAGCATAATATTTTAGCTGCAGTTCATGCAATTTCAGCACTGTATGCTTGTTATAAAAAAGTGTGCATAGACATTCCATTGTTGAGCCCATAACCTAGGTTTAAAGTGCCATTTAGCTTCTAGCTTTCATATCTCATTTTCTAACACTGGGAAGGAACACCCCTAAAAGTTTAGCCCCATTGTTTCAGCTAAACAAACTTGTGAAAGTTTCTTTTATTCCTTGTCTCCATTTCATTAATTTTTTGTTCTGCTTCTCCTGCAACTGAACCATGTGTTTACATGTGTAGGAGGAAGTCTCTAAATAAAGAGACCAAATCCCAATATTCTTCTTTTAAAAATAATAATAATAATGAAAATGTGACTTTTAAAAGGAGAAAACTAAAACTGGCTGTTGTTTTCTTTGTTTGCTTTTGGTACAATATTATTTTAGTATCCAATAAATCACATGACTCAGGTTGCAATCCAATGAGTAAATATCTGCACCCTCATTTGGGGCTAAAAGCTACTGAACTCAGTGGTATTTACTTCTAAGAAAACATGCACAAAATTTGGCTGCCAGGCTGCAAATATATGCACACTTAATTGGGACTAAGCTCTACTGAACGTCCATTTGAATAAACATGCATAGGATTAGGCTAAAAACATTCCTTAATTTTGCCAACCATTTTTGTGATTTTCAACCTGTGATTTTCTTCATTCTGTCAACTTGCCTGCACAGTCATGAAATTTTGGGAGAGGCAGTTGCAGACAGTTTGGAAACAGTTTTCAGTATCAACACTTCAAGCCTTAGCCATGTTGGCCAGGAGTGAGGCAGTGTGTGTGCGAGTGTGAGGTCGGGGGTGGCAGAAAGCTCCATGGTGGTAATAAGAGTATGCATGCAGTTATTTGCTTTGTTCCTGGTTCCATTATTAATAATAATTAAATTAGTACACTGCCCCCCACAATTTGCACCCCCAAATGGATCTTCTCAATTTTGTGCCCCCTTGGCATAGCGCCCTGTGCAGGAGAACTGCTCACACCACCCTAAATCCAGTGCTGCAGTTAGCAACTAAGGTCAGACACAGCTTTTTCCTAGCTTGTAGGATAGTACATGTTTGAAATTTCTAAGACGTCACATTAAACCATAGATGGAAACAAACAATGGTTTCACGTGAAAGCCTAACATGCTTCTTGCCTTGCTTATCTCCTGCTCTTGCTGCTGCTGAACCACCAGGAAATAATCCAGCCTGGTTTGTCATGAGGACCAGGTCTAGCTCATGGTTTCTTTCTCTCCTAGCAAATCATGAGCAGTAGCCAAAGTTCCAGGCTCACTCCTAGTGGTTTGTTTGGGAAAAGCAAACCAAGAGCATGTTTTCAGATGTCACAGCAAGCCCAATTCAGGAGCCCTGGAAATTGAGAAGCGCAGCAATAACTTTTTTAGTGGTATGGACCATTCACATTAAACCATCATTTGCTTTTTAATGTGATGTGTGACCTGGGCCAAATCAACTACTTTGGTTTTGAGAATTGCCTTCTTTTTCAACTTCATTGGCATTTTGTCTAAAGATAATTAATATATTTGGTGGTTGTGGTTGTTGGTTTAGAGCAGCTTTCCTTACTTAAAGATAATGCCAAGTTGCTCCAGAAATTTGGGTTCTATTACTATGAGAAAAGAGAAGAACCTGGTTAGCTGGACAAATTATTTATTCCCCCCCTTATTTAGAATATGTTTATGTTTAATTGTGGTTTATGAATAATTAAATGGCAGGGGAATGAAAATTTAAATCAGCTGAACTTGAGATTATTATTTTATTTGCATTTCTGAAGATAAAAATCACCCTCTCAGAATCTCGGTGCAGGAAACTGATATCATATTTGTGAACACTGAGGAAATCAATTAATGGAAATTAAATGTTCAAAGTTTCACAGTCTGACAGATACAATCTTGGTCTGGAGTCACTCAGTTCCTGCAAGCACTTGTTAAGGCGCAGCAATCAAAGCACCTAAATTGAATTGCTACTATACAGCAATTAGTTTATTGATTTAATTAAGGATGCCACCTTTCTAATTCTCAGGTCATGATTGAAACATTTTCCAATTGAAGATATTTGCCATTAATGGGACAGCAAGATCAACCAAGAAAAACCGCTCAAAGATAATAATAGTAATAATAGTGGTGGTGGTGAAATGAAAAGTAATATAAAGACATTATTCAACAGAAAGAAACACTTCAGAAGACAAATCAGTCCGTGATTATGAAATAGTGTATCACAGAAATCACTTTCATGGAACAAAGAATAGGGGTTAAAAATTCTATCCCATTAATTCAGTGTAATAGTTCAGAGAGTTTAATTATCATCCATTGTTATTATACTGCTATCAGAATTAAATAGTAATTCCTGGTGGAGAATTTTAAGCTCTGACATGACAACCATGTAGATCTCTCTTTTTCTTTTTTACTTTAAAGACCCTTAAGCAGTGTTCGAAACTCCCATTGTTCTAGGCGCATTTTGCAACAGGGAATTTTCTTAGGGCGAGCAGTTTCTGAGCTCTGGGCGCAGTACTGTGCCTAAGGTTTCACTTTAAAATTCCTGAGTGGAAGGAAAGGAGGGCCTTTTCCTGCCTCCCCACTTCCAGCTACATTCTGAAGACTGGAGAAGAGACCCTCTTAAGAATATTAGGGAGGTGGGCAGGGGAAGGGCTAGACCATATGAAAAATGAACATAATATTTTAGCTGCAGTTCATTCGTTTTCAGCTTTGTGTGCTTGTTATTAAAAAAGCACGCCTAGACATTCCATTGTTGCGCCAGTACCCTAGGTTTAAGGTGCCATTTAGCTCCTAGCTTTCATATCTCAGTTTCTAACACCGCCCTTAAGGGCAAGATCCTTTTTTAAAGTACCTATTGCATCAGGCATGTGGTAGCAGCCACATCAGGGGCTTTGTTAAATGTAATAGTAGGTGTGGGTGGAGGTGGCGGGGCGCATTTTCATTGGAATCACAAGTGTCTGGAGAGGAGAGGTTTAACCCTCTCCTAGTGCAATTCCAATGAACCTCCCCCCTCACAAACACACTTTGCACAGCACTTCTCAAATACCCAACTATCACAGCTTGGGAAGTGCCTTGCACAGTGCTTCCCAGGTGCCTGGCAGCCAGCTTCTGTTGTGTTAGCATTGTTGATGATAAGCAGGTGAGGACCTGATCAACCCTTGGATGGGAGCTTCTTAGGAGCCCCAAAACTATGCCTGAGTTTTTCAAGCAGCAATTAGAATAAAACCAAAAATCATATATAATTATATGAAGTACAAAGTCTATCCAGGAAATGGAAAGCAATGGTCCAGATTAATGGCACTTTACTGCATCAAATACATAACCCAATGCAGCTGCTTCCACTTGTAAATAAATAACAAAAATGACAAGCGTGAAACAAACTTTAAGGGTCTGCAATGAACTTCAAGGGTCTTACAGCACAACCTATACACATTTTCTCAGAAGTAAGCTTCACTGTATCAGTGGGGCTTACTCGCTCTGCCTCAGGTTGCTGCCTTACAGTTCAATTCAAAGCATGTGTCCTTTGACTCACTGAATTTGAGTTTTTCCTGTAAATGAGTTGTTAATCATTTCTTCCCGTTTCTTTGTGAGCTGCTCCAAGAACTCTTGCTATGGGGTGACTGTATGACTGCAGTTAATATATCCAATGGGAATTGAGTGAGATGCACCCTAGTAAGTGCATTTAGGATTGGGGCAATAGGGACGTTACAAAAGGCTAGGCCATTTGTCAGCAGCAACTGCTCAACTGGAGTGAACAGGGCACTGTCCCACCACCCCCTATCTGCCATCAGCAAGCCTCCACATGTCTGCCTTCCTACTTACAACCAGTTCAGGGAGTGGCTCCGCCTGGCATTTTTCTCCCTGAATCCCACCCTGCAAGTTTCTATGGGCACCAACCACCACAGGAAAACAATCAGCATAAATGGTGCAGAAATACGTACTGGCATAGGGAGAGTTGGCAGCAGACCCATTCAGGAAGGTTGGAGATCCACCTAAATTGGACATTCCAGCATTTCCGTAGCCATTCATGCTTGTCGTGACGGAATTGTAGTTTGTCTGCTGAGGGGTAGTGCTTGGCACATAACCATGAGGTGACACACTGCTTGAGTTGCGAGTAAAACCTTTTTTGGGGGGGGCAAAAAGTCAAAAAAGAGAAAGACAAAACAGCTGTTTTTCAAGAGAGACTTTTGGAACATACCACAAAAATGCAATTCTGAAGAAAGAGAGTTGCTTTAGGAAGTTCAATCTGCAAATCATTTATGAAGTGTTGAGAACTTTTAAGTAAGTGTGAGTGTTATGGGTCGCAGAAGATGTTGCAAATAGCTGAAAGAGATGGCAAAGAGACAACTTACTGGCCTGAGGGATTCTATCACGGCATTCTCTGTATGGTTCTGAGCCACACTCTTAACAGCCTGTTAACAATTTCTGATCAGTTCTTAGGGAAAGAAGTGCATCGCCCCATATGAACTGACCTGAATCCTGTGGTCATCATCTGAGGCCCTTCTTCATGTGCCTCCTCCACAAGAGGTCTGGAGGGCAGCAACACAAGAGTGGGCCTTTTCTGTGGTGGCTCCCTGCTTGTGGAATCCTCTTGCCTGGCACCTTCAGTACATATCATTAGGTGCCAGGCAAAGCCCTTCTTCTTCCAGGCCTGTGGCTAATTAAACAATCTATGGCCTTTTAAACCTTGGGGTGGTAGTGGTATTGTTTTTGGTTGTTATTAAGACATGTATTTTTGAATTTTTATATTGTAAACCGCCCTGTGATTGTCGGGTGAAGGGCAGTATAGAAATTTTAACAGCAGCTGTAATCCTGATGCGAGGAAGGTTGGAGGTCTGATCGCCAATGAAATGGGTGGCAGTAGCCAGTGGAAAGCTCCCAAACAGGGCATTTTAGGGTGGAATGCTGGGGGCTTTGGCTCATAGGCCCAATCCCTGAACCCATCAGCTGCACCAGGCTGGAGCTGGTGCAGCACCCTCCCCAAAAAACCCTCCACCTTCCACCCTTGTTGGTAGGGCTTCAGATGTGGCAGTGTATCTGCCATTCCACAGCAAGCCAGCCTCTGTAGTTGGATTGTTCTGCCAAGGAAAAGTGCTCGGTCCTTGCTTGTTAAAAACAGAACGTGATTAAACAAGGTCTAGAATGTCAGTTTTCAGGAACTAATTTTGGTTGCCGCACTTCTGATACTTCCATGGAGACAGCAATATGTCCTTGGTTATATAGCTTTTGGACGTTCTAGGTGCATTTTGCGACAGGGAATTTCATTAGCGTGAGCAGTTTCCGAGCTCTGGGCGCAGTACTGCACCTAAGATTTCAGATTAAAACTGCAGAGTGGAAGGAAAGGAGGACCTTTCTGACTCCCCACTTCTAGCTACTCTCTGAAGTCTGGCGAAGAGACCCCTCTTAAGAATATTAGGAGGGTGGGCAAGGGAAGGACTAGACCATGTGTAAAATGAACATAATATTTTAGCTGCATTTCATTCATTTTCAGCTTTGTGTGCTTGTTATTAAAAAAAGCATGCCTATACATTCCATTGTTGCCCCCATAACCTAGGTTTAATGCGCTCCTAGCTTTCATATCTCAGTTTCTAACACTGGGTATGAGCCAGCATGTTTATGTTAAGGTATACTCATGTTATAAGTACTTTGGTGCAGAATGTTCAGCCTTAGTACTGAGTGCTTAACTCAAATATTTTCATTTTTTTTATTCACTGACCATGACTCCGTTAAATATGTAAATTATCAAGTGCCCTCCACGCCAGTGAAACAGCAGTGCATTTTATCTCACTAGTCAAACAGATTACATGTTATGCAGGTCATGAACTGTTCTGTGTACTATTCTAATGCAATTTCCTCCACCTTCTACCCTCCAGGGGACAGCTCTCATCCATCGCAGCTAACATGGATGTTGGCATGCTCAGTGAAATAAATGTGCATGGTGCCTTTTACTTAGCCATATAGAGGCTCTTTGGTAAGCTTTTTGCTTTCCGTTTTTTTAAAAAAAATCCACCAATTTTGCCTGAAGATAAAAAAAAAAGTTTCTTCTTCAGCTTACCCTGATTAGTGGCCTGTGATGCTTCTGAGACATTGACTGCTAACTGACCACTAAAGGAGTTCACGCCCATCATTCCTGCGTGGACCGAAGTGTTGGCGAGCGCTGGGAGTTGGTTGTGATTGCGAGGGACGCTGTAGAGAGCTTCTGCAATATCAGCTGCTCTTTTCAGGATTATTTCCTGGGGGAAAGCGTTGAGAGACGTAACAAAGTAATTAAGAGGCAATTCACTGAGCAGTTAAGGAGCCTACACCGATGCAAGATTCAGCATATCTTCCCTCAGAACAGTGGGACAAGATTGGATTGACTTGAGGGCTGAACAAGTCATAGGTCAAACTCTAATCCACTCGGATAAAGTGATGATATGGCTGATAGTGAATTTGTGGCCTTCATTTGAAGATCCCACCCAGACTTAATTAGTTGTACAAACAATCCTTTCTAACTTTGGGTCTGTCTCAGTGAAATGGGAACAATGATCTACCAAACGAGACTGCTTCAAGATTGAAGATAGATATTGCAATAGTGATACCTAAAGGTCTCTTGTGGTAGAGCACATCCTTTGCATGCAAAAGATTCCAGGTTCAATGCCTGGAATCTTCAGGTAAGGATGAAATCCCAGATAGCAGTTGCTACTCAGAGTAGACAAAACTGAGCAAGGTGGACCAATAGTATGATTCAGAGTAAGGAAGCTTTTATGTATTTACCTAAGCACAATAAGTAACCTCTAGAAACACAAATCTATGGTCATAATTCTCCCTTATCTGACATTAATACTTTAAATAGTATTTATTAACTACTTACACTTCATAAGTATTATATATATTTTTGAGATGGTATGTTCCCTTGCCAAGGGAAAATGTATGCTTTTCAATCAGCCCTGATTTTTAATGCAAAAATATATAGGTAATAGAAAGCAAAACACAAGTTCTAAGTGGGCTTCTCCTAGACTAGGCAGTTCCAGGTAAGGAATCTGACGTCACTGATGCTGATTTATATGAGAATCAGCATATCTTCTGAGTCAATTCCCATGTTATTTTACAAGAAGTAGTTTCATATTCCTCCACACACAAAAGGGTCATCTGAGTGTACAGGCAGTGACCATTTTGCACGCGGCCAATTGATGTGCGATGGCCGACACATGCAACCCCCGGTCAAACAGGGAATTGCCTGTACAGTATTATGAGAGACACAAGTAAAATGACCTATTCAATGTTACTATTTGTGATATTGTCTACATGGGCAGGTCCACTTCTACACAGTGCAGCAAATCACTTCTGAGTATAACTGCACCTCAAAGTTCCCAAACAGCAGGACCTTGAAAGGCAAAGAGAGCATTTTAGCATCTGTCTTCAATCCAGAGTTTGCCCAAAGGTTTCTGTGAAAATGGGATGTCATCCTCTGAGAATTATTTTAGACTTTGCTGAGGTAAGGTCTTGAAAAGAACTCTGGAAACCATAATCCTATGTACCTGTGAGTAAGCCCAACAAAAGACAATGGTAATTATTTCCAAATAGATGTGTATAATATTGCCCCATAAGTTTCATTTACTTATTTTTATTACACACATCATGTGAACTGCTTGGCATAGGTGATATACCATCTCAAAACATATAATATTTGGAAAGTGTACGTTTTTAAATTCTATTTAAAGTCTACAGATCTAAAAGGTATAAATCACTACCTAACATAGATTTGTGTTTCTGAAGGTGACATGCATGCAGTTTTTAATCTTTGTAAAAACAAAAGGAAAGGAAGGAAAATAAAGAAACACCAACAAAGCAAGCTCATTTGAGTCCCTCATTAATTTTCCTTTGTCTAAATTTTTTATGTACAAGTATGACTGACTAGGCTACCCCTAAAGCATAGGTACCAACATGCTAAATATAAAGAGCTATTAAATGAGGACTACATTTACCTGGTTGTTATGTGGCATACCATAGAGTGCTTCCACCAGATCGGCTGCCCTCTTGAGTATTACTTCCTGTCAGGAGAAGTGGGGAGAAGAGACATGCTTGTAAGAGTACAATAAACTGTATGTAGAAATAGCATTTCCCAGCATTCTCTTAGCTCTCAGCTTTGACTTGAGTATACAAGAGTCTTTAAAAGCGACCATTGTTAGTGAGCTCAGAATGTTGTTAAATCACAAGTTCATCCAGTTCATGCACAAAAGCTTAATAAAGTTTAAAGGTGAAACTTGTTTGTGCTGCAAAATAAAAATTGTCAGTCGATTGTCTGCTGTCTGCACTGTGAGTCCACTGGTGGGTTTATTGCAGGATGACCTATAGTAATTTGTTAGATTGCTGAAATCAATGTCGTTCAGAGCATGTTATGAATCCTTCTAATCTGTTTATTTGGTTCTTAATTTATATTACAGAAAGATTGACCTTATCAGATCAGCTACATAGCTGTGGAATGTGTTGATCTGATAACAATGTAATATCCAACTTCTTTGGCTCATATTCCTTTGTCATGGGCAGATGCCACCACCAGGTATTCAAACTAGCTACAGCACCATGGAAGGAACAGCGGGAGGGCTTTGAAGCCAAACAGCAATGCTGCAAAGGGAGACATGTAAGAATGTTCTTCATAGAAGTGACATTAAGAACAAATAAGGAGATGTGGTTAGATTTGGGGAATAACCCTTACATTGTTACTTCTTCATCTTTCTATATTACATACCCATGCTTTTAAAACTAACACCTGCATACCACAATGCTCAATTTTTTTAGAATGCAAAAATGTGGAGGACAAGAGTGGAAACAATAAAATACATTTGCAAACTACATAGCATAAAATATCTTTCTACATTGCCCTCTAATGCACAGCAGGTTTCTACTTGCTCAATAAAAAAAACTGATCAGGGAACTTTTTTTATATACGATTTGATTTCTCTATATACTACAGTATAAAAGAACAGCAAAGCTGAAGCCATATATATTTGGGTGTCTTAAAAAACTAGATGCAACATTTTCCTACTGACTTTTGAGTAAAGTTGAAAAGTTTAACTGAGAATGTTTTATACACTAGGTAGATTTTCCAACCAAAAGAAGCAGTAATGCTCAATTTTCATATACTATAGTCTCTGATCAGAAAATAGAGATATAATTGCATTCATTTTGCTGTCACCATAACCTCTTCAAAATCCTTGAACAACTCTTCAGATGACAAGCTTTTAGATGCATATTAGCATTTTTTCAATTTAAAATTCTCTACAATATACGATAAAATAGTTGTCATACTGCAGTAGCTACTTATGACATACATGATGTCCTAAATTTAAAAATGAGATGAGAGTGTGTTTGTGCATTTTGCACCCCCAGTAAACATTTATCGTTCCTTAAAACCATTGCACAGCTTCTCCTTCAGAATGCACTTTTCAATTATTTTTTTCACACATGCAGCCAGGTGCATTATATAATTGATGGCTTCTGAATCAATACATTTGAAACTATTTCTGAAGAGATCACTGGCTACAGGCTTTGTCCTTTTCTGTGCTGCTTGACCAAAGCACTAAATAATTTAAAAGGCTATGAAGGGAATGCACACGATACCCATATGGAATCAGGCCATGCTGTTTTAGCTGAGCCACTTAGATTGTCAGTAAGCCTTGCCTGCCTTGTAAAAGATTAAAACTCTAGAGTAGAGGGAAGAGCTGCTTGTCAGATTTGACTCCCTCACCACCACCCAGTTTCCAGTAAACTAAAACATCTTGTTCAGGCACCACAACTTCAAAAAAAGTAAAATTGTTCTGGTGAAATCAAAGTCAGCAATGTTAGGCTTGAACAACAGTTGTAGTAATATTACTTTAACATGTACTTGCATACGCATTTTTAACCATCGTCATTGAAGTAATTATCCCTTCTCTGTTAGCATCAATTCTGAAACAAAAGATCATTTTGCTTCGAGTTTGAGCAATGATACAGGCTGCAGTTCATTTTCTATTTAATATTGGAGCAGCTAAATTCACGTGAGTAGAACTCTTCATGGGAAAGTTGCTTGTGGACCACTGCTTTAATATAATTATGCAGAAATTTTAAGCTCTCATTCTTAAGGAATAAATAAGTAACTTATAGTAAACGACAGTGCAAATAAAAAAAAAAGCCATGGTTTTCCATGTAGTTTATTACTGGAGTACATTCAGTAAGTGCTGTTATAATTTAGAGCTATTCGCTGTTTGTGATTTCTTTCTTTTGAAACAAGCAATTGCCTATACAAGGGTTTTGCTTTTTTTTTTTGCTTTCTTAAACAATATTTCTACATAATAAAACCTTTTTTGTGGCTGACACTTTTAGGTTAGGAATGCAGATGTTGCACAAAAACTCCTTTGTCAGATAATTCTAAGCTTTTACTCTAAAGAGGATCATAGCATCTATATTCAGATTAGTCTTTAATAAAACACACAATAATAATCATTTTTAAAAAATCAGTTCCCATTCAGCTACCATAGCTAATAGTGTCATTGCTTCAAATGAAAAGCAGCCCCTAAAAGTCTTCTATAAGTTACTGCAACAGACCTTGCAAGGTGCTTGAATTGCGGTAACCAGAAAATTGTTCTCACCTCCATGTCATTACGCTCCCAGTGAACCAGCCCCCGAGCGTGTTTGTGTTCGGGATCTAATATATTGCCTTTCAATCAGAGCTGAGAGCCACTGAACACATAGACAGAACATGACGAGCAGGTCAGGAAAGCAATAAAGATTTTACAGAGCTGTCCAAGGTGCTAAATTTACTCAATAATGGGTTTGGCACCATAGTGTTAACCTCTCATTTACTACCAGTTTGAGAGACTAAATTGAAGTAGCTGACTTCATTTACCTTGAAATGTATATTTTATGACATTATGTAAGTAGATTGAAAGGGCACTGCAGCTTTAACAATTTAAGGGCTAAAGCATGTTTAAGATGAAGCCTGGCTATTTATTGTATATTGCACTTAAAGTCTATGGAATATTAAAATGCACTGATTAAATTTGTAAATGGTATTATAAGAAAGATAGCTAATATAAAAAAGATCTATGCCTTTGAAAATCGAAGTGATCTTGCGCCACTGAAAGTGTGCACAGACAGAGAGGCAAAGTTACATAGAAAACATTTTTTCAAACCCATAACCCTTGTCCTTAAACATACATTGGTGCAATTCAACTAAATTAATAATATGCTGTTTAATACTATAGTCTTGGATGAAAAAATCAAGACAGTAAAGTGCATTAAAAATGTTAAGAAAGTATATTTCATTTTCAAAAGCCATTCAACCATTTTTTTCACTGAAAAATCCTATGACACAGAATGTGATTCTAAGTGATGGTTTTCCATTTCTCTCCTAGCCAAGTCCACAGGACTAAGGAACCTGTCTATGTCCTTTTTCATTTAAAATTATCTATGCTATAATTCTTTACATACTTAGCAGGGGGTAGGCTCTAATGAACACAGCATAAGTGACATTTGAATGGCCATGTGTAGGGTTATGTTGTTTGTCTTCATGACAAATAATTTCTTTAAAAAACTGTTACAGTCTTAAGACTGGAATTATGTAACAGTTTTTTAAAGAAATGTGATACAGGCATCATCCCGTAGTGTCTACACTCATTTCTTTTGTCTCACTATCATCTGCTCAGATTTCGCAAAATGTTGAAGTGCTAGGAAAAACCCTGTAAAATCTGGATAGAGATGAAAGTGGGATAAATGTGCCACTTCAATGATTTGCAAAATCTGTTTGAGCAGATGGTCAGGAGACTCAAGAGTGTAAGCCATGTTGTTCTCACTTTATGATGGTGGGCTATCAGGGTTTCCCCCCTGCAATTGGGGGGAAAGAAGGTGGGTTAGGTCTGTGGGGTGCAGTTCCATGGGAAGCCTATCTCTGAGGTAGCCCCACATCAATAGAATGACCTTCCCTCTTAGGTGTGTCTCATCTCAACATTTTTTTCCTTTTTGTTGGAAGATGAAGACACACCTCTTTGTCCAGGTTTGGGGAAAGGAGTGAGGTGTGCTGAGTATGCTTTGTTTTTGCCGCTGCTTAGTTCTCTGATTTTATTGTGAATTACATTGTTGTTGCTGCATTTTGCTTGTTTTATATTGTTAATTTTGGTTCTAATGTGTACGTATTTGCTGCCCAGGGACCTTTGTGCGAAGGGCAGATTATAATGTTCCTGATAAATAAATGAATGAATGAATAAAACTATTAGCCCTCCTCAGAGAGTAAGAGGACCACAGGTCACAGGCAGTGCTGGAGCTGCTTTCATGTTATTACCTGCAGGGGCCACATTCCTCAGTAAACTCAACCAGCAACAAGGAAAATTCCACAGAAACGGAAAGGCTTTTGGCATGGAGTTGTTTTACTGAGATTGTTCATAAATTGGTTATAGGCCCAAGCTGTCAGTTAATGCACCATATTTCCCCAGCACCAGCAAGGGTAGAAACACAATGTTGAGAGCAAGAAGAGGAACAATATGTGGCTGAGGATTTGCTCTTGGTACTGGGTATTTATTTCTGTGTTCTGTGTGCCCTCTTTGAAAGGATATTGAAGAGACTCTAGATTGCTATATTTATAGTAGCACTGTTGTGTTTATAAATGTTTGGATTATAGGTTGTTAATTTTTATTTATTTCTGGTACTCCTTCCTTTCACCAAGGAGTGATCAGAGACATTTGTAACCCACCCAAACAGACACACTTACAGAAAAATAACGCAACTTGAAAGGGCTGAGGTGCCCTCACCATTATGGCAACCCCAAAGTAGTAACCTTCCCTTTCGTGTCGTTCCCTCTGGGTGTTGCCTCCCATTTGGATCTGTCCACAGTGCCTCAGCAGGGCTAACTTTGTAGCTCTCTGGTCAGATGCCAACTATCAGCTACAGCTACTTCCACCCAGTTCCTTCATGGTTCTGTCCCAACACCATCAATGGCTGGTCAGGATACTGAGGAGACTTTAGAGTTAAATTCATAGAACCACCCCCCTACCTAAGGGTTTCTATAGCAATAGCCAAAGTGCATTTGTTTGGCTTTTGATGTGGATTGCACCACAGAGGAATCCATTAAAGCATGAAACTTGCTTTAAAATGAATTATAATCTCCTATATAAGTGCCCAGTGCTTTGTTGGCTGAGCCATTTCCCTGAGAATGAAAACCATTTGCCATATATGGTTCACTGGGGTCAAGATTCATCATGCTAACTATATTTTGTGCTCCTTCTTGGGAAGAAATGCTACAATATTCTCATTGATCTCTGGTTTCATATGTTAAAATGGGTAGAAAGTAATTGTGCAATGTGGACCCTGAAATTTACCTGATGCCAAGAAATTTCAAGGAATTAGTTACAGGTAGCATGTTTTTTCTTCCTTTTCATGAAAGAGCTGTCCACTATATATAAAGCTTATCACTCCCCTAAAGCACTAGGATACTTATAGAGATTCTCTAGCAAATCATGAGGTATGTATAATGGGTTGTCTAGATATCATATCATCTTCTAATGCTCTATTAGCTCAGCACTGTGACAAAGATAAGAAATTGAGAGAAATCATTCATCTTGTACAAGAGCTTAATGAAGATGATGTCATTCAAAGTTTCCATGCTTCCATCTTTAGCTGATGGACTCTGACTCCTAGTTTCTTGTTTCATGGGTGCGGCAAACAAATGCCCAGTTATATTCTAAATATAGCCTCTGGAGGGTGGTTTCTTTCTTTTTTTGGCAGGGGAGAGAGCTTTGGAAATTTCAATTTAAAAGAATAATAATTAGACTGCCAACCCATACACATTTATTTGTAAATCAGTTTCATAGAACTCATTAGTGGGATTAACACAAGTAAAAAGATGGCAAGGATTAGGCTGCAAAAATTTAACTCCTTTTACATATTGAGACATGAATATGTTTGTTCCACATCAGTGTTTTTCATTGTTAGGGTTGGGTAAGCATTCCCCTCCTTTGAAGTACGGTAAATGATGGTCTTGGATGCTGGTGCCCATGGAAGAACAATTCACATGCACAGTCTGAAATATTTGCATAATATGGATGAAAAACTCATACAGTGGTGACTGGCCTAATAGGAAGCATCTCCATTCTCTTCTGCACTGTGGGCTTAACTCAAGGTTTCTCAAACTCAGGTTTCCATTTCTTTTTGGACTACAACTCCCATCATCCCTAGCTAGCCGAACCAGTAGTCAGGGATGGGATGGTGGGAACTGTAGTCCAAAAACAGCTGGAGACCCAAGTTTGGGAAACCTTGGCCTAGCTACTTGTTATGGTAATATGATTAGCAAACAGGCAGAAGGTTTTTTAAAAAATTAAATATGCAGGGTTGCGGAAATGTGCCATAAAATGTTGAGTCAGCAGTAGTGAAACAAATGAAAGAATGAACAAATATTTCCATCATGAAGGAAACAAAAACCCAACAAACAGTAAAATGTGACAAAAACATATTCATGGCCCATAAATGAATGTGAGGGGACAGAATTAAAAGAATGAAAGAAAAAACAAGATAATATTCCCTAGTTGCTAAACAGTGAAGCGCCTGATATTACATTGTTTGTTTGTTTGTTTGTTTGCTTAAAGCAATTCTATATTGATCATCATTAAAAATTCTAGGGTGTGCCAGAACAATGGTAATACAGTTCTGAAAAAAATCAATATATTAAAAACAATAAAAAATATCAACAGTAACCCAGATAGTTAGATCTTTAGCAAGCACTCAAAAAACATAAACGTTTGTGCTTTGCCATAAAGCTGGGCACCACAAAAGGAAAAAATTGTCACCCCATATTGTCTCAATATGAATTTCAGACTGGATATAATCTTGGATATTAACTATTGCCCCATAGATTGACTATTGGATTTATTTATTTATTAGATCTGGCTGCTAAGGTAGTTTAGGCAAAAGGACAGAATGCTGGGGCATTCAGATTTGGGATAGTTATCTAGAATGATTTATTGGGAGCCAAAGTTCATTCAGCAAACTGAATTCTGAGTTTGCTAGGTACTTAAGCTTCCTCCTTCTTCCTATTATGTATCCTCTTCTTCCATGTTATTTGCAAACAGACTTTTTTTCTGGAAGCAAATAACATTGAAATGAGCACTAAATTTGCACTGCATTCTGCAATATTTCCAGAAGTGGCATTAATGTCATGTGAAAGCTTAAAGATTAAGTGGAAATTAAAAGTCAGGGAAACATCAGGAAAATGAAATAAATGGCCGCGTGAATGCTCCCTTCTGGGCATCAGTATCTGACCCCACAGCTGAGTAAGCGAGCCTGTTGCCAAGTGAAGGCAAAATAATAATATTGAGCTAACCTGGTTTTTTTCCCCTTCACCCATCAAGTATGAAGATGTATTCTAGTATGCAAGACTCACTTAACAAAGGAGGACTAAGGTCTTTCCAAGCTGTAATGGTCTCCACAGCCTTCATCCAAACTGAAGATCACAGCCTATGCCTAAGGCACTAACAAAAACACTCAGGCATGACCTTGCCACCTGCTCCACATTGAACCAAGCTTATAAATAAAATATAGTAAGCATATATGAGACAGCAAAATCTTTGAAGGGTAAATGCATGCAGGCATCAAGCCATGAATATATTGTGAATCAATGAGAAAGATCTCTCTTGATCACAAATGTGATAATGCTATAGCAGAGGGGAGAAAAATCTCATGCACAGAGTTTTATGCTGTAAATGCTGAATGGTAATGGGATTTAAGTCCATTGCGTCTTCCAAAACGTTTTGCTTTGGCAAAGGCAGTCTTTGAAGAATAAGAAAAGAGGCCAGGAGTAAGCAGCTCTTCCCCATGCATCATTTATATTTTCAGCAAGATGGCAATCAGTTCTAGGGAATCAGAGCTGTTCCAGTAGGTAAGGATGTCTGGCCTAGTCTCAGCATCCCTGACAATTGCAGTGTATTGGAGATGCCCTTACATTGCAGTTTTTCTCTGTTGACTCCCTCCCTCACACTATCTGCATCAAGGTTGGGGGTGGATCAGGCCAGCAGTCCCTGATTTTGGAGCATGAGTACCTTGCATGACAAACAGTAGGAGGGTTAGGTAGGTATATACATATCGTCCCTTTTGCTGCCTTGGACACTCAAGTTGCAGGAAGGATGGGAGGAAGACTTCACTGCCTACAGGTGGTGCTTGAATTTAACTGGGCTGAATACAAATAGTTCTAAATCAAC
Organism: Podarcis vaucheri; assembly: GCF_965113315.1. NCBI lineage: Eukaryota > Metazoa > Chordata > Lepidosauria > Squamata > Lacertidae > Podarcis > Podarcis vaucheri. Next base: position 71,974,308 of record NC_138760.1, read on the forward strand.
TTATTTGAACAGGGCTGTCTAATATTCACCAGCTCTTTCTGTATTAACCCATAAACCCCTTTTGGGTTAAAAACTACAATAAGAATAGAATGTAGATTAAACAGTTTGTGTGTTGTTGTTTTTTAAAAAACCATCAAGAATATCTTCTGGGATATAAATCTCAGATAAGAAAAGATACTTGTTAGATTCTGCAAAATGGCTGGTTTTTAATGGGATGAATGAAAGTGGCAAAGTAAAAAGGCTGTGATAGGATGACCTCTGGTGATATTTGGCTACATCTTGTCCAGACTGAATGAAGCAAAGACTGAAATAATGTTGGGAGGTTTTCATATTAGAGTGTTAAAAAAACCTGCTATGTCATAACCCCTACAAACGAGTACATTCGCTTACATTTTATCATAGGCATAATTTTTTTAAAAAGTCTCTAGGAAGGGGCATTCTCATTACAATAAAGGACCACTTTAGTCCCAATTGAAATGAAAAGAAAGAGCACAGCTTACATCTAGATACCAAGTGGTAATTTCTAGGGAAGCATAAAATGCCAAATGTGTAACAATTATGTTTTATAACTCTGTGTTCAAAGGACTTAATAGTATTTTATTGCACAGAGAGGCTTCAGCTCAAACAGACCTATTTTACTGGAGTGCTCCCTGCCTTATGTTGTTAAAGCACTTCATCAACTTTCTTTCTTATTATCAGCAGGAGAACGACAAGATTAATTTTTGAACAATCTAAGTGGCCCTAAAAATCTGGCAGTAACTAATTTCACGAAGCAGATGTCTAAGCTAAACCGATAAACAACATTTCCTCAAAAATATCGGGGGCATAAGGTACTTGATATTAGCCCCTCCAGCATTCTGATAACTATCACTACATTTAATATTATTGTTCTGCCCGGCCTCAGTGATGACAGATACAACCATTCTTCCTAAGCATATATTCATAACATTTAGCGGGTAGGGGAGGGAAGTGTGGAGGGCCTGTATTGTTTATTTTATCACCAACACTGGTCACAAAAACATTGACAATATTTTCATTGCTCCTTGCTCTTCATTTTTAAATGAATAAATAAAAACAAACAGCTGGGGGAAAATTTGATCAGCTACCAGGCACAGTTTAAGATTCCCTGGGCAATATACAAGACCGCCAGGGTGGAAAATCAAAACCGTGACATACTGAAATGTGTTTCTTTAAGCAAACAAAAACAAATTGCATTGCACACTCATATTGTATGAGCCAGATCTATCCCATACAAGTGTATCACCTACAGTATCTTAATCCATCAGCTACAAATCATGAATATGGTTACCGCCTAGGCAAAGGCAGAGTGCATAGATCTTTGTTCTAAAAGGCAGTCTTGAGTTTTCTTGCAGAGGTACTCAGAGGATGTTACTGTCTAAACGATTTATATCATTGTAAGCAAAATGATTGACTTCTAAAACAGAAAAAAGAGTGGGGGGAGCTGGTTATTGCCTTAATGAAAAAAAAATCAATGGAAGTAAAATGAAGACATGAGATTTTGTCTGAGTTGCCGTTAATACTACTGAAGAGCTATGGATATTAGAAGGTCAACAAATAAATTAGTCCAAGTGGTAAGAAATGAATGATTTGAGTTCAAATCATATTGAGTGCAAATTATTCACTGCCTATTATTACACCAGGTAATTTTTACCCGTGGTGCCTCAATTACTGTTCTATAAGCAGTAGCACAGTTTTAAGAGCTGCAAGTTTCACTGAGCAACCTCCAAGTAGCTGGGCTGGGATAGCTGACTTTATAGTGATGGATCACAAAGTGTGGCCCTCCTGCATAGGAACCCTTACGAAAGAAACAGGACTGCATTCATTTGACCAAACTGGTTCAGCTTTCATGTGTCGGACATTAAAAACAGACCCTGTGTTTCTTAGGAAGGAATTAGGACTGTTGCCGTATACTCTTTCCTCCACGTTATTATGACATCAAAATAGTAAGAATGAAGATCTCTTCATGCCCAGCTTAGTGAACTGTGCAATAGCTGTGTTTCATTTGGGAAGACAACATACAGTATCTCTTGGGATTTCAGGCTTAAACAGGCAACAATGAAACTATATGTGGCTATCCTAAAGCGCCAACATTAAGGGATTTCAAAACATCAATCTTACTCAACAAATGACAAGATGGAGCCTGTAGAAACCCTTTAGGTTTGGGTATACTTATCTCAAGAAACCTCTGTTGACGTTGACAATTCCAGAATAACTAATTAATAGACACTAGAAGAATGCAATAGTTTTGAGAAAAGGATGCTAGTTCAGGGACAGTGGCAGGATGTCACTAAGGCACAGGTGGGGATCCTCTAGCTCACAAGCCAAATTTGCCCCATTAGGTATCTCCATTTGGTAGTTATTTTTCTCTTTGACATCTGGTAGGAGGGCTTTCCACAGGGTGGGTGCCACTACCGAGAAGGCCCTCTGCCTGGTTCCCTGTAACTTGGCTTCTCGCAGCAAGGGACCCGCCAGAAGGCCCTCGGCGCTGGACCTCAGTGTCTGGGCAGAACTAGCTTGGGATCTATGAGCTCCCTCACCTCAGTAACCCTTTCCCAAAAATAACCCTTTTCATTGGTTTTATACTGGTTCATATGATTTCCATGCACCCACTGACAGTGCTGACTGAATGTGCATCATCATATCGACTTCTAGGAACTGTAGTTTGGTTTCACCAGCCTTTATCCATTGTACGGCATCTGTTATAGTGAAAAACCATCTAGGAATTTACACCCCCTTCCCACAAACCAACCAGTAATGAGAGAGGGTTTTAGATCTAGATGGGGAAGGGGACAAGAAACAAGAGGATCATCTGACCTAAACAGAGATGATATGAAACAAAAGGCTGCTTGGTTGGGTTATCCAGTCAATGAAAGTCAAGTCTCACTAAAAGTAATGCTTTGTAGGTGCATGTCTGTGCATGAACCTACAAGGTAGTTGGCTTTGGGCGAATGGTGTATTCTAAGTATACCCAGAATCTTATTTGGTATTCTGAGCTGGGGAAGATCTTTGCAGAGAAATGGCACTCTGTAATACAGCCAAGCACTAGGGACCGAACCAATTCATATTCCAAACCAGGTAATTACAATATTCAGGAATATCACTATAAACAAATTGGTGCTCAGTTGCTGAAATACGTGTCTGAGTGAAAATACTGTTTGTCAAACACACATGAGAAGGGAAAACATACATCAACACAGTCAACTGGACTTGGCGTATCACAGTGCAATATGAAATTATCACTTCAGACACAAGTTTCAAGGAGGTGCCATTTTCCTGCCTCCCACCTTCTGTGTGTTGTAAAAAATGACATTTTTTGTGACTTTCAGTCAAGATCTGAAAAACAAAAGGTGTGCGTGTCATTTAGACTTTTTTTTGCTTTGGGTGCAAAATGTCTAAGGCCAATGTCTGCACATACAACACAGGCTGCCCTTTTGTCAATAGCAGTCACTGGGGTGACATGGGCAGGGCAGAGATGCTCACCTGGCTTCCGAATGCGGCACATCACTGCCAATCAAGGAAGGGGTCAGAGTGTAGTAATTGCTCCTAAACCTGAAACACAGCTATGCCCTCTTCTGATCTAGACTGGATTGGCTTGGAGGCATGAGAAGCGGGAAGGAGCGAGTTGACTATTCTCACTACTTTCTTGATGAAAATATGATCCGCAAAGGTATTATTTGCCACCCAAAAGAAGCTGCTATTTGTGCTCATACCCATGCCACAAATCCAGTCTGGATGTGGAGGGGAGCACATAGCTGCTGTTTAATATATTGTGTAGTTTGACCCAGATATCAGGGGGAATGCTCAATGAAGGTAACAGTTCATCCACATGAATGTTGGGGGGGGGGGTTGGGGGGGTGTACCAAGAGCAGTTTTAGGAGGAAAATCTAATCAGGAAGCGAAAGGTTTAAATCATGATATCTACCTGCATGAATCCAGTTTCTACAACTATGCACTTAAAGTTATCATGCAGTTAGAGCCTTTGAGCTACCATAATAGTTTCTTTAAACTGAATAGTCAATTAATAAGTTCAAGGCAATACTAAATTGGACTTGGCTGATGTGTCACTAATCCCAAGGGGATTTAAATAATTTTTAAAAGAAGCATATCAGGTACTTTTTGGCACACTCACACTAGCCTAACAGGATTTAGATTAATGCACCACAAGCGAGAATCATTGAAAATTGAATTGATTGTTTCTCTACAACAATGCAGAACTGTGAAAGTCAACCGTAAGAAACAGAGAGCATACCTAATGGTGTAAAGCAGGGATCACTCCTGATTATTAGCCATGGAGACAGAGGCTGATGAGAGCTGGAGTCAAACAATACATGGAGGGCTAGATGCTCCACATTCCTGTTCTAATGAAACCCAACAACTGGCTTATCTTAGAAGTCTTCCGAAGCACCATGTAACCCTTTCTGACCATCACTTTCCACAACAAGAAATGTCATTCTAACCTATTATTTCGCCCAATGTTAGTCACAAATTGTGTATCAAAAGAGCTGTATCTCATGAAAAGCTTTTAGACCCCACACCTGAAATAGCAAAAGAGTGAAGCAGTCACTAACAAACTTCACTTGTTAAAGGGAAGGCTAGAAACAACACAAAAATAAATAAAGACATTTACATGTAATGCACTCAAACAACATTTCCTTCTCCACAATGCGACAAGCAGTTCACAAGAACCAATATACTTGGATGTCCCAGCATCTGAAACATTTTTTCAAGTATATCCAACTAGGTGCCAACCTGTAACATCCCTTTGCATTGAGCTGGAAACTAGAGATTTCATTTACTCTTTCCTACTGCTACTCAGCTGGTGCTCCTTATTGATATTTGCAGAGGACTAAAACGACAAATGCAGTATCTAAATTGCCTTATTCCCCACACATGGAAATTCCAAAACAATATTAATGTAATTAGAATAGATTGTGCAGCCTGCAGTGACTCTTGCTTGCATTTGTCACTCTGCTTCATCTGTGATAAATCACTGTATCCAAGGAGGGAATTTTCGGTCTCATTTCGCCAATGAACAACAGAGTGCCGTCACGTGACTGGAGTCTGAATTTCAGTTCTAGCTGGCGCACAGTTGAGTCGAATAGCATTTGGCACAATGCAGAGTAGAAGCGAGTCACTAAATGGCTGATTTACTAAATTATTATTGGATGAGCCTTTGCAGTTCCAACGGAAAGTGCGTCTCTTCATGGTGTGTTCAAATTGTTCTGTGTTTAAATATTCAGCATGAGGCTAATGTGAACTGATGAAGTGAGACTACAAACATTCACTTTCAATATAGGCAGAGAGACAGAGATGCAACATATCATGTGGCCTGCAGAGGTGAAAATGATTTATATTTAAGGATGCTGCCGCTTGCTTCTAGTACTTTAAGGTGCTCTTAATTAGTCTGGTGTTGGAATGAGCAAATTTAGGACACAGGGAAGGACACACATACGAGAGAGAGAGAGAGAGAGAGAGAGAGAGAGAGAGAGAGAGAGATTCAACTAGGCTTCTTTAAAGCTACAGAATTCCAATAAGATCTGCTTCAAAGTCCATTTTTAGCCAAAGATTTTCCGCCTGAATTTTTCTCATACAAAAAGAAAAGAAAAAAAGACTCTCCTTCCAAGGAAATCCAAAGGTGCAGTCAACAAACATGTTTGAAATATAACTCTGGTTTGTAATTATATGACTTATGCAAGTGGGGGGGGGGAGATAATTTCTTTACTGCCACCTGCTGGAGCTGGCAATAACCCTTTGTCACACTAAAAGAACAAGCATCCTCACTTTAGAGGACAGATACAGCAAACATTTAAAATACTGTGATCCGAGATACTTACAGTAGATTAGAATTTTTTATTGGTACTGTGTTGCCATAACAACATAAACGCAGCAGATGACTTAAGCTAAGCTTGCAAAGCAAAAGGCTGCTCATCTGGCAGTTAAAATGAATACAGTTCACTTCACAAGTTCCCCATATGGACCCTTAGTGTATGGTAATGAGGATACCATATGGTGAGAAAAGAAATGCAGAGAGAACAATTGTGCTCCACTGGATGGGTGAACTGGGTAGGAAGTTATGAGAAAACACAGGAGAGAGATTTGTCTGTGTGCTCTCTAGCTCAAGGGTTCTTTCAGAAGGGGATTCCTCTAGTCTTCCCTTAATCCACTTCTTAATGCGTACATGTACGGATGTGACAAAGAAGCATATTGAACATTTTGCGACATCATTCATCATAAACTGTCAGCGGTGTTTACAAATCAGCCCCGGATGATCTTATACATCAGTAATTCTTAAAAGGTAACCGTGATAAGGTTTAAGACAAAGTGCAGGGAAATTTAAGCACTCTTGACAAGCAGAAACATTAGTGGTAATCATTTTAGAAATGCTTGCATCTTTTCTGCATGCATGTTTGGCTGTAAATAATGCTGGAATGTATAACAGCTCTTCAAAAGGTAGGTGGGAAAGCGAAACAAATAATATTTCTCTCTCTCTCTCTCTCCCTCTCCCTCTCCAAAAGATAAAACAAGTAATTGATTAGAATCACAAAGAAGAATTTGTCACAAACACAACCACATCCGCACCGTACAGAATGTAGGACTAACCAGACCCTCAACCTGGTAAGACAGCTTGCTTAAGGCTGCAAAGTCAATTTTGTACTACACATGCTTCATAAAAGATGAATATAAATGCATTAGTTAGACACGGTGAGCTAAATTAGAAGGTCAGGCAGGGCTGGAAGGCCTGAAAAATCACACAACCAATGACTGTAATTACTCTTTTTTTAAGTCTATTAAGTGGTGTTGTTCTATCAAGGCTCAGGGGTATAAGACATGAAGTACAAGATAAAGTAATGTGTATTTATTACTCCCACAGGATCAATTTACTAGATATTTTCAGCTCCACAGAGCAAAATACACAAATGCAGCGTTTGTTGCTTTCTTCAAAACTGTGGCATATACTTTTTGCCCCAAAGCACTGCTGCTCCTAGAGAAAAAAATATTGGTTATAGGGGTAGGGGCTTTTCATTTGTTCCACCATTCCATTGTGTACATGTGTGTATTGGCATAGAAGGATTTTAAAATCAATACAGCCATGTAGCCAGTTCAGTCAAGGGGAAGGGCCATGTGAAAGGTCCTAGGTTGAATCCCCAGCATCCGGAATAAGGAAACTGTAGCCATTCAGATGCTGTTGGGTTACAACTTCCAGCATCCAGATTATTGGCTATGCCTGTTGGGACTAATGGGTGTTTCAATCCACCAGCATCTGTAGGACCACAGATTCCCTGGCCCAAATCTCCAAGTATGGTGAGGATATCCTGCTTGAGACCCTGGAGAGCTCCTGGCATTAAGGGTAGGCAATACTGTGACATTGGCTAGATGGACTTGGGATAAGGCACCTTCCTATGTTTCAATATTTGGCCAAATTGCTTAAGTGACATGGTCTAAATATACAGGCTGGTTTAAACATCACACCACTCTTTCATATGTCGGTGCTCAAGCTGGCCGTAAAGTTCAGCTATATCCCTTGGAAAGTTTCTGTGTCCTTGTAGGTGGCTTGTGCTGCTATGGAGATCATGCCTGCGACTGGGCCAAGCCACTGGGATAAGCATTAAGAAAACATTACAGCCAACTGCATGGGGCACTAGAATCATGTTTCAGTTGCTTCAACTAGGCTGACAAAGCACACACACAAAAATGAAAAGTGTCTTCCACCTTCAGGAAAACATTGCAAAGGCACAGATTAATATAGCAAAAGGATCTATGTCGTTCTTCCTATTCTTTATATATTAAAGTTTTGCCATGGATTCTAAATTACACCATCTGCTCTAATCGTTTGCTGAGTAAACACTGACCCACTTAGAAAATGCACTGGAATGTATACATATTTCTGCTGACCTTCAGAAAGAAAAGAGCTGCTTCCCAGCAATTTGTATATAACTCTGCCCTTCAGCTGTCGGAGTGTCACTGTTTTGGAGTAATCCCCGATTTTGGACTTTATACACTACCAAAACTAACCACTGATGACTGCCCGGTCTCAGTGTGATGACAACTGCAGCCACCCAAGAGAATACAGTTGACATTTAGGAATTTCTTCCCATACCCTTGCCAATTAGTGAATCATCAAATTTTGTATTTGAGTATATGTTGTTCCTCCTTTACATCACTGTGGAAGTTAAACTGAGAAAGGAAGATGTTTCAAAGGCCATATTAGGCGTATGAAAGAAAACAAGTAGGAACAAGGGTGAAACTAGGTAAGAATCCACTGATTCTGAATAACTGCATTTGTGGGGTTTTAAACTAAATTTTAGGTGTAGTGCCTCATCTAGGCCCCATGCTGTGGTCCTGATCCAGGCCAGATCTTCTTAAAATTTTATTCACTAAAAAAGACATATGACCACACACACTCCAGCTTCTAGGAAGAACTAAACTGACTCCTCCTACTGACAGTCAGCTATTTTAAATGGCAATCTTCTAATGTCAACCAACTATTTTTATTTAATGGCAACCTAAAATATCAATACTGTGTCAACATTGAATCTTTTTAGAAATCAACCACTCTCTAAAGCTTAGACCATATTACCTGTAATGAAGTGACCAAAACTCTAACAAAAAACTATACGATTTAACAGCCATGCTTTCTCCTAGAATTCAGACTTACTCACAACATCTGCTATCTTTATTCCGCAGCCAACAAATGAGAGGGATTCAGCCATTAGTGTCAAAAGTGCAGAAGGAGACAGGTGCCCACCTGTGCTGCATTCTATAAATGAGTCTTGAACTTCAAATCCAACTTCAAATTCTTAATGTGTGCTAATTGTAGACATACAAACAGAAGGGCATGTTTATTTGCTCATGGATTTATTTAAACCATAGAGCCACTGTCAACTATAACCCCCATTCAAGTTTCAGGGGAAATGCTGCAAAACATTGTTTCACTTTATTTAGCCACAAGAAAATATTATACTAAGGCACAATAAGCTTAGACCCTCGGTGTACTGGTCTATGCTTTTGCCATTTCCATGTTTATTGGAAAGATTTAAGTGTCTTTTGGCGTTTGGTGGGGTTTTTTTGTTTTTGTTTTTTGCCAAAGCAGTTTTCCAGTCACAATCCAGATTCTTGGTATTCAGATGTTCTGCGTAATCAAATGCCACATAGTGTTTACCTTGTGAACCTAAAACTACACATATGTCACCCCCTGTATACAACTGCATAGATGTGTAGGCAACATTTCATGGGTGAGGTGGCCTTAGCTGCTGAGTACACTAGAATCATAGAGTTGGAAGAGACCACAAGGGCCATCGAGTCCAACCCCCTGCCAAGCAGGAAACACCATCAGAGCACTCCTGACATATGGTTGTCAAGCCTCTGCTTAAAGACCTCCAAAGTAGGAGACTCCACCACACTCCTTGGCAGCAAATTCCACTGTCGAACAGCTCTTACTGTCAGGAAGTTCTTCCTAATGTTTAGGTGGAATCTTCTTTCTTGTAGTTTGGATCCATTGCTCCGTGTCCGCTTCTCTGGAGCAGTAGAAAACAACCTTTCTCCCTCCTCTATGTGACATCCTTTTATATATTTGAACATGGCTATCATATCACCCCTTAACCTCCTCTTCTCCAGGCTAAACATGCCCAGCTCCCTTAGCCGTTCCTCATAAGGCATCGTTTCCAGGCCTTTGACCATTTTGGTTGCCCTCTTCTGGACACGTGTCCTTCTTGAATTGTGGTGCCCAGAACTGGACACAGTACTCCAGGTGTGGTCTGACCAGAGCAGAATACAGTGGCACTATTACTTCCCTTGATCTAGATGCTATACTCCTATTGATGCAGCCCAGAATTGCATTGGCTTTTTTAGCTGCCGCGTCACACTGTTGGCTCATGTCAAGTTTGTGGTCAACCAAGACTCCTAGATCCTTTTCACATGTACTGCTCTCAAGCCAGGTGTCACCCATCTTGTATTTGTGCCTCTCATTTTTTTTGCCCAAGTGCAATACTTTACATTTCTCCCTGTTAAAATTCATCTTGTTTGTTTTGGCCCAGTTCTCTAATCTGTCAAGGTCGTTTTGAAGTGTGATCCTGTCCTCTGGGGTGTTAGCCACCCCTCCCAGTTTGGTGTCATCTGCAAATTTGATCAGGATGCCCTTGAGTCCATCATCCAAGTCGTTGATAAAGATGTTGAATAAGACCGGGCCCAAGACAGAACCCTGTGGCACCCCACTAGTCACTCTTCTCCAGGATGAAGAGGAACCATTGATGAGCACCCTTTGGGTTCGGTCAGTCAGCCAGTTACAAATCCACTGAGTGGTAGCATAGTCAAGACCGCATTTTACCAGCTTCTTTACAAGAATATCATGGGGCACCTTGTCAAATGCTTTGCTGAAATCAAGGTAGGCTACATCCACTGCGTTCCCTTCATCTACCAGGCTTGTAATTCTGTCAAAAAACGAGATCAGGTTAGTCTGACATGACTTATTTTTCAGAAATCCATGCTGACTATTGGTGATCACAGCATTCCTTTCTAGGTGCTCACAGACTGTTTGCTTAATGATCTGCTCCAGAATCTTCCCTGCTATTGATGTCAGACTGACTGGACGGTAATTATTTGGGTCCTCTCTTTCCCCCTTTTTGAAAATAGGAACAACATTTGCCCTCCTCCAGTCTGCCGGGACTTCGCCTGTTCTCCAGGAATTCTCAAAGATGACTGCCAGTGGTTCTGAGATCACATCTGCCAGTTCTTTTAATACTCTTGGATGCAGTTCATCTGGCCCTGGAGACTTGAATACATCTAATCTAGCCAAATATTCTTGTACTATCTCCTTAGTTATTCTGGGCTGTGTTTCCTTTGCTGAATCATTTGCTTCAAATTCTTCAGGTCGGGCATTGTCTTCTTTATCGGAGAAGACTGAGGCAAAGAAGGCATTGAGGAGTTCAGCCCTTTCTGTGTCCCCTGTTTGCATTTCACCATCTTCTCCTCTGAGTGACCCCACTGTTTCTTTGTTCTTCCTTTTGCTACGAACATACCCATAAAAGCCTTTTTTGTTGCTTTTAACCTCTCTAGCAAGCCTGAGTTCATTCTGTGCTTTAGCTTTTCTGACTTTGTGTCTACACGTGCTGGCTATTTGTTTGAATTCCTCTTTGGTGGTTTCCCCCCTTTTCCATTTTTTGTACACATCCTTTTTTAATCTTAATTCAGTTAAAAGTTCTTTAGATAGCCACCCTGGTTTCTTTAGGCACCTTCCATGTTTTCGTCTCATTGGTATTGCCTGACGTTGTGCTTTTACTATCTCCGTCTTAACAAACTCCCAGCCATCATGAACTCCCTTTCCTTTTAGTATTGCTGTCCATGGGATCTCACCCAGCACTTCCCTAAGTTTTATGAAGTCGGCTTTCTTAAAGTCAAGAAATTGAGTCCTAGTATGCTTGGCTGCTCCTTTCCACTGTATAGTAAACTTCAGAAGAGCACGATCACTCGCGCCTAATGATCCTTCCACATCTACCCCACTAACCAGGTCATCAACATTGGTTAGGACCAGGTCTAAAATGGCTGTTCCTCTTGTTGCTTCTCCCACTTTCTGGACAATGAAGTTGTCTGCAAGGCCAGTGAGGAATCTGTTTGAAACTTGAAAATTTAAAACTTGAAAATTACAGACCCTGCTATGAAGCTGGTCAAGAGCCCTGACGCTGCACTCAGAGGCATATCTCAAAAGCAATCATTGTAAGGAAAACCAAATGAACAGCCCATTACCCCTTCAATAAGTCCTTTGGAATTTACAACAAATAGCTGGACACATTTGAAGCAGGCCACTTTAAAAAAAAAAAAAGCTGGTGAATTAGTGGAAATTAAATAGTCAATATTAAGATTGAGGACAGATGGTTTATTTCTCAAAGGTTGCAATGGTGGTGTGTTTGTTGAGCCTCTGGGTTGTATTTCTGAGGTAGCAGTGCATATGCAGAATGAGGCATGTCATCTGGGATGAGGAATGCATGAAGTTACCACACTCCTGTTCTCAAGCGCTTACCAGCAGTTCTGTACAGAGCCTAGGCATGTAGATGCATGCAGGCTCTGCTGGTGTGCTATTTACCTTGCAGAACTGCAGTATATAGATTGGATGTATAGAGTCCATACACATACAGCTTGTACGTGGCACAGACCCTGTGCCCTGGGTCCTGGTCCCTGCATGGAGACTGAAGGGGGGCAGCTGGTGTAACCCAACTTCCCCTCTCCATACATTGATCCTACATGACAATGATCTGGACAGTACCAAAAGTCTCTTCTAAAACAAAATCAACATGCTGTTACCGACTTAGGCGTCGAAAGACACAAACACACAATCACAATCACTTTGGGCTGACCTTTGGCAAGCGTTCAGGGTCACCGGGGTGCCTTGGGATGACTTTCTGTAACCTTTGGAAACCATAGTCAATGGTGGGTTCATTCAGAGCTGAAACAACAAACATAATAATTATATAATAAGCAGTAGGACAAGGTGCAACATCGAAGAGTGTATTAAATTGCAACGTGTGTGTATGGGGAAACTATCTGGAAACTATCACAGCAAACTCTCCCTTTGCTCCTTTCCATTCAAATCAGCGATGACTGTGAAGCTGTGGTTCAAACACTGTTTGAGGTGAGGTGCAAGGCTTTGGTTGAGTATCTGTGAAAAGGTGGCAGCAAGTTTTGCTCTCTATAAACAGCTTTTGAGCAAGAAACAATTATAATCTGTGATGCAATTCATTTTTTAAAATGCTTTGTACCCTGCTTTTCAAGTTTTCCATTATTATGTTGTTAGATGGAATCCTTTTTGATTGTGGATTTAAAAAAAGAAGCAGAAGGAAAAGTCTCTTGTGCTTCCAGACAAACAAAATTATGTATATTTTCCTTGTGAAATACATGATGTGCTTTTAGGAAGAGAAATCCAATCGCTGAATCCTAAAACCACTATTGGTTCATGCAAAGCTCTCAAGAAATTATCCACAAGGAGAGCCCTTAGGGTAGAAACAAACAAACAAACAAACAAACAAACAAATGCTATTGCATAGTTGTGTGCCAGGCAGAGTGAAGCAGGGTGTGAGAGAATATGGGTGAAAAAGGGGCAACCATTTTAGTGATTACAATACACTGGGGTTTGGCATAACATAGGGCAAGGATCCATCAAATGGATGCCCTGCCCTGCCCCACCTGCTACGTTACCAGAATAGGTTGCTGGGGGAAGTTCCCATCTCAGTGTATACTGGTAACCTGGAAGTGTGGCATCTGGCCCTCCAGGGCCACCCAACATAGGGCCAAGGGCCTTATTACGCCAGCTCAGGACCACTGCTGCCCCCTGGCTCAATGCCACCAGTGTGCCACTGCTCTGTTTGAACTGTGTCTACACCATCGCTGGCTCATCCCCACCTCTCTCCATCTTTGTATGCATCAGCATCTCAGAAGGAAGGAGGTCAGGTGAGCGACACAGCCCCACCGCACCAAACATCCACTGTTGGGGGCCATTCTCTGCGCACCACCCAAAGGGTAGAGGAATGGGTCATGGCAACACAAGACAGGGCCTTCTCAGTGGCTGCACCAATACTGCGTAACCGCTTGTACTGTAGGTGGCTGTCTCTCTGGTCGCCTTTTACCAGTTGATAAGTTCGAAAGCACGTCAAGTGCAAGTAGATAAATAGGTACCACTCGGGCAGGAAGGTAAATGGCATTTCTGTGCGCTGCTCTGGTTCGCCAGAAGCGGCTTAGTCATGCTGGTCACATGACCCGGAAGCTGTCTGCGGACGAACGCCAGCTCCCTCAGCCTATAGAGAGAGATGAGAGTCGTCCGCAACTGGACCTAACGGTCAGGGGTACCTTTACCTTTAAGGACATTTTTATTGCAGCAGGCTTTTACCCGCTGTTTTATTTGAGGTTACGCTTAATCTGTGGCCTGTCCCTTTTGTTATATTTTTATTGTTATGTTTTTGAAGTATATTGTTGATTTTTTTCAATTATTTTCTATGACATTGCAATTTTTGTTTGCGGTAAGCTACCCTGTTCATAGTTCATAGGCATTAGAATGGTGAGAGAAAAATATTTCTATCTCTCTATAAATAAATAATAGACAAATGCACAGCTTTGAAGACCAGCCTTGCTATTATTCAAGTTGGAGATAAAATAAATCTCTTGCAATTATTCTGGTGAAATTCCGGGCTAACTTGTTACTTTGTATAGGTGAATAAATGGATTCATTTATAGACTCTTTTTTGCCATTGTTTTTAATGAGAGATGGATTGAATGCAACCTCTTCTACCATACATAAAATACGTTCCTTCATTCCCCAATGTCCTTCTATAAAATGTTTTTTTTTCCACAGATGGAAAAAAATATCAATACAATTTTCTTTTTTTTAAAAAAAAACTTTTAGTCTAACAGTCAGTATTTGTGTTCTTGACATCCATCTATACATTAAAAACAAAGTTAGCACATACTGTAGTTAAAATGCATTCCCATTACCCTAAATTTCAAAAGTACACTGAAAGTACTACCAACTTTAAAAACTGTATTAAATTCAAATAGGTCCCAAGGCTAATGGAAGCAATTTGTGTACCAACCCAAACTGACTGGCCTACTTTTCAAAATACAGGTATGATAATCTCATGGTTTTAAAAGGACATTTAAATTGAAATACTGTGAATATAGTACATAATTATACCAATAGCACCCTTTAACTTGTCAGCTTGTAAATCTAAAAGGCTATCAATCATTTCTAAAGAGGAAATAAACCTTAAAATTCTTTGATTGACTGTGCTTACTTTTTATGGGTTTTTTTTTTAAAAAAAAGAGATAGAGAAAGAAGGAAACAATGGATTAAAGTGGCCAGAAATCCATTTACAAAAGTACATTGTTTTACATAGGTGAGTAAAAAGCCAATAATTACATCTCCAAAAGACATCTAAATCAAAGTAAGTACTTTCACCTCACTTATGTATTTTAAGTTGTGTGGAACTTCAGGCAACTTTTTTATTAAAATACTTTAAAAAATGCAATGCTTATTGAAGCAGCTAATAGAATAGCATTTTCATTTAAGGTAATGTAATCATTTTTGCAAATATGAGATTTAAGCCATTTTCTCCTATCTAAACAGTAAACTTTCAACCTGTCTCTTGTGTGAATTAACTAAAATTACACCCAGGTGTACAAAATCTGTCTATCTATGCTAGTGTATGAGTTAAGGCACAATATTTATTATTCTTTCCATTTTATGAATTACTACTTAAACCCTTGAGGAAGAACTTTCTTTCAGATTAGACTTGAAGAGTGGAAGCCTTGGAAGCTGTTTATGCAGCCTTTTTGAAGCGGTAACTTGTAAAATCCAACAATGTAAAATTAGAGCTGGAGGTGAAATTATTTTCATGTTTGCAAAATTGTAACTTAATTTGTCATCCATCTTGCTTTAATATCCTTAAGAAAAATGTGTCTTCTGAACTAAATAAATTGATAACTCTTATAAATATACAAAGAAAATACAAGTTTTTGGATCTTCTATTTTGTTTCAAAATCAGAGTTAAAAGGATTGTCTATTTTTTTTTAATAATTCACATAATGAGCTCCTGCTGTATCAATAAAGCTTTTGAATGTTAATTGAAAGACTGTCTGATATACAGAAAGGTGGAATCTGTATCTCCAGCCAGGCTACGAACTTACAGCAGAATGATCAACACTTAATATCAGCAATTAAAAGAACCTGTTCAAATATCATGTGGAACTGATAGCTTAGGGTCGTCTTGAGAAACCCGTTCAGATGCAGTGGGGAATAATTGAATTAGACACATTATAATGTTATTATCTGAGGAAAAATAAATATACTACATAGAAGCATAGTGGAGATACCTCAAACCCCAAGACGAAGGACAAAGCTTGGGGTTTTGTTTCACATGCAACAATGGTTTCATTTATTTATCTCTTTCTCTCCCTTCTGCTGCTTCTCATACATTTTTCTCTATTATTTTAGTTCAACCCCTCTCCAACTGCTTTAAAATACTTACAAAAATTGCCTCTAAACATCAAGCATTTGAATTATACAACTAGCACTGTGGTGCCAGAAAGCCTCTTCTTTTTTTCCCCTCCAAACATGCCCCCCTCCCAGTTATATTTTGAGATTAAGCCTTCTCAAGGAATAACACTGTAACTCTGGAACTTATAAAATGTTTTCAAACCATGACATAAGCATAGTTTTGATAATAATAATAATAATAATAATAATAATAATAATAATAATAACAACAACAACAACAACAACAACAACAACAACAACAACAACAACAACAACTTATTGTTTATACCTCACCCATCTGGTTGGGTTTCCCCAGCCACTCTGAGCGGCTTCCGACAAAATATTAAAATACAATAGTCTGTCAGACATTAAAAGCTTCCCTAAACAGGGCTGCCTTCAGATGTCTTCTAAAAGTCTGGTAGTTGTTCTTCTCTTGGTAGGGCATTCCACAGGGCAGGTGCGACTACCGAGAAGGCCCTCTGCCTGGTTCCTTGTAACTTTGCTTCTGGCAGTGAAGGAACCGCCAGAAGGCCCTTGGCACTGGACCTCAGTGGAGACGCTCCTTCAGGTATACTGGACCGAGGCCGTTGATGTTGATAAAAATGGGTGTTGATTTGCACACACACATGCACACGCACACACACTTCATATACTGATTTATTTTTGCTAACTTCAGATTTATAAGTTCTACCTTGACAAAGGAATAATTGTCCTAGAATAAAGTGAACTGAACAAGGAGTATTGATAGGCCAACCAGTGTGTTGAAAAAATGTGTGTTGTGTAACTAAGTGCTGCATCTGACCATCTCATCCTTGGTCTGCAGGACCTGTGAAAGTCCTGTCAGGATGGTCTTCATGGTTTTTGTGTTCATGACAAGACATCTTTCTTTTTCCAGAACACCAATATTATGGAGGAGGCAAGATGGTGAGGACATAACCGGGGGGATGACAGTCTTCACACCTTCACAGGACTAAAAGGAAGCCAATGAAATTCTATGGCTGGATGGCGGCTGTTCAGTGTTTGGTTAACAGTGAAGCAAACTTTTCAACCATTATTGAATGCTGATCATAACACAGAAAATCTAAGCTCTAGGCATAACAAAATGGTAGCTTTAGATCCCCGTAATTAAATACACATGCATGAATTAGGGAGGCTTTTATAGGTTTCTAGCATGCTCATTTCAATTAACCAAATCTCTTCAAATCTCACATCATTGGGTATTTCCTGTACTTATCTCTTCCATTCCACACGGAAGACCAAGGCAACCTGTCCAACAGGCACACAGCTCATCATAAAGGGAAGGATGCAATTTCTGAATTATACCACTATGTCGTGTCTCTTTTTCCTAAGTGCTGCTTCTCACCTTTCTGCTTATTAACTAAATTGACATATTTTCTATTTCACATAGAGGCCTTTAAAAAAACACAAAAAGCACTCTTCTATGTGGTAGCTAACATCAAGACGTTTCCCACCCAGTCCAGTGGCTCAAGTAGGTCCAAGTACAGAATCCCAGAAGTTTAGAAGAAACCTGGGTGGTTTCAGGGTTCAGTACTACCCAGGCATGGAACCTGGAGTCTCCTTGGGAGGAGGTGAGGGAGAGAGCAGGCAGGCCCTCCAGCAGACAGGCCCCCATGTTGTCAATGAAGGTGAGGAGCAGCCAGATCAAGACACTCTCAACCCAAACCAGTAGTCTCCACAATGGTTGCCTGGGTTCCTGGCCAGCTTTTGTCCTTGCTCCTCATCATCTCCAGGGCTGGTAGAGATAGTGAGCTTCAGGACTGCCAGTGAAGTGCCAAAATAAATCTATGCAATCCCCCTCAGGAAGAGGGAACATGGGAGCAAGCAGCACTGCCTGGATAAGGGCCTGGTTCAGAGCAGGGGAAAAGTGGAGCCCCAACCTTGCATATGAGCTCTCAGTATGAGCTCTAGTGAAAAGCCTTCCTGACCAGAACCTCCTTTGCCTCTAGGCATGACCACAAATATTATTCTTCAATCCTTCACACCACATTTTCAAATGCCTCTCTTGATGTGCAACATCTCCCTTGAAGAAGACACGTTGCACATGTTAGTGCAATGACAAACAAACGTATCTGATGGGATAGATGGATAGATAGATAGGGCAAACAAGCATTTATTTTTCTGCTTATGAGACAATGCAGACAATGGCAACTAGGAAACATGGCAAAAACAAACCAACCCAAATTCACAAGGAAACCCCATGTCCCTCTCTGACCATATACTTCTCAGCAAGCAGTGGCAACACAACAGAGCCACAAGATTGATATGGCAAGTTCCCAACCATGCACCTTTGTATGCAACTAGGGCTTTAATTGGCCCCCGGGGAAGCATAAAAATCTACTTAACACACACATCATCAATGGAAAGAGTATATTTTCCAAATCTCACATGCAAAGAAAGTTTTCTTTCTTAATTAAATGCCATTAAATGGAACCATACAAGCGCTGGGACTGTTTTTGTTGTGGTTGTTGTTAATATGATCTACCCTTTACTGTATAAAGCTTCCTTTTCATTAAACTGCCCCCCAAAAGTGTTTATTCCCATAGGCAATGGAAAATGGAAGTGGGAGGAGCAACATCCTACTATGGAGACACAAGGCTTGGGTGTTACAGAGGCTATTGCAAGACTAACTCAGAGTTTCCTTGCTTTTTATGACTTTGTGTGTCTCTTTCACTTAAACATATTCCTGGGAGTTTAATTTCCTTTTCTTAATGGTAGTGCGGCATGATGTAATTCTTTTCTCAAAATAGAAAGATATGTAGCTAATAAGAAATGTAAGATTTCAATTTTGCAACAACCTGGAGTCTAAATAAACAGTCAGCACATTCATCAGATTATAAATAACATTTCACAACCAAATCAAACTACAAAACTAGCACCTGTGGTCCTTGGGTTCTTATGGCGACTGCTCTTTATTCCAATTAAAGGTGCAGCGGGGGCCACTTGACCTGCTGTTGTCAAACATGACCATATACATACTGCGCTACATTTATATGTTTATATACACATACATTATATACATACATATATACAGTGGTACCTCGGTTTTTGAACGTCTCCACTGACGAATATTCCGGAACTCAAATGGCATAAACCCGGAAGTAAATGCTTCGGTTTTCAAACACACCTCAGAAGTTGAACAGGAAGCGCGGCTTCTGATGAGCGCAAAACCCTGAAGCCTAGCTGTAGGCTATAGTTTCGTTTTTTGAACGTTTAGGACAGGGCCGTCTTTACCCGGGGCTACAAGGGTTGCGTGGTACCCGGGCACCAAATTCGGGGGGGGGGGCACCAAATGTATACCTACTGTATACTGGTCCCTCTCGATTGGCAGCAGTGAAAAGCAATGGAGTGAAAGTCTCCGCCCCCCTCAGTCTGTTACTCCGTAGCGTCAAATATTCCTGATGAGTCAGCATTTTTCCCACTCCGTCATTGTTACTGGTGAGCGAATCCCCCCCAAAAGGCTCAACAACTTTGAGTTCGCCCCCCCCTTAAAAATGTCAACAACTTTGGCTCCCCCCCCCCCAGAAAAGCTCAACAAGAGTTAATTTAGGGGCAGCTAAACTAAATTTGGGGGTCTTGGGTGGATCGTTGCACCCCGGCAGCACATATGCTAAAGACGGTCCTGGTTTTGGAACTCAAACAGTCTTCCGGAACAGATTACGTTTGAAAACCGAGGTACCACTGTATATCTCTCCCCCACACACACCTTCAACATAATC
Source organism: Podarcis vaucheri (assembly GCF_965113315.1). NCBI lineage: Eukaryota > Metazoa > Chordata > Lepidosauria > Squamata > Lacertidae > Podarcis > Podarcis vaucheri. Next base: position 71,994,081 of record NC_138760.1, read on the forward strand.
CAGAAACTTGGCTTCAAAATTAAGGCTTTGTCCACACTTCCGCTAGTCCTGTTCCTAGAAATCATGGGTGCAAGTGGTTTTGCCTTTGCCCTGCCGCCTTCCCCTGGAAAACCTGCTCTTTAGTGCTAAATTGGAACAAACAGTTATCCATAGAAAACCTGTTCTGGTTTCCCCAGGGGAAAGCAGTGGGGCAAACAGAGGTGTGGATAAGCCCTACATGTCAGTGGCAATTTTGTGCAAGCGAGGAATGCAAAGCTATTGCGGAAAACTGAACTTTTACATTTGCAGTAGTTATCGACAGTGCCACATGGGTGCCCGTTACTACCATACATTATCTACACCAATCATTGTCAAACTGTTGCCTCCCAGATGTTCTGGGCTACAACTTCCATCCTTCTCAACCAGCACTGCACTGCTCTGGCTAATGGGGCATGTAGTCTGGAACCTCTTGAGGGAACCAGGTTCACCAAAGCTCAGCGGCACTCTTTAAAAATAAAAACTAAGACAGGCAACACCAATCCCGTACCATAAAGCAGGATTATCCATCCGCAAACACAGATTCCCATTACACATGTACTTCCTTAGAGATTAACCTACATAAACCAGACTATAATGTGCCACCAACAGAGAGCAGGAACAAAGGAGGTCTTTCCATGCTGAGCCTGCATGATTCAGGAATATTTAATATACCAAGCCATGGAATGAGTAAAGCCTTCCTGTCTTTTTGTCTAATAGTGCCTGTAGGTTGGAGCAGAGACCTATAGCATAGCATACGGGGAAGGAGAAGGGCAGATAGTGAGAAATGCACCATATTTGATGAAAACACACATTTCTCAAGCTGGTTCTGTTCATTTGTTGATCCACTAAAGGAACTGTATGTAGGTGAAGCTTTGAGATAGCTCTTTATATATGACAGCCTACACCAACCCAGAGCTCTGAGGAAGTTTTGGATTGCAACTCCCATCAGCTCCTGCCAATACAGTTGCTGGCTGGGGTAATTAATTTATTATTATTATTATTATTATTATTATTATTATTATTATTATTATTATTATTAATTTATTTATAACCCACCCATCTGGCTGGGCTTCCCCAGCCACTCTGGGCGGCTTCCAAAAAATTATTAAAATACTTTAATACATTGATTGGAGGTGCAGTCTAAAACATTTAGAGAGCACCAAGCTTACTAATATCTGATTACATTCATTCTTCCTGTCAGTAAGGTATGGCTGGCCATACGATTGGGCCCATAATCTGAGGCTGAATCTTGACAAGATGGAGGTGCTGTGGGTTTGCAATTCCTGTATCTTTTTTTTATAAATATTTATTAAGATTTTACAAATTATATCAAACAAAACAATACACACAAACACAAACAAAAAAAAGAACAAGTATAATTTCAAAGCCTTATTTTCTTAAAACTTACTTCACCGACCTCCTCATACCTCCACTTTCTGCATTCCCATTTCAAATATTTAGTTCAGCAAATCCTCACCCTTAATTTTATCTAATTGTCAACCTTTCTTTTCTTTTAACTTAATCTTTACAGCTGTACTCCATTTAATTTCTAAAACCACATCATTCTAGCACTCATTAATTTTACAATGTTTCTTGAGATAGTTCTTAAATTTCTTCCAATCTTCTTCCGCCGTCTCTTTCCCCTGGTCCCGGATTCTGCCAGTCATTTCTGCTAGTCCCATATAGTCAATCACCTTCATCTGCCATTCTGCAATTCCTGTATCTGGGACTTAGATCGGCAGCCTGTTCTGACGTTTGTTGTCTGGGACTCCTCCTGGATTCCAACCTGACGCTAGAACGTCAAGTGGCTTCTGTGGCTAGGAGTGCTGATGCCCAGTTAAGGTTGCTTCACTAGCTAAAGTCATTCCTAGACCAAAATACTGTAATGCACTCTGTGCGGAACTGCCCTGGAAGATGGTTCAGAGGCTGCAGCTAAACCAGAATATGGCTGCAGCGTTGATAGGTGGCATAGAGAGAACGAACCTGAAACTGCGGCACTAGCTGCCAGTGAGATATTGGGCCCAATTCAACGTATTAGCATTAGCATATAAAGCCCTAAACTGCTTGGGACCCAAGTATTTAAAAGAGTACCTTCCCCTCAGTGGTGGTGCTTCCTTTGTGGAATACACTTCCCGGGGAGGTGAATCTGCCTTCCTCACTAACTTTCAGGAATAACAAAATTATTACTTCTTATTATTTATTAACTTTATATGCCACTCTTCATCCAAAGAATGGTAGATACTGTAACAAGTTAGCTTTACATTATCGGCCGTGGTGGGATACGTTTTTTAATGTTTGTAATGGATTTTATATGTTTTAGATATGTTTTGATTTTATTTTTAGTTGTATTGTTACTTCATTTTTTGTCTTTGGCTCTTGGCAGGAATGGTGGGCCAGAAATTTAAATTAATAACAATAGTAAAAATAACAGGAGGAGGAAGAAGAAAAAGGGAATATCTATAATAGTAATGCTTGTAAACGCAAAGAATGTGTAATAAAACTTTATGAACTTTTATTGAACATAAATATTTTGAAAAAATACAATTTTGGTTAGCAGCAAAAGAAGAAGAAGAAGAAGAAGAAGAAGAAGAAGAAGAAGAAGAAGAAGAGTTTGGATTTGATATCCCGCCTTTCACTCCCCTTCAGGAGTCTCAAAGCGGCTAACATTCTCCTTTCCCTTCCTCCCCCACAACAAACACTCTGTGAGGTGAGTGGGGCTGAGAGACTTCACAGAAGTGTGACTGGCCCAAGGTCACCCAGCAGCTGCATGTGGAGGAGCGGAGACACGAACCCGGTTTCCCAGATTACGTGACTACCGCTCTTAACCACTACACCACACTGCCAGGACTCAAACTGTGTAGGGGCAAAAGGCCCTGTCCCCCAATGTCCCCATGAGTGCCAGCCCCACCTAACTCACAATAGACTTATTGTAAAGAAACATTCCCAAACCAACAAATGCATTCTAAATGCAGCACACCTACTATCCTAATATTAACAGCCCTTCCTTCATTTCAGAAGTAATTAGCAGATTGTTCACCAAATGGAAGTAGTACAATATTGAACTGACCATGGAGAGTAGGAGAATAAGTGCATTTAAACTATTATTACTAAAGTAGCCTGGCCTTTAAGGGGGTGGGAGGAGGGAGCTGAAATTCTGTAGCTTTAAGCAGCCTTTAAATTCAATGCCAGCGACATTACTTTCCCCTATAATTGTTCAGCTTATATCCCAAAGAGTTTTGACAATAACTGTTATCAGGAGAGGAAATCATAGCAACCTGTCTGATAAACATGTTTCCCTGCCCTCACACCCTGGTGAGCACTGTGACACTCTACTTTTATCATCTAGTGTGTGCTCAGAATGAGCTTAGAACAGCAATTGCCAGGAATAGGCAGGCGATAAACTGCATTGATTTAACACATCTTGTTTTCAATCATGCTCGGATTTTCTGAGCACGCATTTTTCCTGTACTCCAGCTTGTAGCTTTTATCTGACGAGCTGATCCCTTTTCACTGGAAAATGAAAAGGTCGCACAATAAGACACGGTTTACTGGAACTCCAACACGCACCGGGGAAAGTATTTTAGATAAATACTGGCAGACATAGTGGAGCTGAATTTCAACACCACAATTGCTTAACAACAATACTTATTACTCTCCTAGAACAAGCCTACAGCACCTTACGGCTCGCAGTAGGGAAGAACACCAAGTCAGACGTGATAGTGGGCAAAAAATAAATAATAAATAACAACCTTCTACAAGACTGTTTAAAGATATGGGGTTTTTTTTTAATATAACTGAGCAGAGAGGAATAAGTGAAGCATCTTTTCAGCAGTAGCCACTAGCCTATTGAGAAGTTGGCAATAAGCCATATCCCATGGGCCAATATGAATTCCCAAGTAAATTGAGCAACCCAATTTGGTCAAATTAGATAATGAGAGTAGGGAAATTATATGATGAAAATGTAATCTAACTAATCAATAGCGATGGATGCTGGACAAACCGCTTCTTCCAAGGTTGAAATCCCAAGCATCCTTGCTTAGAAGTAAATTTCATTGGTGTCAGTGGGATTTAACTTTGTTTAGCATCGAAGTGCGAGTCATGACTGGTTTTGTATAGGAATCTGCCTAATACCAAGGCAAACTCTCTATCCATATAACCTAGCATTGCCTACTCTGACTGGTAGCACATCTCCAGACTCTCATCACCTCCTATCGGGTTCTTCAAAATGGAGGATGGAGGATTTGAACCTGGGACTTTCCACATGCAAAACTATTTGTACCTCCCCAAACTATGTAAGCATTAGAAATATCAATGCATAAGTCCTTTTTGTAAAAAAACAAAACAAAATATTTTATTCCAGAAATGCATATTTTAAACAGAAAATGGTCATATCTGTGGATCTGCTTAAACATAACACTCCAGCTAATTTATTTTTAAAATATTTGTAGTAAAAAATGGTTTTGTGTTTGAGAGCCTGAAAGCCTCAGACCTTAATGTCCCCTCGGGGGCCAGTTCTTATTTGCTACTGATTTCCCCTCCTCCTCTATACTCACTGTCTTGGCCTCATTTGACCACACACCCATGGTTGTGGCAACCAATGTAACTTGATTTACAGGTATCCATGACATCAATAAAAGAAAACTTGGTGGGATGGCAGAGCTCACCTGACCTTTGGTCAGTGACACCACAGCTGCTTGCTGGGAGGGAGAGGGCCAAGGCGGCAGCAAAGCTGGCACATTATCTATGTATTACTGGGTGCATTATCTATGTATTATAGGAGAAGGAGATTGAGTTTTCCCTGTGCAGCACAACAGGTGCATTGTCTACTTTTATGTTTCAACGCATAGGGTTTTGCTGTAAGAGCCAGAATAGAACCATTTTGCATTTTCAACAGCATCCAACATTATTTTTTTGTTTCTGGGTCCATCCCCTCTAAAGCAGGCTAAGGCAAACTCGGCCCTCCAGATGTTTTGGGACTACAAATCCCATCACCCCTGACCACTGTTCCTGTTAGCTAGGGATGATGGGCGTTGTAGTCCCAAAGCAGCTGGAGGGCAGAGTTTGCCTATACCTGCTCTAAAGTATAAGAAATAGCTGTTTGTCAGAAGCAGAGCATTGGATGAGTTGCACCAGTAGCCTCATTTGGGACAGCAAATCCTGTTCCCTTTCTAAGGAGTTGCCTCTTAAGCTTAGGAAACCTGGATTACCTTTCTAAAAAGAAAGAACGCCAGAATACTTTTTGTTTTATGGAGGCAATGTCCTTGGGGGATTGTTTAAAACCCAACTAATATTCTTGAGTGCTGAAGTTTGCAGTGATACCTTTTACACGATCATATGTGTGTAAAAATACTTACTGATAGATGGTCCTTATCTGTTACACATTTGAGGAAGCTAAGGAGAGGAAGTTATTCTGTCTAAATATCAAGAGTGACTTATGCTCTAGGGCTTTTGGTAAGTGGGTTTTCAGAGTGCAGCATTTCAAGAAGACACATATTTGTATTTAAGAAAAGCTTCCTTGGGGATGATATCTTATTGAGGTACTTCTATATTCACTGAGACACAAGATGCTTGGGTGATGGTGAGGAGAGAAGCGCATCTGAATGTAAAGTACGATCCAATGGTTCATTAATTAACTTCTCAAGTTCCAAAAGTAATAGAATGTAACATCACCGCCCCAAACTTCACTTGGGCTAAAGTCAAATAGTGCATTTTATACACTAGTATAGAAGGATGTTTCACATGTGCACATTCATTGCTTGATGACAATAGCATGAACAAGTGACTTGAGCGTGTGAAATACCACAGACAAAATCTTATATTACTTGACATCATCTCAAAACAAGCTTTCCAAAGGAGTCGGTGGACAGGGTCAGGCACAGACCATCAACTGTTGAGTAATGAACCAGCACAGAGATGCACACAATTGTCTGGGTGAGATGAGGCAAAGAAAGTAGAATGCGAAGGGAAGCCCCAAATGTGAGAGCTGGCATTATTGTGTGTGTTAGTGACACATATCCTCCTCTTCTATATAATGTAATGATATAAATATATATTACCCGATCTGCCAGAGGCAGTTCCAGATATAATTTTGGAGAACCTGCCTTGGCAAGTCCAGCTCATGACTAGGATTCCATGAAATAGGCAAAGATGGTGCAATCCTTTCCTCTGGAAACTACTTTGAAAAGGCTAACCTTAGATGGTTCCCCCCTTCAGATAAGGAGAAAGTAAAAAGAGATTTATGAATCAATTGTTTCTATCTCTCTCCCCTTTCTAAACAACACTATGGGCAAACCTTTTCAGATGATGAAGGCCATTACAATAGCTCCCCTCCCCCTGATATACAGCAGGAAATTATTTATACAGTGTTACCTTGGTTTAAGAACAGTCCTGTTTACGAACAATTCGGTTTACGAACTCCTTAAAACCAGAAGTGGTGTCCCGGTTTGCGAACTTTACCTCGGTCTAAGAACAGAATCTGAATGGTGGAAGGGCACCGGCAGTGGGAGGCCTCATTAAGGAAAGTGTGCCTTGGTTTAAGAATGGTTTATGTTTAAGAAGGGACTTCGGGAATTGATGAAGTTCATAAACCGAGGTACCAATGTACATAAAGGTAAAGGTACCCCTGCCCGTACGGGCCAGTCGTGTCCGACTCTAGGGTTGTGCGCCCATCTCACTTAAGAGGCCGGGGGCCAGCGCTGTCCGGAGACACTTCCGGGTCACGTGGCCAGCGTGACAAAGCTGCTCTGGTGAGCCAGCACCAGCGCAGCACACGGAAACGCCGTTTACCTTCCCGCTATAAAGCGGTCCCTATTTATCTACTTGCACTTAGGGGTGCTTTCGAACTGCTAGGTGGGCAGGAGCTGGGACTGAAAGATGGGAGCTCACCCCGCCGCGGGGATTCGAACCGCCGACCATGCGATCGGCAAGACCTAGGCGCTGAAGTTTTACCCACAGCGCCACCCGCGTCCCACTACCAATGTACATAGTAACACTGAATTAAGATGCCATAGAGTAGGAAGATGGGAGTCTGCCTTCAACTGAGACAGACTATTGGTCCATCCAACTCAATATTGTCTACAGTGACTGGGAGTGGTTCCTCCCCAGTTTTTCCTTCCCAACCTAGAAATACCATGCATTGAACCTAGTTCTGCTCTGCCACAGAACTATGGCTTTTGCCCTAAGGGACAAAAGATGATATGGCTAAGGAGGAGATTCAACACAGCTACACTTTAGGCTCTGGATAGCTAAATGCACAGGGAACCAGGAACCCACTTAGAAAAAATAGGTTCCTTTATAGCACTCTCTCAATGTGGTGAAAACTTCTTAAAAGAAGGTATAGATACACAAACACTGATCGTTATATTATACAAATGATAATACACTAACCTAAATACTCCCAGGGGTGGGACCACAGACAAACAATATACTTCCATATGAAAATTTAGCAGCAAGTAAATTTTCTCAGCCTGACAGTTATTGCAACATTCAATACACAAACGCACACACCAACGCTGTGACTATCTTCCACCTCAAGTGGGCCCTTGGTGAGGCAATATTTGATTTATTGCAGAACTCTTCTTTTTTTCTGTATAGCAAATAAAGTATAATTTGATTAAATGTAAATGAAGCAAAAAATAGTTACAGTAGCTTGTCTAATGCAATTTATAGTACGAAATGCCTGTCATTTGACTCAGTTTTTAATTCAAAAAGGGAATAGGAAGTAGGCTGAGCAGTCTAAGGGAAAGCTAACCTAAAATTGTTCCATTCCTCCTTAGAAATATGATTGAACTAAGGAAGAATAGCAAATTTTAGGTTACAAAGAGACAAGCGTTGAGCAGACAAAGATCTTAAGGCAAGAATCACTTGCAGCCCGATTTTCTGCAAATGTTTAATATGATGTAATGTATATATTACAATACTAGAATAAGGTGGAATAAGTACACATCTTAAATTATTTACATCTTGGATGGCTATAGTATGCTATGGGAAGCCTGTAAGCAGGACAAATCTCTGCCCATCTGTGAATTCCCAGCATACTGCCACTAACAGTGGAGGCAGAACACAGCCACTGGGGCTAGCAGTATTCTCAGGTGATATATTCACACCTATTTCCCACAAATGGAATGTGCTCACACCTGTGGTGTACAGCAACTGATATTCAGAAGAACACTGCCTCCAACTGTAGCAGTACAGCTACTCTAACCGGGTTAGTAGCCATATACCCTTTTTTTAAAGGATATGGCTGCTAATCCAATTGGAGACGCTCTGCTTCCAGCAGGGGTGCCAACTTGAACAAAATATTGTGGGGGGCCTAGGGAAGCCCCATCCTGCATAATCCATCACATGACACAGTGCACACACACCATTTGAATGAGAATGCCCATCCATTTTGTGACCTTCCCACCTCAAATATTTTATGGTGGAGCCCGAAGCGCCACAGCCCCTGGGAGTTAGCTCTGATGACTTCCACAGTTGGAGGCAGTGTACTTCAGAATATCTGAGCAAAAATGTAACTGTTTGCTCTACTACTGCAGTGCCCGGTGCGGTGGGGCATATGGCTGGGACAGAGCAGGGTATGATGAGGTTGGGGTTGCGTCCTGGTGAAATCCATCTGGTGCTCCCACTGGTGCTTACACATAGTCTCGACCTGTCACCAACTTGCCCCGTCCCACCCAGGTAAGCTGCAGCAATGCCAGTGACAGAAGGGGGGCTTTGTCCCACCATACCAGCAGCTAATATTCTAATTTAGGGCATAATCCAAGCAGATGCACTCCATTCTCATTGCCATCCAACTCCATCCTGGACATGGTCAGGACAGGCTGCTAAGCCCTAGCAAACCTGAGGCATTCTTGCACTTCAGAGACCACATGGCACAGAATCTAAGCCTCCCTGGGGTTTCTTGTTCACTGCTCACAATGGTGCTAGCAGCCAGCAGCCATGTACAGGATGCTAGAGACCTTTTGGCCCCTAGCTGGAAGCAGTTGTGACTACTCCCTCTGGCCACAGCAGTGTCGCCAGCTAATGAAACAGCACTGCGGAGTGTGGGTTATTGCCTTTGCAACTGTATAATTGTACATATCTATATCATATGTATTTTTTATCCATGCTGCTTGTTATATTAACTTCTCATTTCAATTAACTTCCATCATCTTGGTACTAATCATCAGGAATTTCCAACACATACATGCTCCCAATTCACATAGTTTGGCTCTGGTTATTTATTTTACTTTAAGGAATGCTGAATATGTGCAATAGCAGCCATGCATTCATACACATAACAATCAGCTTTCAGAGAAACAGCTGTATTCGCATCATTATAACAACAATAACAACGGTTTTAAAAAATATGTACATGTTTTCAGGGGGTGGAGTAGTTTGGACATATCAACACAATTGTAAAATGGCTGAAGTTTGGAAATGTATAAAACTGGAAGTCATTTGTGAACCATGCATGAATGGTGAACTACGCGCAAAATAATCTTACACAAATTCTTCGCAGGACAACTAAGAATGGAGGAACAGGAGGAATGGCAAAATCCTGACTTAGTAAGTTAGGATATACATGAGCTTGGTTAAATCCACACACAGCCCCTTTCCTATGGTTATTGGTTTCCAAATAAATCTGGATTTGGTTTTTAAAAACTTGCTCCAAAATCGTGGCCTCTTTAGTACCCATTAACCACAGTTTTTGGTTCACATGTGAGAGGACGCTATGGTGAACTGTGGCTTCCTGGCTTCTTTCCCCACTTGAGCAAAATGAGGGAGCAAGGGAGCTGTTTGTGGCATGCAAAGCTTATTGTGGCTTGTGGCTTATTCAGACAGAATGTTATCCTGCAAACTGAACCATTCTGAGTCACATTAGTCCAAACTAATTTAGGGACAATAGTAGTTCTTTTTTACATAGAGTATTAGCGTAGGCACAAATAAACCGGTAAGTTTCATTCTCTAGTGAAAAAGCAAAAGTGAGATTTCAGGTGGAGACAAATGCTTGGCAAATTTTAGATCTCATTATCTTTAAATACTGATGCATTTCAACCACACAGATAATTATAGCTGACCATATTGTAACTATTTTACTGCTGCCCTTTCCCTCATAAATTTTACTTTTGGAAATCTAAGTGAAAAATGTGGTTTCAATTTCATACAAATTGCATGCTGTTTGGTTTTAACAAGAAAAGGGAAATAATAGCTGACTTCTTTAAAGGGAATTACAGGTATAAGTTGTAGGGATATCTTTTACCTTTCAGCCCTTGCAAGAACAATGAAGTACAAAATAAAAAGTGCCTTTGGAATAAAAGTGAATTGTACAACAAAATAATACCTCAAAACTGCAAGGACAGCATCTTCCAATATGAACAGAGCCAGACCCTGAGATTATCACCTGAGGCCCTTTCCATGTGCCTCCTCCATGAGAAGTCAAGAGAGTGGCAGCCCAAAAATGGGCCTTTCCTGCAGTGGCTCCGTACTTGTAGAATGCTCTCCCCAGGGAGGCTTGCCTGGTGCCTTCATTACATATATTTAGGTGCAAGCAAAAACATCCCTTTTCTCCCAGGCCTTTGGCTAACCAATCTATCTTTGGTCTTTTAAACTGTTTTGAGGGTACTGTTTTTGTTTGTTACTATGTTATGTATTTTGTGTTTTTATATTGTAAACTGCCCTGTGATCCTCAGAAGAACTGTAGATAAGTTTTACACTTTTTTTATTCTAAACACACACCAAGCACTTTTAATAAGTTAGAACAATTCTTTTCATCTTTCTTGCTCTCTGTTTTGCAAAGCAAGCCAAGCTGAATTGAAAATAATACAGTGCTAAGGTATAGTAACTTCTTCTATGTACAATGCAAAAGAGTCTTTAGGTTGGTGGGTAATCTTACTGAACAACAAGTAGCGCTGCAAAGGCAGGTGAATTACTGTATTTTTTGCACCGTAACACTCACTTTTTTCCTCCTAGAAAGTAAGGGGAAATGTCTGTGTGTGTTATGGAGGGAATGCCTACGGGTGGCATGCCTACGGATTTTCCTCCTCTAAAAACTACGTGCGTGTTATGGTCGGGTGCGTGTTATAGAGCGAAAAATACGGTAACTGAGAGAGAGAAAACTGCTTGTCAAATTGATTAAGGGTTCAAACAATCCTACACAGATTTACCTGTAAATGATTTTTTAAAAATCTCAGTGGGATTTCCTTCCTTGTAAACCAACAAAGATTAAGGTTGCAATTTCTCTATGGTTGTTTGGAAGCCTAGGATCACTACACTTGTTTAGCTGACTATCCAGTAATGATCTCTTAAGCTACCATTTTGAGTGTACCACAAAAGTGCCATCCTGACACTGATGTCACTGCTGCTGACCTGGATGAGGTCTGGTGGCAGCAGGGTTCGTAAAATGCAGTTGCACTTTTCATACAGCCACCAGCTGAACTTGTGCTCCCACCAGTACGACAACACAGTCCTGACCGCATCATATCGCCTCCCTCATCTAGGTAAGCTGCAGAGATGGCAGTGTTGGGAGAGCATCTCCACCCCACCCTGGCTAAATGAACTGAATGAAATCTGTAACTTCCAAGCATGTTAACCAAATAAAAATTTGTAGCTGATTAAATGTAAGCAATCATACAGCTAAACAAATCCGCATTTTACCCAAACTTCACTATGGCTACCTTTTTACAAAGTCAAACCATTCTGCAATAACTTACTAAAGAAAACTGACCATTCATAATAAGAAGAAAAGAGCATTGTTAAACACTACTTATTTAAAGACAACCTAACTCTTTGGGAAAGCATTCTTAAAATCTTCCATGCACTACTTATTTAAAGATAACCTAACTCTTTGGGAAAGCATTCTTAAAATCTTCCATGCTGTGGTGTTTTGGAGTTTTGCACATTTTTAATTATCAGTTGATTCTACCTAAATGCTGTTTGGTTGTTATGAAAACCACCTCGAGCTTTGAAAATGTTTTAAATAAATAAGTTTTTCAGATATTACAAACAAGTTAAATGCCATATAAGCAGCTGAAAAAATATGTTTCAAATCACCTTTGTTAATCTGGGAGGCTGGTTTTTTTAAAAAATAAAAAACTTGCTAATAATCTAGCACTGTAGCACCATAGAACCAAGCAACATAAGCAGCTATGCCATTAAAACTCTGTTCCAATGAGGCCCTCACCAACTGCCCAAGCAGGCGCACTATGCGACCCATGAGAGCAACAAAACAATCAGATTGTACAATGGTGGTGGGATATACGGATATGAACAAACACACACCCTCTAGATCACACCCAATATTTCCACCAAGTTCCCCGTGCTGCGCAAAACATTGATCTCTTGCATTTTATCGAAATGCCAAGTCAGTCACAGTGTACAGAGTATGCTTTTCCTCCACATTTACATATTTATTTTCCTTAGGAATAAGTGACAGCTTACAGCATGGCATTTTCAAAGATCCCTTTGCAATTCATGGGTCAATCAATACTCTTTGAAATTTTCAGAAGGCTTTCCACTTAAGGACAATGCTAACTGACTTGGGTCACATTTTTCAATAATTATTTGTTGTGGTGTGGGCTCTGGCCTTCAGGAAACTCTAGAAGGCTTCAGTCACAAATTACCCCTGTGGTGGCAGCCACAGGCTTAAGAAAAGCTTAGGTTCCTCTCTAAGGAACATCTCCTTTCAGAAAGCCAGAAATGCAAGTACCGGATATCAGTTGCTGTTTTCATATCTTGGGCAATTTTTCTTCAATTTTCATCTTTCCATGTTAACTTGTTCCTATTCTCTTTTATAAAATCCCATCTGTTCAATTATTTATTTCTAATTATTACATGTCATGCTTTCTGCAGAAGTCAGCATATAAACAAGAAAATAGTGCTGCACACTGTGGTGACTGCATAATGTTAGGTTAAACGAGCAATACGTAGGTGAAATCTGCAACATTTGTTTTCAAAACAAATAGTATATGTGGGAGATACATTGTAAGACTTCTTCAATTTGAAAGGTTTCAGGTATCTGTGGTCTCTTTTAGTGGGGCGGGTTCTGTAAGACCTGTTTTTCCCCTGTATAGTTGTGCTTTTCCGTTTTTCTTGGTTGTTTGGTGTACTTTGTTTTGTATGTCACTTTGGGTCACTTTGTAAGGAAAGAGACTAATAAATAACAACAAAACAGCAACACAAATTTGAAGTTGCGCATTTCCTCAGACATACTATTTCACTTTATCCCAATTCTCTGCATTCACTATCTCTTTTGTAGGCAAGCGTCATCATAATCCCACCATCCTTGTTTAGTGTTTGTGGTTAAGTGAAGAAAGAGCTTAATCACAACTCCCCAGTTTGGATGACATCCTAAACCAAATTTTGGCTTAACTCAGCAGCAAAAAGGACTGTGGAAGAGAAAAGTGGCAGTAGGAGCTCGCACATTTGTGCAAACTTGATAACATAACATTTGGCTTAGCCTATCATGCAAGCCAGGACACTGTAGGACACAAAAGTGTGACCTGCAACAAATGTTGCTGTGTGGAGCATTCCCTAAAATCCCCATAGTACCCTATGAAAAGGGACTGATTGTCAGACTACTCTGAGAATTAAAAAATTGTCCAGTAGCACCTTAGAGAGCAACTAAGTTTGGGTACAGCATAAGTGTGCATGCACACTTCTTCAGATACACTGAGACAGAAGTCACCAGACCCTTATATACAGTGGGAGGGCGGGGTGGGGTTTTTCTTAGAAGGGTAGTAGGATAAATGGACATAAATCTGACATCAGGAATCACAAGACAGAGAAGCCACTGGGGGAACACTTCAATCTCCCAGGACATTCAATACAGGATCTCAAAGCAGCTGTCTTATTACAAAAGAATGTCAAAAATAGACTTGACAGAGAAGTTGCTGAATTACAACTTATTACTAAACTGAAAACTATGGAGAGACCTGGTCTGAATAGAGATATTGAATTCTTGTCTCATCACATATGCTAAAGCCATTTTTGGTCATCTGCATACGATCCCTTGCTTTTTCCTGTAGGACTAATTGCAGTCGTTACCACAGGTTTGCCATACCCATTGAGTCAATCACCCATCTCCTACTACCCGTCTGAGAAATATCCCCACCTCACCCTCCCACTATATATAAGGGTCTGGTGACTTCTGTTTCAGTGTATCTGAAGAAGTGTGCATGCACACGAAAGCTTATATCCAGAACAAACTAAGTTGGTCTCTAAGGTGCTACTGGACAATTTTTAATTTTTTAAATTTATTTCATCTCAGTCAGACCAACCTACCTGAATCTACTCTGAGAATTGTAGCTCTGTGAGGGTGATAGGGACCTCTATCAATTCAGCACCCTTAAACTACAGCTCCCAGATTCTTTGGGGGAAGCCACGACTGTTTAAAGTGGCATCATAGTGCCTTAAATGTATGACATGAATGTGGCCTAACTAGGGATGCCAAGTTCCTAGAAAAACATGATTGTCCTTTATGTTGCCTGAGCTGTCCTGTATTTTGCTAGACCAAAGGTGGCAACCCTAGGCCCACTCCCCTTCCTTATCATTCAGGGATGCAGTAAGATTCAGGGAGGTAAAGACAAGGATTTGTGTAGTCACAAATGCTGGTGTTTTACAGCAGGCACTGTGGTTCTAAGACCTTATTGTTTTGTATTTATTTCGAGCAGGGGGTTCTGCTTTCTCTCTAACAATCCTACCTCTGCAAGGCCCATGTAACGAGGCAATACTATCTCTGAAATAATGAGCGAAGGAATGCAGTTCCAATCTCAGGTGAGATTTCACACACTAAAGAACCAGATCAATACAACCAGCAGCAGGCCGCTCAATATCCCCTGAAATATTGCTTCATTTTTCTTCTTATTATAGATGAGTTGTGTTATTATTTTCCCCAAATCAATATTTTACAACCTTTTTTATCCGTTTCTCCATAAATTTTGTGATTACTTTAAACTGGGAATTCCGGTACACTAAATAAGATGCAGTATCTGAAAGGTAGCGAGAGTACCAACATGGTTTTTCCACTTCTTTTTAACAACTCGGGCACTGTACCAGGGTGAAAGGGGCAGGCTTATGAAAACGTGATCAGAAATATTTTTCACTGAGCAAAGTAGAAACCTGGAATTGGCTCCTGTAAATGCAAATGGCTAAATAATAATAATAATAAATAATAACAACAGCTTCAAAAGATTCGGTGTATGAAACACAGAATTGAGATACACAGTACACACGAAATTTAATTCCAAGCAAAATTGGCCTCTCCGCTACCTCTGTGCCTGGTCGCAGTTAAAGGGCCAGCATAATTCACTGAAATTGTTTCTTACAAAGCAGATAATTTTGTGCACCTTAGAATGATTTAATTAGCTTCCAGAGCTGTCTCCTGCTAAGTGTTTAAAGTGTCTTCAAATCAGATCATGTTAACTCATCTGCTGCAGTACTCTTAGAGTGTCTTAACAAAAAACTGTCGTCTTTAGACATTAATGGAAGCTACCCACAGACCCCTTGGAGAGCAAGCAATATAAGTTAATTACCCAGTGATTTGGAGAGTACACTGTAACCTATACCAATTGTGTGGTGACTTACCTATTTCTAAACTTTCAGCGCACTTGGCTAGCATAACTATCTTCTGAAGTTAGGTATTCCCCAAACTGGGCTAGGAGAGCACAGTTTTACAAATTTATTATTTGAGGCATTTATATACTGATTTGAAGGTTTAACAGCCTTCCAAATAATGACATGATCAGAAGCATAAAGTAGCAAATTCAGTATCCAATTCACCAGTGAATCTAACACACACACACACGAACTCTTTACCCTTAATTTCCAAACGTTTCCAAGATGTAAGTACCAAGCATTTTACTCTAGCAGGTAAAAAGATAATTCATTTGGTATCTTCAAACATTTTTTTAATCAAAGGTTTATGGGCTATTTAAGTAGTCACTGCTATTAAGACTATGCTTGAAGATCCGTTACAAACAGGTTACCAAGAGAATTTAGTATTTCTATTATTGTTGTTGTTGTTATGATTACTACTTACAAAAAATTAAGAGCCAGTGGTATAGCATACAAGGAGACAATACATTACAATAAAGCTATAACAAAATCTATAAACATCTGAAAACTTCATCAGAAGAAAAGATTTAATCAGTGAACAACAGAATAGTTAACACTATAGGGCAAACTCCTAGACAAGGTAAGTTTTTTTTTCATCTGGTGCCAAAAATATGTTAATGGTGGCACCAGGCTGGCTTCACTAGGAAGAACATTCCACAAGCAGAGAGCTGCATCGGCACGTTCATGACCCTTCAAACCTTCCCCAGAGGGGCACCCAAAGAAGGGTCTCAGATGAAGGCAGAAAGGACCAGGTAGGTTCATATGGGACCATGTGCTCTGGAGAATATTGGGGTCCTCATCCACACAGAGCTTTATAAGTCAGCCGATGTGGCTGAGCCAGGATCATTTACATAACATGTCTGGAAACTAATCCTGTGTTCGAAAGCACAGCAACAATATAGCAAAGGACTAGGCTATCACACACACACAAAAGGTGGTTGGCTTAAATCAAACATCATGCCCAAACATGTTTTGTGCTAGCCATATATAGGAATCTACACCATGGTTTATGTTGCCAGACACAGAGCAGACAAGCCATGGTTTTGAGCTCCTTGCTGCTTCCAGTTTCCATCGGCTCAGCACTCAAGTTCGTATGATTAATCCCATTTCAATAGTGAAGCAATTTCTTGAAACAGAACAACTTCCTTAACTTGTCAATGGTTTGTGAGACATGACATCATGCCACAGTGAGTACAAACTGTGGTTTGATATTCTGGTGTGGCAGCTCCTTGCAAACCATGCTTTAATTGCTATGCTCTACCGTGACTGTTGGAAGCAATATGCTTCTAAATACAGTTCCAGGCTGCAGCCATTCTAAAGATTCCAAACTCAGAGAGTCTATACCTTCAAAAACACGTAATGGTTTGGGTATGAGGAAGGACCTGAAGAAGGGGGCAGAAATAGTGCTGTGCTTAAGAATTATTCTGTATGTTATTTTTTTAAAACATTCTCCATCAATCCGCATGAAAAGCAATTGCACATAAAAGCTATAAAAATGGGAGAGAGAAATGTTGAGGTATTTTCATGTGTGAGGTGCCAGGGTTTTCTTGAAATTACCTTGGGGTGTTTGTCTGTTCTTTCATTCTACAAATCATTTCCCCAGTGGTCTGCACTCTGCAGCCTTCCCGGGAGGCCACGCTTTAGTTAAAGCCCAGGGAAGCTAATGCAAGAAAATTCCTTCCATGGGCCTTTTTCAGACTAGGAAATCCAGGCAGCTGGGGAGGCTGCAGAGTCCTGGAAGGATGTTTACTAGAAATAAATGAACATACACCATCCTCAACTACCTCACAGCAACAAGGTAAGCTCAAAACCCCAGTAAAATTCTAAAGTAATAATTCAAGTGCGCTCAGAATGGGGCAAAAGAATACAAGCGGGCAAAAATCTTTCAGAAATTGGGAGGGCAACAGCAAAACCAGGAGCACCACATTCTAAGAGCGCTTGGTGCCTATCCCTAGTTCAACTCTCAGCCAGACAGATGCTAAAATAAGAGAGGCTGCAGGGTGATGAACTGCTTGGCTCCACATCACTTTCCTGTGCTATCACTTTAGCCTCTGCCTGCATCTCAGTGTAGAAATCAAGCTGTTTTATTATATGGATTCACTTTTCAACCAGGCTGCTTGCATGGAATGAAGCACACCTGAGACTTTCAGTCTCTTATCAAGGGACAGCTTTCAAGCAGCCCCTGCAAATGAACCAGAAAGAGGCTGCTGGGAGGCAGCTTGCTTGAGGAGTCATTAGAGAATGCTGCATAAAGAGTACTGCCTCTGTGAATATGCTCGCCTGTCCTTGAACCTCTGCTTCTCCTTGCTCTGTAAAGTATCCACGAGCTTTCCCCTGAATTCTCGTTATGGGCTGCCTTCATTTATACATGTTAAGGGCATTTACAAAGGGAGCTGACACCGGAGCTTAAAGGGTTTCTTTATACAGCACCAATAAATGGCAATAGGATGGTCCCTGGGGATCATCCTGTTTCTTGAGCATCAAATAAGCTGTTTTGTTTGCGCTATCAACCCTCAAGAAAGGGCTGAAGTTCTCGGGTTAACTGCAAGGCCCAAAGAGGGCAAACAGCTTGACTGCATCAACTGTGGGGTTATATCACTATAGAATTAAATAAGTAATTGCCAGGATAATCTTGGCAATCATGGGTGGGTTTTTTTAAAGTATTAAATCCAGTTTACCAGTTGCTGCAGAAAAAAAGGGTAATGTCATGACTCAAGCCTGCTAGGATGCTATCCCATTGATCCTGCAAACCTGTGGCAGGGTTGGTTTTTAGCATCTGCTCATTTTCTGTTTTGTCTGCAAAACAAACAAATTCTGAGTGAATTCTGAGAGCAAAAGCATCTCAGAATAATCCCATATCTTTTAATAATCAGTAATCGGTACCCACATGTAAACTGCAGGTGCTGGCAACAAGATTTGGGACAAACAGTCCAGCATTTCCTGGTTTGTAAAACATAGGACCTGCTTATACTGTCAAAACACTGTAAACAATCAGATGCAGAGGCACAAACAAAATATGGCTGCAGTACTGTACCTGTAACATTATAATGCATATGACACTGCCTTGGCCATTGAGGCAGTGCCTTAGTATAGATAAGATGAAGATTACATAGATGCTACCTTATCAAGATAACAGTTTGCTGCAAGTGTCAGTTTGTCCTTAAAGTCTACAATAATTCTTATGGTGATGAAGTTCAGGTGCTATTGGAATACTTTCCATGGCCAAAAATGGGCTGATCAGGGCTAATTCCTGGCTCACCAAGTGCTTAATCTGGTATTATGTAGCTAAGAGAATTCAACCCTACACACTTTTATTTAGAAGAAAGTTCTCAACGACACATTCTTCCAGATACATGTAACAGGGTTGCACCTTAGTTAGGAAACCCACAGAAATGGGTGCCCAGTTCCAATAAAGAAACTACTGATTGTTTTTAAAGTTGCAAATCTGCATTCAGACACCGAAGGGCTTGTTTTAGAAATTATTCTTTAAATTAAAATGCAAGTTATAATTTGACAAGAAGAAAGATGTACATAGAAATACCAAACAGAAGTGTCTTCAGACAATTGTTTCTTCTTGTTCAGTTTCTGTTCCACAAAGATATATTGGGGGGGGATTAATAGGTGTTTTTGTATTCTTTAATTAACCCTACATCTGCTGGAAGTCAAGGTTTCCTGATGGTAACCACCAGTGCAAAATCCAGGTGCAAATGAACAAGCAGTTCAAAGTGGCAGCTCCTGACGCCTGGAGGTTAACCATAATTTATGTTCACCGGAAGAAAGTGAAAGATTATGTTGGTTGTGCTGAACTTGTTGATGGGCAAGAGAGACAACAAGGAGTATAACAGAAATATATGGTGTTTTCACACTTTTTGCTGTTCTACCTTGCTAAAAAGAAGAAAGAAAGAAAAGAACTAACCCTGTTTCAGGGGTGGTTTAAGCCTCTATTCAGTTCTGGAAAATATTGCACTCCTGATCTCTTGATCATCAAGAAATGCAACAAGGCTTTTTAAAAAATAAAATAAAATAAAATAAATAAATGTCCCCACACCAATTGCTGGAAAAAAGCTAGGGCAAAAACAAATCAGCCCATCTCTAGAACAAAACGTTTTTCTCAGCCCTAGCTACATCAGAGTGCAAGTGAGAAATAGTGTGATGTCTGAATCATGGTTTGAAAACCAGCAGACATTATTTGAGGAGGGTGTGAACCCCATGGTTTATCCAATTATGATTTGGCATGATGCTTGAATCACCAAACCCTGGTTACACTGACAGGTCTGCCTCCAAAGGTTACTGTAACATCAAGACAGAAAGCATAGATACACAGAGCTGCATCCAATTAAAATTAATGGACCTAGTTTAGTCACATCCATTAATTTTGATGGGTCTACTCAGAGTAGAACTGACATTTGATGCAAACTATGGTTTTCCCACAACCTAATATCAGCACCACCTAGAAGTTCACAGTAATTCAAGTAAACGAACAAGCCCTTTACTATGTAAGCAGGACATGTACATGTCATAGCACTGTGGAGACTATGGGAGAGATTCAAGGGCTTCCACTATGGGGCTTTCCCCCACTCCTCCTCCCCAAGCTGAAATGCTTGCTCTGATGGGACATTGGGCATAGCTTGATGTTAAATTCTTTCCTAGAGGTTGCATCCAGCAAATCTGTCCCACTATCGTTAGGCAGAACATAATTTCCCCTTCCCCTCCTCATCCCATACATCTCCTAGATCTGTTGCAAGTGTTCCCGCTATCCTCCAGAGCTGATTGGGCACAGGAGTGCATGGGGAGAGGTAAGAGAGGGGAAATTTTGTTAGGCAAGCAGAAGTCCTTGTATTACAACACTGAATGGTATCTAAACTTCATTGGAATACTTGTAATATTTATTTGGCTCTTTTAATGCCACTGCTATAGTACTTTGGCTTTAAGGGCTGATTAATTTAAAGCAGTGGTTCCCAAACTGTTTGGTCAGAAAACCTACTCCCCTCATAGGATCCCTTTCTGATAACCATATTTTCACCCTAAATTGGACTTGAAAATGAACTCTCACGTGCCAACTTGTGTTGCATTGATTTTACCATCTACCATAGCTGTCAACTTTTCCCTTTTCTTGCGAGGAATCCTATTCGAAATAAGGGAATTTGCCTTAAAAAATGGGAAAAGTTGACAGCTATGCCATCTACTGATCACAGAAATGCTACCTTTTTAAAACTGGGAATCACTAATCTATGGTAATCATGATACATCTTCTCTAAGCAGTATGCAAATTATTGTATTTGAAGGTCCAAATTAAAATAAACTTTCTAGAAAATCCTATTGAAATCCCAGAACAAACTTCAGAACTGGACAAGATTATTATTTTTTCATCATTTCACATGTTAAACCTTTGCTTGTACCACATGCTGTTCAGGCCTCAAAATGCAGCATCAATACATGACTCACTTAAAACAACAAAGCTTGTTTCAGTGGAAATCCCTTGAGAATCAGGCCACGTTTTTAAAAAGTGGGTAACAATACACCAGCAGCTGTTGTAAAATAACAATAGAATATAAAATCCTAGTAAGGCCAATCAAACAGAGCAAAGTTTGGAAGCAAGGGTGTGAAAATGAGAGCATATGGGTAAGGATAAAGGAAAGGATTTGCAAGATAAATTTCAGTGACCCTGCGGGTTAATTTATTGTTGAAGCTGCAAAGCAAAAAAAGGGGGGAGGTATTGGCTATGAAGGTCAGATAACTGGTTATGCCACATTAAATAGGTTAGAAGATCCAGGAGTCCATGGGATTGCATGAAAATTGCCAGAAAGCCATATAAAGTCTGGTTTACCCCTTTATCGTTAATACTCTCCTAATCCTTTAGTGCAAATTTATAGTTTAGAAATGGCAACACATCTTAAAGATTAAAGGTATGTGACAAACAGTTCATGTCCCTAAATAATCAAATCACATAACTTAGACCGGGCTCTTATCAGCCTCCCCTCCCCCACCTTATGATTTCATAGGTAGAAAATACTTTATATCCCCTATTACATAAATGATGAATTGGACCATTGGTTATGGGCTGTTATTTGCTTGGCTGTAGTCAATATGTTTTCTTTGGACAGGGATTTCAAAGATTTATGTCTCTTCTGGATTTATCACTTATTCACTAAGAGCAGACAGGGAAAAGTCAAGATTATAAGGCCTTGGGCACATCTAGACTTTATAATATTGGGGAGGAGGACATTGTTGCTTTAAATAGTCTGAGCACCCTGTGATGCATAAGGCTTTGTTGGGCAACCAGGCGGTGCGGAGAGAAAAAGATCATATTTATTGGGAAGTGTAAAGTATGCAAAATAATATATTTCATTGACTATAAATTTTAATGTGACTGTAGCTGTAATTGCATTAATTCTGCAGACACGGTATTATGTACAGGTTTTAGCTCTACTGTACTACATTGTAAAAAGTTATATGAAATTAGTTACATCTTTCTGCCTTCAGGTTTACTATGTTTGGGTTCCACATGATGACTGTTTGCCTACTTGGCTGTAGTGATTTCATATCTGTATTGTCCTTTCATGTTTCCATGAAACAGCTGAATGAGATCATCCTGGGTTTTGGAACTGGGCATTATCAATATGCTGATGACCCCATCTAGCAATATCTCTCCTTTGCATCAAATTCAAATGAGGTAGTAGACATGCTAAAGCAATATCTGGACTTGATTACATGATAGTCAAGAATCTGAAGCACCACCCCTACAAGATGTTGGGTAGGGCTTGGTGATGTTAGGTTTTCAACGCCGCAATGTATCAGCAGCCAAACATCGTGATCTGGTGATACACCACAAAGTTGGAACAAGCTGCATTGGCCCCAGCCTGGGAGTTGAGGCACTTTCACCCTAGAGCATTGTGGGCAGGGACAAACACAGCTTGTTTGCGCTGCTCAGCTGGAGGGCGGGAAGGCTCCCACTTCCCAAGTGAGTGAGCCCTGATATAAATGTTATTATAAGCAAACAAGCAAATTAACTTCAACACAAACCACCGAAAAGCCAACAGAAGATGCAGGGAATCATCATCATCATCATCATCATTTTTATACCCCACCCTCCCCGGCCAGAGCCAGAGCCAGGCTCAGGGCGGCTAACACCAGTAAAATTACAATAAAAACATAATGGGGGGGACCAATTTAAAATACGGGTTAAAATACAATTTTAAATGCAGCCTCATTTTAATAGAAGCCCATGGATCAAAACCATAAGGGAAGAGAAACATAAGGGTCAGACTGAGTCCAAACCAAAGGCAGGCTCTGCAAAAAGATGTCAAATTCCGCAGGGCCCTAGTCTCTTGTGACAGAGCATTCCACCAAGTCGGGGCCAGTACTGAAAAGGCCCTGGTCATAGTTGAAACCAATCTAATCACCTTGTGACTTGGGACCTCCAAGGTGTTGTCATTTGTGGACTTTAAGGTCCTCTGCAGGGCATACCAGAAGAGGCAGTCCCGTAGGTATGTGATGGGTGGTAAGTGGTGACAATGACCTATCAGCACAGTGACACAGTCTGATCTGTAAGAGACTGAGGCTGCAATCCTATACTCACTTACTTGGGAGCAAACCTATTGTACTTACATAGGCCTTGCTTTTAAATAGATATATATAGGATTACATGTGAACAGAGAAGGAG
This sequence comes from Podarcis vaucheri, assembly GCF_965113315.1. Taxonomy (NCBI): domain Eukaryota; kingdom Metazoa; phylum Chordata; class Lepidosauria; order Squamata; family Lacertidae; genus Podarcis; species Podarcis vaucheri. The sequence continues at coordinate 72,017,353 of NC_138760.1, forward strand.
GAAGAGAATCTCAGGAATGTTTGGGAACATTTAAGTAGCGTTTAGATCACAGTGTGTTGTTCTTTTCTCTTCGGCTTCTCTACTTGTATCACAAAGAGCAAAAAATCACCAATTATTTTAAAAGTGGTTACATGCAACTGGAGTACATCATCTGATTAGCAGACTTTATACTGTTAAGAGTCATTTGTTTGCCTTTAATCCTTGGTAGAACTTTGAAAATCTTACAGCAATCTTACAGTTTTTAATGTGTAAATCTACGCAGTGTAATTTATTCTAATTGCTTCGCTTATGTTTATTTGATGCACAACAGGAGCAACAGAACAAAAGATAGAGAAGCCCTGAGAAGATGGAGAATTACCTCCTTGACTGCATGGCCTCTTCCTCTTATACCATTCAATAACAAAGAACATATAAAAGAATGTATTAAAAAACCTCCACCAAATATTTACTGACCTCTGACATAATGTATCCTGTTTCTTATCCTTGGGGATGAGAGTTTGAGACTTTTGTATTCTATTTCCTAGTAAGAAATATTTTCCCTTGCGCCAGTGAAACTGACTCCTTGTCCCCAAACCAAACTGCTACTAAAGTTGTTATTAACTATTCAAGCCTGAATGAAGAAAAAGAAAGTGGGTGGCAGTAGCACATAGCACTGTGGAACAGAGGCGGTGAGTTGTTGGAAGGGGAATGAGAACACACCAGCGTATCCAATCTGGTGCTCCTGTCAGGGTACTTGCATTGCACAGCTCTTTCTGCTGGTATGCAGCAGCAACTCTCATGCCAGCAGGTCAGGGAAGTCTGCAACCCCACAACACCATCCACTACTGGTGCGTGGGAGACTGTAGAGCTGATGAGGCTGCTTGCTACAGTTACTCCACTTAAACTAAGTTTCCATGATGCTCTCTGGTCAAACATAGGAATACGGATTAACCAAAGGAAGGAGCCAAGCGTTTTTGGTAGTTTGATACAAGACTAATGACAGCCGGTGTGTCTCTTATTACTACTTAATCTAATCAACAAGCAATGCTTTTACAGTGGTACCTCTAGTTACGAACTTAATTCATTCCAGAGGTTTGTTCTTAACCTGAAACCGTTCTTAACCTGAGGTACCACTTTAGCTAATGGGGCCTCCCACTGCCGCCGTGCCCCCAGTGTGTGATTTCTGTTCTCATCCTGAGGTAAAGTTCTTAACCCGAGGTACTACTTCCGGGTTAGCAGAGTCTGTAACCTGAAGTGTTTGTAACCTGAGGTGTTTGTAACCCGAGGTACCACTGTACTACCTTTCCTTTTTTAAAAGAAGCCCAACATTTTTTTGATTGTACGTATTTGGGTGATTAAGAAACCAGATATAGTTTCAAGAAAATGGGAAACTTTTTCATGAACAAAATTCAAAATGTCAAATTCAGTCCCGGGGGGAAATATTCACAGTGTGGACTAGAACACAGAGAACTCTTCACACCCACACCCAGGTGGCTTTTATCCAGAATGTAGTATTTTGGTGTTTTGTAATTCCAATCAGTGAAAGGATTGGCTTCATGATCTTTTGAAAAAAGTGCAGGACTACGGAGATCAGAAGACTGATACGCAGAAACCTTTGCTCCACTCAGGATGCTATTTACAGAAGATAAGAAAGTGGCAGAAAACAAGCAACATTAAATTCTTTTTTGAGGTGGGGTACTGTTCTATTTTGAACAAATGAACACTCATGCAATGAATTTTTCTATATTCCACAGGAACTTGAAGTGTCTTGCTTAATATCTCCTCAGTATATTTTTGTTTTAGAATAGGATTGTCAATGTAACATAGAGTCATATTTTAATGCCAGAAACTACTGAAAGAATATATCACATTTAAATGAGTATGTTAAGCTTCGTAAATCATATATTGTACAAGGTCTAGCAACCATGTACTGAGGGACTGCCAGGTAGTTTAGGATGACCCCAGCCCAGCATTGCAGTCTCTGGAGAGCAGCAAAAACTGGAGATTTGTTCACCCAAAAATAAATTGATATGCATACCAATTTGGTCACATGTTGTGCAGGCTTATACCAGGTGCCTAGATCAATCCTAATTTGCTGAATGGAATTTGAAAGCTGACACACGTAGGAGGTGATTCATGCTATTTAAAAAAATCTCCAACAGTTGGAAATATTTTAAAGAATTTTAAAATATAATTGAATTGAATAATTGCATTTTTAAGCTCTTTAGAGTTTAAATAAAAGGGTGGGATATTTAAATGCATATATACATACTTAGGTATGCATTCACTGGAGGTTTCAGACAAACCCAAAATTAAGCCAAATAAATGCATTTGATTGGAAGTCAGCTCTGCTGACAGAAAACATTTTTGGCCAATGACATTAGCCCTATTCCCAGTCATCCCTAGATGGGACTGTCTCACACCCAGTCATTCAGATTCCAAGACACACCATCTTGCATTTCCTTCAGTAAAGACAGCCTGACATAGGCATTTCTGTCAGCTCTAGTTGAAAACAGTTTTACTTCTCTTCAGCGACTTTTGTGACAGGCAAAATCCATGCAGAAAAGCAATTCCTGTCAGGAGGTTTCATGAGTCTGTTTGTAACATAAACATCCTTCTGAAGTGCTTCCAAGGAAGGGGTGTGTGTGTGTGTGTGTGTGTGTGTTCTATCACACTGTAAACCTCACGGAGAATTTAATGTAAAAAAGAGAGACTAACATTACATTTTATACAATTATGTGAATTTTAAATACGTTGTTGCTTTGTGCTAAGGCTGGCCCCTTTTAAGAGTTCACTGAAAAACAGGCACTGCTGAACACTGAAAGTATCCGAGTTCTTTTTTTCTATATTTAAATATATTTAACATCCAAATGTGAATTGTTTTGCTTTGCAAGAGACTGTGTGTGAAATGAAAGAGGTGGGGTGGGTGGGATCAAGGAACTGTTTCCCTCTCTTAATGAAGCTCAGAACTTACAAAAAAGAATTATTAATTTTAAGACATAACATTTCTCCTTGCATCGAGGATCTTGCTTCATAGATGCAACATGCAATTCACAGATCAAATTTCTAAGTTGTTGGCAGTTAAATGAAGGGGAGGGGGAAAATAACTTAAAATTAATGGGCCACTAGGCTTTTTTTTCCCTGAGAATTTAAGCACTTAACAGTTAAAAAAAAAAAGTTTACAGCCAGGTGGCTTGAGGGGATATTTTGTTGAACACTGATTAAAAATAATTTCTTCTAAATGAGACCTAACCACAAAATGGGGCCATTAATGGATAGGGCATTTTCACCAGAAAGGAAAGTACGCCTGAATGGCTTTTGCGCTGCCCACAACCCCCAATTCTCTTTCCTCTTTTCTTTCCTCCTCTGTCCTCTTTTCTCATTCTCAATCTCAGGGTAAATAAACACCAAGTGATGCCTCACTGTTTTCAGCCAAAAACAGAGGCCAAACTCCTCTGAGAAAACATTTGGCCTCTGTGGTTTTGTAAAACGTTCCAGAACACTGAATTCACCGACAAACACTGTGGAAAAACTCCCACCGACTGGAACGCTGCTGTGGAATGTTGCAGGATCAGAACTTCCAATTGGTCCATTTCCTGTAGGCCCATAATGAGACTTGTTAAAAAAAAAGTGGGGGGGGGTAAACTATGTGGGAGTTAAAAGAAGTTCTCATGGGAAAAATGAATGGCAAGAAATTCTCGCTTTAAAAGAAACAGCTAATCTGCTAGTTTGATTATTCTTCAAAATTTACAATGAACTAATAATCCTAATTAAAACCACTTGGCCTAGTTCTGTAAAGCATCATGGCTTTTTCTATGCTTCGTTTGTACACACCACAGTCTATTATTTCTCCCCCCTTCTACTGATCACTAACAAAGTGCTGACTTTGTCAGGGCAGCTGAGCTAATTTTGTGAACTCAGTGTGAAGCCATAGCTAAACAAAATTGTAGTAATTTTCCTTAATTTGTAATAGTGATTGGAGTGCAAACGAAATTTTCCTCTTGGGTCAATCCTATAATTTTCAATTAACTTAAACTATTCAGCAGGTTTGCTCCAATTCTGCATTTTGTTTAAAGGGCTGGGAGGCATTTCTGAAGGTGAGACCGATAGGTGTATAAATGTATAACTCCCCCTCCCTTTTAATTTTTTGTACCCAAACAGTCATCTGCTTGTGGATTCTTAAGTCCTCCAGACTGCACTAAGTTCCTTCTTTGTTGTGTATAAAATGGAGTACATTGTGCAAAGAAAACAAAAAGCACCACCGCCACCCCATTTATTTATTTTTTGAAGTGGATTCTAAAAAGACAATAGGCACACAACCCTGCAAAAGTTAGCCCTTGCAATAAATGGATACAGGCAGCCAAGTATGCGGAGAGCTGAAATACAAGTCCTGAGAGACAAGAGAGTTTCAACTGCAGGCCAGCGTCTAACCTGGGAAGCCCATTTAAAAGGGATTTTGAACAAAGACAGTGCTAGGTAGCAAGAAGTCGAGGCCCTAGCGGTATAGAAGGAAAAAGAAGGCTGATATCCAAAGGTACCTGGAGCAGGGCCAGGGAGCCACAAGCAAAGCCCTGATATTGCCCAGCCATAGGCTCATGCCTGACCCAAATGCATTTCTAGCCTGGCGAGCTATAACGTGATGCCTAAGAGATGGGAGTTAAGGATTACCATCTTCAAGCATTGCTGCTTTACAATCTGCACTCAATCCATTGTGTTTAGGTCAGAGAGCTGTATGAACTCCACTAGGAGTGCTTTAAGGTTACCAGTAGCATGTCTTAGTAGACTACACTGCTTGTACAAATGGCCAATGGTGGTAAACACAGTGGGTTGTTCCCAAAACACGGGTGGCACTGTGCTCTAAACCACTGTGCCTCTTGGGCTTGCCGATCGGAAGGTCGGCGGTTCGAATCCCCGCAATGGAGTGAGCTCCCGTTGTTCTGTCCCAGCTCCTGCCAACCTAACAGTTCGGCAGCACACCAGTGCAAATAGATAAATAGGTACTGCTGTGGGGGGAAGGAAAACAGTGTTTCCGTGCACTCTGGTTTCCATCATGGTGTTCCGTTGCACCAGAACTGGTTTCGTCATGCTGGCCACATAACCCGGAAAGCTGTCTGCGGACAAACACCAGCTCCCGTGGCCTAAAAGCAAGATGAGCGCTGCAACCCCATAGTCGCCTTTGACTGCACTTGACCATCCAGTGGTCCTTTACCTTTACCTTTTTTACATGCCAAGTTTATGATCAAGGTGTCTCCCCTGCCAGGTAAGTATATTACATGCCAAGTTTAAAGGGTATGCATTGTATTTCATATTTCTATTATATGGAACAAGCTTTCTCACCATACTTTCCCTTCTTCTCAGTCTATGTAAATGCACACCTGTGAAGCAGAGGCTTTTGTCTACAGAACAACTCAAATACATCAACGTCACCTAAGAAGTGGCCAACCAGAGGCCTGTGGGAAATCCCCAAGTCGGACCCAAGTACAAGAGCACTCTTCCCCCCTGTAGTTACCAGCAACTGGTAACATTACTCCTTCTGATCATGGAGTCAGAGCACAGCCATCATGGCTAGTAGCTCTTGATAGCCTTGTCCTCCATGAATTTGTCTAATCCTCTTTTTAAAGTCATCCATGTTTGTGGCTGTCACTGACAGTGGTGGGAGCAATTTCCACATTTAACCATGTGCTGTGTGAAGAAGTACTGTTCTGTTCTGAATCTTCCAACATTCAGCTTCGTTCGATGTCTCTGAGTTTTAGCGCTAGGAGACTGGAAGAAAAACTTTTCCCTAGCCCCTTTCTGCGTACCAAGCTCAGATTCATAAACTTCTATCACGTCACCTTTTAACCACCTTTTCTCTGAACTAAAAAGTTCAAAACATTGAAACCTTTCCTCACAGGGGTGCTGCTCCATCTCCTTAAACATTTTGGATGCCGTTTTCTGAATCTTTTCCAACTCCACAATACCCTTTTAAAGTGAGGCAACCAGAACTATACGCTGCATTCCAAATGTGGTTGCACCAAAGCCTATTGCAGTAACATTCAGTCTAAAAGCAGCAATGTCAGCAAAGATGGATGAAACACTTCTTTTTCCATTCTGTTATGAACAGTCAAAATTAAAGCAGCCTTACCTGTGTAGATGAATCTTCCAGGTGTGCCCTTACAGAACTGCTTGGACTTGTAGGACAATGTAACTTCTACCACACCTGGGATGTGTCGGGGTGGTGTCTGAACTCTGATTGCATGAGGCGTAATAAGCTAGGAGGAAAAAATAAGCAAGGAGGAAATCAGTGAGATGCAAAATAGTTCTTTAATAACACATTCTTCTCAGATCACATAAACAAAGGTTTGGAACGTGTAATTAACCTGTCAGTGTTTGAATGCGTTTTTGAAGTAACCAGTATAAAAGCCAATGACAACAATATTTGCAAATGTTCATCTTCCCAGTTGTAATAATATTAGCTCTGTTTTCATACATGGCAGGCATTTGCTTCTGGGTATGAAAATTGTTTGTGACACATTGCAACATTTGAATGCAGTCAACTTGCAGTTTCTATATATCCATGCATCTCAAGGAAAATAATAATAATTCAGGGCCTAGGATATGCTGGCTTCCATAGCATATTATTAAAAATTAACAGAAAATTCCCAAGTTCTAAAATGTAGTATGTACCTCATATGACAAGAGAATAATCCAGTCAAAGTAAATTTCATTTGTGCCTCACTGACATGTATCTATGCAAGAGTGAGGGTGCAGACATGGGGATTGTTATGTTAGTTTTCCTAATTACAATGCTAGTGTTTATATCCTGGATTCTAACATTTCTTTTTATACAGTGTTATCTGTTGTGTTATGGGAATGTGGCTTTTTGATCGATATACCTCCATGCCAAGCTAAATTTTAAATGTTGAGAAAGAACTGTATGCTGGAATAACACTCCAAATTTCATCATGCCAAATTACAATGCAGAACTCCCATTATTTTCCAGGTAAACAGGGCTGCAAGCATATTTTTTTCTGAAAGCAAAAAGCATGCAGATGAGCACTAAATTTCTGCTAGATTCCACTAGTTTTCCAGAAGTGACTTTTACATTGTGCTGTGATCTAAACCACTGAGCTTCTTAGGCTTGCTGATCAGAAGGCTGACAGTTTGAATCCGTGTTGGTGAGCTCCTGTTTGAACAGGGTGAGCTCCTGTTGCTCTGTCCCAGCTCCTGCCAACCTAGCAGTTCAAAAGCACACCTGTGCAAGTAGATAAATAGGTACCGCTTCGGTGGGAACATAAATGGCATTTCCATGCGCTCTGGTTTCCATCACGGTGTTCTGTTGCACCAGAAGCGGTTTAGTTATGCTGGCCACATGACCCAGAAAGCTGTCTGTGGACAAACGCCAGCTCCCTTGACCTGAAAGCAAGATGAGTGCTACAACCCCACAGTCACCTTTGACTGGACTTACCGTCCAGGGTTCATTTACCTTCATTCATATATATATATATGACTCTTCCACTCATTCATCTCTTGTGTAAATTGCATGCATAATAAAAACACAGCACAGGGAAAAATGAAATGAAGACAGAAGAAACTTAAATAAAAAGAGGAAGGTTTCAAAGAGGGTTTGGCCATGGAGAGAGGTATTGGCTGAGTGGCAAAGCAAAGGCTTTGTATACAGAGGATCCTAGGTTCAATCCCTGGCATCCTGAGCTATACTACATCAGGCCTGGCAGTCCACTGAGGAGTCACTGTTCATCAGATATGGAAGCCGGTGGACCAGTGGTCTGACTCATTATAAGATAGCATCATCTCTGCCCAAATTCATTCTCATTTTACAGTGTGGCATATACAGTGGTACCTCAGGTTAAGTACTTAATTCGTTCCGGAGGTCCGTTCTTAACCTGAAACTGTTCTTAACCTGAACAGGGGCCTCCTGCTGCTGCCGTGCCACCGGAGCACAATTTCTGTTCTCATCCTTAAGCAAAGTTCTTAACCCGAGGTACTATTTCTGGGTTAGAGGAGTCTGTAACCTGAAGCGTATGTAACCTGAGGTAACAACAGCAGCAGTTGGTGGGGTGGCAAAAAGGCAGCACAGAATTGTGCTGCTGATTTCCTAGGGAGAATCGTTGCCGCTTCCCAAAGGGAGCAGAGGTGAAGCATGGGAAGCTCAGCCTAGTGTAGGTGCAGTGACAGGCACCACGGATTGGCTCTGCCACCGCACCTCCACCAAGCTGAGCTCTCTGCACATTGCCATTCCCTCTCTTGTATGCAGCAGCAAAGCTCACTGTTTGGAAGCCAGATGCACCACACCACACTGCCTGTGTTGCCCCACCAATCACTGCTGCATAACATCATAATGCCAGGGCGGGATGATGACAGATGGGAAAGCAGAGTGGTGAGAGGGCACAGAGGAAGAGCTGTGTTGTTACTGACAGCTTCATCTCGTAATCAGAGGGACTGGTTTTACTAGCCCTCTCCAATCCCAGTGCTTTGAGGGAGGGAACAGCTTTGCAACAGCCAAACTCTAAGCAGCAGGATGAAGAGTTCCTTTATGACTGACAGCTTTAAACTGTAATCATAGAGAACGATTTCACCCAGGAAAACAAATCTTTCAGTTCTTCCCACTCCAAAATCAAATTTAAAGGTTCCCAGAACAAAAACACCTGGGCTTATTTGTCTGCCATTCTTACCCAGAAGCAACTCTCTCCTGTCTGCAATTTTCAGACCAATTGCCCATAAAACACCAGGGAAGATGAAGTGATTCCTTTTTTACCCGCTCCCAACTGTAATGGCTGCCTTTGCAGGAAAAAAGTACAGCTATCCTTTTGCATTTTTGCATGATTCTTGCTCTCAGAAGGAGTGACCTTGCCTGCAAATGTCTTCCAATTGTAGCCCCCTTTTTTTAAGTGAGACATTATTCCTTTTTGGAAAGAAAACAAGCAGACTTGGACCCCTGAGCTGAACTGGGCAGCCTTCAAATTGGTTCCAGCCAAATCAGGCTGTTTTATGAAGCACTTGGGGGGGGGGGGCGTTCAAATGAAATCTTGTGATTGGTGAAACCCCCTGGTGTGTGTGTGTGTAAATAAGTATATGTGTGTATATGCGTCTGTATATGTGCAAATTAATATCTCTGCAGCTTCCATATGTCTGTCCCCAATTTAATTCTCTTTCAACATCATTTCATCCATTTCCCAATAAAAACATGTTGGTTCCCATGAAGAAACTGACATATTTATGGTACATTGTTGCATAGTGTTAAGGTTGAAAAGAGTTCAGCAGATTTGCTGGAAGGTTCTTTACGATCACGCTCCCTCATTCTCTTTTAAGTAAATATGTTAAACAAAAACTATAGTTTTAAAAGCACAATTAAATATAGATTATTGTCCAGTCATTCTGGGCACAAACTTTCTATCAAACTGTTGACATTTAGTTCATTTCGCACTGGAGGTTACAGAAAGGGGTAAATCTGAAAACCGCTCCTCCTCCCCCCAACTTCCTGTGTTGAAATTTTGAATGGATTCTTATAAATCATATACACTTTCCCCCAGCAATGCTTCAGGAATGCATGTGTAGGAGTAGCCACTAATGACGCAGGTGTATCAATAGGCTAAATCACAGCCCAGAGATTTAAACTGCTATAGGAACCCCAAAACCTGAGACATAACCCCTAGGTACTAATTCTCTCTTTTTTAAAAGTCACAACTCCTTAAGCACTTAAGTTTGTGCTACATTCTTTCACTGTATCAAATGTGATGCAATGGAACATTTATCTGCTCTAAGCAGCCTACCACTATTTTGTCAACATTCAAACATCTCCCAGTAACCGCTATAGTTTTTCTGTACACACTAACATAACTGCAGTTGCCTGCTGCTAGACTATCTCTCCTCCCATTAAAGGACCATTTACTACTAACTGCTCCGCGGATACAAATCCAGGACAGAGAAAAAAGGCAGGTGAAGTCAACATCTGGCACTTACTCCAGGTAGACTAATTCTTTTTATTTATTTTTTAAAGGTGTGGTGTTTAATATATGCATTCCATTCTGTAAAGTTGTGAGCAACTACGAGGACTTAGTCAAAAAAGCAGAATATAAATCTATTTAAGAAAATAAAGTGAGTTACTTAGACATAAAAGAAATGAGAATGTGGAATGAGGTTCGAATCAAGCACAACAGCACCTCTCCTTTCTGGGGTTTTTAAGTAAACTTAAAACTTTTTAAGATGTGTGCTTGTCATCTGTTTCATATAAATTCTCTTAAATCAGTTGGAACATGAACCGTATTACAAGTTGAACTACAGGGCTTAAGAATAGCAAGACGTATGTTGCTGCTATCATTTTAAGATCCCAAAGTATATTGGTCATTGCATCAGTAACAAGTTCGTAATCTACTCCAATTATTTTCATATTGCATACTGTAACTGCATCCTATGGAGCTGTTGTTGATATTGAGATGAATTTTTTTAAAAATGTTGTTAGTTCTAGATAATTTGTCTTGAATGACAAAAGTATTGACAGCTTGTTAGAAATTCATTTGAGTTACTGTGCAAAAGTGAAATGTACCAAGAGCCTCATTGTTCTGTTGGTTGAAATTAGTGTCTTTAACATCTACACCAGCAGTGTGCTGTGCAATACGTGTAACACAGAGAAGCACAGCAATTGCCCCACAGTTATTAAATTCCTTTCCTGGAGTCTTGCCAAATACTAACGGAGCCTCTTTCAGACACACTATGAGACCTCTTCATTTTGGCTGGCTTTTGGCTTCAAGATTTAAGCTCTCAATTGGGCTGAGGCTTTATGTCTTATTTGGCCTGACATTATCAGGATTTTTCTGTGTACTTTTATTATTTTAACCGTTCCCTATTTCTGTGGATGGGGAAGGCTTGTGCTTTAAATATAATCCATAAATAAAAGAATGAATGCATGAACATAAGTAATTTCAGCAGCTGGAACCATGAGGAAGAAGAAATTTATCAACATAAATATAATGAAAAAAGACATGTACTTTCAAAGCACATGGTTATGTCTTCTGTTTTTAGTTCTGCAGAACAATTAGCACAGGTCTTAATGTTTAAGCGCAAAACAGATTAAGGATTTTACCTTTTCGTGACATTTGTAAGCAGCCATATGCCTATCTCCCTTTTCATTCTTCTTCTTATTATTAACATTTATATCCCACTTTTCTTCCACTGAAAAGGCAGTCTCCCATCAAGGCATGGATAAAACCCAGATTTGTTTCACTTTAGCAAGACTACTGACTGCATTATGTTTCATCAGACCATGCCCTGGAACCACTTCTTACAATTCCCCAAATTTCTGAAGCCCCAAAATATGTGAGAGGCAGCACAACGGCACTAATGTCAGAAGTACCCAAATTCAAAGATCGCTTTATCACTGAAGATTTTTGTGGTCTTAGACCCTAATCTGCAACATGAGAAGAACTAGAGGCCTACAGCAAATGTTTAGACTGTCCATTTCCAACATATACAATTCTTCCATTCCAGCTACCTAATCAGTACCCTAATGGAGAATGTCTCTGTGGGCTACTTTGGATATAATTATTTTGGCTTCAAAAACTTTATGCATCCTCTCAATTTCACTAGGATCTCTCTCCCCAACAACAAGACTTTTACCCTGTCTTGCCCACTTCAAAAGTGCTAAAACGAGCTAATAATATCAAAAATAGTTTTAAAACAAATCACTAAAATAAATGTATATAGCTAACAAAAATTAAACAGAGAAAGGGTGACAGATAAAAAAAGAAGCTATGCTTTCGTGCTCTTAAGCATAAAGGGATAGTGTCCCTGCAGTCCTCATCTTACAAGAGAGAGTCAACATTTTCTGAGGTTTAATCAAGGCTGCCAAATAATCTGGTTTTGGGACTGAAATTATTTGCTTGTTTATGCCATTGTATATACAATTGCTGTTTATGTATGAACAACATAATTCAAGTGAATAACCTGTTCCTCTTTCTTTTTTATTTTTTTAAAAAGTCAAAGAATTTTTAAAATAATTTTCATTATGACAGTTGAAGATTAATTGAAAGCCCTGGCCTGAAGTATCTGTATTTCTGCACACAATTAATATGACAAATTATGTTCCGATGTACTTCCCTGAGTGAGAAAGGCTGTAATTATGTTATGAGAGCCTATAACTGAAATGTATGTTTAAATAATAAATACGTGTTTCCAAAATCATTTTAAATCTACATATTTAACATGCATCTCAATCTTCAAAGTGCTGTGCTAGCAAAAGTCCTATTTTCTTCAATGGCACATACACCACTGCAGAGTCTCAATAAATGGCTTGATAATCAGTTTCCATTTCATGCCTATAAATACTGCAATTACAAAGCTTGAATACATGCAAAATACATTAAAATTACAATATTTGCACTGCAAATTGCTTATGGTGTGTGCCTTACAGCAGCAAGACTATTTCACAATGAACACTTGAGAGCTCATGTCCTTTGTTTCTCAAATGCACATGTAAAATATTAATTTAGATGTAAAGGGGGAGGTCTAAATAAAGGTACTTTTAAAATTTATCCCCTGCAGTTAACTGTATTGGATCAATTCATTTCAGAGTGTAATGTAAACTGGATGAAACTGATTCTTAGCCCTTAAAAATGCTGTACCCCAATGCCAATATTTTCAATAGAGTTAGAAATATGGAAGGGAAGTATAAAAGAAATTAATCTTTTAAATGAAAGTTCCATACCTCTGAAGAAAGAAACAGATTACTTGTTTTGTTTGTGGGGGGAGCTCCCTGAATGACCACATTTAAAGGAAAAGATGCAGTATGGTTCAACTTTGCACAGGGGACAAGGTACCTAAGATGGGGCTCACATTGAAATATGTGCATTCCACGCCTCACAGTAATGGCACCTTGGGAGAATCTTGTTTATTTAAGCATCATGGTGTAGCATCTCTTGCAGCCAATGGCACAGCTGCCAGTGCCTTATTGGTCAACCAAATTTCCATGAAGAAAATAAAGATGAAGTTCACATCTTTATTGGTACCTACTGTAAAATGATCCCTCATACTTTTCAAGAACCAAAGACCAAACTGCAAAACTGCTGTGGCAACCATAAAAATCAAAGAAATGTTGTCTTCTTGGCTAGACCTTATGTAAGATATGATCAAATGCTTATTCATTTGAGAGCCGGCTCAAACATACAGGCGCTCACATGTTGCAATCATCACTTGGAATGATACAACTTCAGAATGGGACATATGACTATAAGAGGCCTTATATACTGAGCTGCATCATTGGTTCATCTAGCCCAATGCTATCTACTGTGACTGGAAATGGCGCCCAATGTCTTAAGCATAAATCATTCCCTGCACTAATACCTGAGACACTTCAACAGCAGATTCTGGGGAATTAGCCTGGGATGCTTTTCATGCAAAGGATATGCTCTACCACAGAGGTATGGCTTCTCCCCTAAGTGCATGTCATACATTTCATTGTGATTTTATATATGCTGGAAGCCACCCAGAATGACTGGGGAAACTCAGCCAGATGGACAAGGTTTAAATAATAAAGTTGGTTTTGTTGTTGTTGTTGTTGTTGTTGTTGTTAAACCTTCTTCTCATCTTGGCATAGTTTCCCCGTTCACATTGAATTCTCCGTTCACATTGAATTCTCCTTTGTCACAGCAAACGGGTGAATCCATCAATTACACTTTCAATAATTTCTTACTTTTCCAATCTTAAATCCAGTACTGCACATTTCCACATCATTTTGCAATATATATATATTTTAAAAAATGCATCATGAACATTCCTCAGCATTTTTGTGAATTTCTCCTAATATTCACATTTGTGTGCAGTTTTGCAACAGATACAGATTTCAGCAAAGGAATGTCCCCCCAAATAATGCATTTTTGTTATGTTATCTTAACTGACAAATGCATTTTAATGCACACTCTACCCCAATGTATACACTTTTTATGCATCACTAGGCTGAAGAACTGCATTGCAAAATTCAAAGAAGTGCGAATTTTGGAAGATGGTTGTTTTGATTCTCAGATTGTTGTTGTTTTTTTAAAAAATGCTAATTAGTTACGTTCTCCTTTAAATCCAAACTGAATCTTCCTCATTCCTAGAACAGCTTCACTACACTCTCCTGCCATTTGAAGCTTGACAATTTTTTGCAAGTCTCAATGTGTGTGTGTGCTGGGGATGTTCTTCTAATAATTTGTTGGCACATGAAGATCTCCCACATCAGAGATGATTGCAGATTGACAGTAAGCCTTTTCCTTACTAGTTCTCCAGATGTGGAAGATCTTGACATAAGAGGCACTCAAACAAATGATCTATTATATCACATGAGCACCTACACATTTCAATTGCCTCTAAAGCTGCCATTTTCAAATCACTTTTTGTGAAGTAGTCCCATTATAGTCCAACAACTGCTATTGGATTAAGTAATTTCAACAGCCATGTCATCACTGACATGGCCACAAATTTGTGGCATAAATTGATGGGAAATAGAAAAGGAAGGAAAATGTCAACAAATGAGTAGAGAAAATGATTAACTAAGGTATGGATATTGCAGCACAAAGAATATAAAGTCAGTGGCCCCATTCACACACCATGCTAAGCCCAACCATGTTTTAGCACCAACATACAGGATCTTGAAGAGGAGGCCACAACTACCTTGCTCCTCCCCAGTTGTTCAGCTGCCGTGTTGAACTTAGCCATAGTTTAATAAGTCATTTGGATGGCTTAGTAAGTCATCTGGAATATGGTTTGGTTCTCTTGGACAAAGAACAAGCAATAAATCATAGGACCAACTTTGGCTATAGTTCATGGCTAGTCTGGAGAGCGCTAAACCATAAGCCAGGGTTCAGATGACACACTAAATCAAGCTATGGCATAGCATAGCACAATGCAACAGAGGAATGACCAGGGAGCAGCAAAACAGTTTTGAGTTCCTCTCTTGGGGCCTACATACTTGCACGTTCACACTAAATCATGGTTTGCCAAAACGAGTTGTGCCTGGTTAAAAAAAAAAGAATAATAATTAAGGGCTCAATTATTTTATTCATGTTCAGGCAAACTAGGGTAACTGAGACTACCAATGGGTGTGTATTGTTTTTTTTGGGGGGGCTGTGAGATAGATCATTATATTTTAGAATGTCAATAGAACTGACTAGAACTGATAATGTGAACAAGGACAGTGGCACTATATTTGCACCAAGGGTTGCTCCAGTGATTTTATATAAAATGGGAGGAATAAGAAAATCTTTCTCATTGTTACTGCAATAGAACAGGGCCTAAAAGAAAGAAAGCTGGCTATAAACTAGACAAAGTTACTGGATATTAATGTGCAGACAACACCTACCTCACTCCAGACCAGCATGGTGCCGAATATGACCTGTAACCCATCAAAGAAATTGTCTCCTATGATGATGACAGTGGCACCTCCTGTAGTCCATCCTTCACTTGGACTGATGGCTTTGATACATGGGGTAGCTGCTTTCCAACACACATGAAAAAGAAGTATTCGGCTGTTAGAACAAGATTTTAATGATAGAAGACTTGAGAGGGGGAAGGGGAGGGAAAGCTTTGATTTTCTTTCTCCTATACTATGATGCAGGTTCTAGAGAGAGAGATCTCTCTACTTTGTGTGCGAGAGATCCCAAACCAGATCTTTGAAAAGGGAATGTTTGCCATTAAAATTTTATTTTGTTTCCATTGTTTCTCTTGAGAAGATAATTGTGTTTGGCAGACCATAGAAAGAAAATAGCAGCATTGCTGGCTGAAGCCTGACTAGAGAATAGAGCACATTTTTGTAACACTGAATTCAGGTCTCCACAAAACATGATCCTGGGCTGCCTTTGAGTTCCATTATAACAAAGCTCAAATTTTATTTGGAGAACTTACTGTGTCTAGAGTGTTCCTTGTGTCATGGAACCATTTTATCCAATTAATAAGTTTTATAAAATCATTTTTGAATTTTGTTAGCATGATATTGCACAACCAATATGGTGTCATGTATTAGCAGTCGACTGCAAAATTCACATTTGTGAAAGAATTAGATGCTTTAAAATGTTCCATTATTTTAATACCATGAAAGAAAGCAGCAGCGCTACACTTATCATAGGTTACCTATGCCTGTATTTCTCCCCATTGTTATAAAAACAACATGCCCAGTGAGTCCATAGTTGTATGTAGTTGATCAATCTTTTAAGGGAAGTAATTCTATGGGAAATTTTTTTTTAATGGGCACAAGAGTCCAATGCAAATTCCACCTAAGTTTTCTAGCCTTAACACAATGGATTTGCCCAATCCTTGCTCCAGTGGTCAAACTGACTAGCAGGACCAGCCTCCCATGATATATCCTCTATAATTCTTTGTACCAAGCTATGAGGCTGTGGGTGGGTCCACAGGTGGAGGCTGGAAGTAGACCATCACTTTTCTAAAGGGCTTGCAAAAAGGCTTGAAAGAATGCATCTAAAGAGAGATGGGCCCAGAGGCTACTGACAAATTAGAGAGTTTCCCTCAGTTTGGCCTTTCTAATCTTGTTCACTGACTGAGCAGCTTCCATTGCTTTCCTTGAATCCCAAATTGGGGGAGATTCACAAGACTTGGTCCTTTGGTGGTGGGCTAACTCAGTGACTGCACAGTTTCGATGTGCCAAGACTCGGAAAAGATTCATGGATTTGATCCTTTTGAGATGGATTTAGAACTATGCAGCTCCTGTTTGTTTTTTAATGGATTTTGAACAATTTGGCTATTGAATTGAGTTGACAAAAGTATTTGCCGGGTTGGAAGTTCCTATCACAAAGTGAAAACTGAAGGCTGTGAAAATCTGGCACATTCCTAATTATCAAACCCTTCACCTCATGCATGAACCTCAAAATAAGAAAATAATAAGAAAATATCGGGGGGGGGATAATTGTGTAAATTTATTTCAAGGGGACTTTGCACACACACTTTTTTGTGCAATGCAAGCAAGAAGGGACACTTTCTATTCCCACTCACCTTTTCTGTGCATCTATGCTGTGCTTCCTCGACTTGGTACCATCTGGAAGTTATGGACTACAACTCCAATCAGATCCAGCCAGTATGGCTGTGCTGGCTGGGGCTGATGGGATTTGTACTCCAAAGTCATCAGTTTGGCAAAGATTGTTCTATGAAATTCCTGAATTTGTATGTAAAAACCTGGTGCAAAAGGAGCATTCAAACTCTTTGCCTTGCATGCAATTAATTTGTGCAAGTTCAACTAGCCAGCTCTGAATGAATGGCAGATGGTTGAAATCGCACAAGCTAACTGTGTGCAGGGTGTGGTCATATTGGATCCTCCTTGGAATCTTTCCCCAGCCATTGTAAGGCAGGGTGGACCTTCCCAATCCTTACACTTCAGATCAGGGTGGAGAAAACCACCCTTGTTTCCAAGGCTCAGGCGCTTCCCTCAGTGGTTCCTATGCACCACCTGTCTGAACATCTCTCCAAATATCAGTCCTTTGAAGCTTTTACCAAACACATTCTGAGCAGCAGTTAGCACCAGGAGTCAGATAAGAACCAAAAGAAATGCTTTTGATTTCTGACTAATTTTCCAAGCAGTTTAAAGGAAGAGTTTATCTTTTCCAATATGAAAATTTCAACAGGAATATGAAGATTCTCAACAATTTACCTCACCCTTAGTTTGATGCATGCATAATTAACATGGCATGTATGAATTTTATCCAAATAAAAATGGTCTCAAGAGAAAAATGCCAGAGGGTCCTGGATTCAAATTCAGGCCATCTTGGGTAACCTTGAGCAAGTTTCTCACTCCCAGCCAAAGCTCCTTGCTAGAAAAATTAAATAATACAGATCCACTACACAGGACTGTACAGAAGATAGATTTGACACACTTTGTAATACACATGGGGAAAAGTAATAAAACTGTGTGTGTGGAATCACTTTGATTTCAATGCACTTGAGCACACTCAACTTTGGGTTGGATGTGTTCAACTCTGTGTTCACCATCTAAGCTTCTGCATTGTTCAGCAACAGAGGCAACTGGTTGAAAGTCATTTGCAGTTCTCCATCAATATTTTGGGGAGCAGCATGAAATATATTCAGAATTTGAATTTGTAGAGTTTGGTAGCATGACAAGGCAGCTAAAACATATTTGTTTAAAAACAGTGAAAAACATTTTAACCAGTAATGCCATCTGCTAAAGTATATGAGGACCTTAGATGTATACCGTACGAATGCTACTGTTGTTTCTATTTACGTATTAAGATTATTGCTTTGGCTAAGATTTCATACAAGATTTTGAGGTTTCTAAAAATGTCTGCCTAGTCCCTAGTCTGCCTTCTGGGAAATCTGGTCCTAATGCCTGCTCAAAAAGGGGAGTGAAGAATGGAAAGAAGCCCTTTCCATCCATTACACAGCATCAAGCTTTGCACCTCAAAAAATGAGCTAGCGAAAGGAATCTTACAACACTACAGTCAAGGAATTGCTACATACACACTCAACTAACTTTGATATGTCTACGTTGGACTTGCACTTCACTCATAAAGCCATGCATGCATTAAAAACTCCAGAAAGCTTCTCACTTTTTTTTTTAATAGCTCAACTCATGGTGCTGGGCTTACAGCTAATAAAAGCAGTTTAAAAATATCGTCCCACGCCCTCCAAGGAATCAAATGCTCTGATTAAATCAGAGCATGGATAAAATTAAAATTGCTTCTCAATTACACACTTCCTGATGGTACATGCACACACCCCACCACATAAGCAAACTTTAACCAATATTCCACATGTCTCGGTGGGAGGGGGATATTTTCTAGAAATTTACAAATAATTCATAGTTCAATGAGCACAATGAAACCTGCCATTCTCTCCCTTTCTCCTTGGAAAGGAGATTATTGGCAGCGGGAGGAAAGGAGGTATGTTGACTGTTTTCCTCCTTTTTAACAAAAGGGAAGGCATGGATGTAAAAATAAGGTTAACAGGTTCCAGGGTTTTAACTGGAAGTTTCAGGATTTTAGTCCCTTCTCACATCTGCAGGAAAAATGAAATCTCAGGATGAGTTCTGGCTTAACCTCCATGCCAGGCACAGCTAGGCCTTCTCCTGACCCACCAAGTACCATCATCACCCCCCCCCCACACACACTTTTATTAGCTCCTCATTAAAGCCATTACTAAAGCACCAATTCAGCACTTTCAAAGCCTTCCAGTTGCCTCCATCTTTTTGTTGACAGTGAAGAACTCCAAATGCTATTGTAGCATTATCAAAAAAAGATAATCTATCCATTCACTCTTCACCCCATGGTGGGTATCTTAAGGGGTAGTTTTCAATTTTAAGTATCACCCTGAAATTTTATCCTCCCGTATCCAAAACAAAACAGTGTCTTCCTTCTTCAATGCAAGCAGGGAACTGATGGAGGGGGGGCGGAATTCAGTATGAAAATGGAGACGTCTCCTTCCTACCCTCTCTCAGAGCCACTTATTAACAAGATTGATGCTGACCAATAAGACAATGCATTAAATAAATGGAGGCAGGAAGAAGCTAGAAATCATTGAAATCAAAATTTGGTACAAAAGACATGGTTTTTGACAATGGGTATGAAAATTATATATTTGGTATTGAACTGGGAAAACAGTCAGCGAATTCTGTAGTAAAATAGTAGAATAGGAAGCCCAGATGTCTCAATCTGGAAGAAGCTGCAGGGTTTCTTGGAAATCAGGATGACGACAGACAAACTCTCCTTTTTTGCATCCCAACTATGAGCCAATTCACATGGCCATTTAGGGCAAAACCAGACATGCAGCTATATTTTGTAATAAAATCTAATCTAATCTGCATCTCAGTGAAGTTGGATAATATGTGATGTAATAACATAAAGCTGTGTTTGTAGAGGACAGCCTTTCAACAAAAGGAAAAATGTTTAGTGAAAGGACTTCTTATCAGCCACTGTTGCAAAAGAGGAATTGTTTGGACATATTGTCCACAGAAGATTGTTTAGGAAACCTTTCCCAAGGGCTTGGTGTTAATTGGGACATCTTTGAAAAAGACTTGATGGTCAAAATGGATCTATACCAGTTGTTTGGTAGTTTTATGATTCATTGTCCTATTTTTGTTCTTTGAAGGACTCTTTGAAGCATTTGTGGGTCTTATTCTTGACTGCGTCTAACGGAGACTTTAAGCCTTTCCTCTTCACCTTTGCAGTGGCCCCAACTAAAATGACCTCCCAGCTGCTACTCACATAACCAAATGAAGGCTTTCCTTCTTTTGCTTATTGCAGCTTCAGGAAGGGCAGGGCAGGGTGGAGGGCACAGCAAGAGGGAAACCTACAATCCCACTGAGGGCCCTCCTGCAGCTGCTATTCAATGTGTAAATTACTTGCATTCAGATAATTAACCCCATGTCTAATTTGACCCTAGTTACCATTTTTGACATGGTTATTGGTCTTGGGATAGCAGCTCAAAGCATCCTGATCCTACACACCATCTAGAGCAGTGATGGCCAAACTTGGCCCTCCAGCTGTTTTGGGCCTACAATTCCCACCATCCCTGACCACTGGTCCTGTTAGCTAGTTAAGGAATGGGTTTCCCATTCTAAAATCTGACTGTGCAGTCAGTCTGAAACGGGCCCCAAAATCCCATTGTTCCTTCTCCAAGGGTGCATTTTATGGTTAAGAATACAGGAGCAGGAACATCTGTGATGTCAACTTACGTGTATAAGTTTACGTGGCTGAATTCCTGGGGAAAGGGGGAGAGGGTGCCTGGAGGTTATATATACTGCATGGAATTTCTCATTTCTTTGGACTTGCTGTGAAGTGACCACGCAAGTGCCTTCTGCTATCCGGAGAGCAGAATAAACTCTTTCTCTGAATCAACCTCGGTATCATTTGACTTTCTTTCTCTCTCCCGGGAGCAACGCAGACCCCACCAATTGGTAGAGTCTAATAAGGCTGCACTAGGGATGATGGGAGCTGTAGTCCAACAACAGCTGGAGGGCCAAGTTTGGCCATTGCTGATCTAGAGCAGTGGTTCCTAACCCCTACCGTATGCAACCCATGGGTCCACATTTACTTGGCATGGTGACTTATCAGTTTATTTTCACATGATTTTTGGACCTTAGGTCCTTGGTGGCCATTGGTTTTGTGCATTTTAGCTGCAAGTTTGTCTATTTTATAACCGTTACTTCAGACATTCAAGCAAAAATGAAAAAGCTTTTGATACCCACCCCACTTGTGGGCCATGAATGACAAGTTGGGGAAATGCTGCTCTAGAGGAGACCATAGAGGGCTCTCTCTTCTCAGAAGCATGTCCACATCACATCACATCAAAATTTATTTTATTTATTATATTTATCGGCAGCTCTGCAACACAATGTTCTTTGAGCGGTGAACAAATAAGGCAACAGCTTAACAAGATCATAGGATTCAATCAAATAAACACTAAAAGCCAATAACCTAGGCAGTGCAGAGCAACTCTAAACTTTCATGCTGACAAAAAAATCCAAGAGCAATCTCTTAAGCAGAGATGGTTCTATGAGAATGAGGCAGGCAGCTCAGTCAGTAGGTGCTGGGGGCAGCTGAGGCAGCCCCTGCACCCAGCTGCTCTTCCTGAGCTCCCAGCTATTCCCTCCTGCTGGAAATCAGAGCTGTGTGCCACAAGGCCTATTATGCAACTCCTATACAGTCCAAAGTTACCAGTGGCTGAATCTCCATTGGTGCTAGTCAGCAAAAACTCTTAAAGCAGGGTATTTGGGGAGGGGGTAAGATGGGGACAAAGCTGAGCTATCCAAGGATCCACTGGGTTTTTAAGTCAGTCTAGCTACTGGCAAGTTGTTTGTTTGTTTGTTTGTTTGCTATTGCTGCTGCTACTGCTACCATTCTGGTTGCATCGCTATCTGTGCACCTCCCTGCAGAGTCTTCAAGCGGAGCAAGGAAGCGCCCTGTGCAATCCTGGCGCCGAGCGAGGATGGCACAGACGGCAAGCCACCTGATCTGCTTGCTGGCCCTCTTGTGGCGCAGACCTCCCTGGACGGAGGCAGGTAAGGGGCTCCGGGCTTGCACGGGAGGCCATCTGGGCTGCGATCTGGGTGCCTCTTGCTTATGTGCAACGCCGAGCGCGCATTGGACCATGTGATGTAAACAATCTGGACCGAAGCCCCCCCCCTTAAAAAAGGTCAACAACTCTGGGAAATGAGGGAGGGGGCGCCAGAGAGATATGTGCACCACACTGGATATGCTTAAGACTGCCCTGAAGTTGTGTGTGTGCAGGGGTGGGGTTAGGCTGATCCAGTTCTGTTTGCTGCACCAGCCTTGAATTGGCACAGCAAAAACTGCAGACTTTTAACGTCCCCCTCTCTCACTGGCAACAGTGTTGGGGCTCCAGACACAGCAGTTTTGCAGCAGCTGTTCTAAGTCTTGTTGCTGCCTGCTTGGGATTAGGACTGCACCATTACTCCCAGTTCACAAATCAACCAATGACGTAAAATAGCATCTGTAAGAATGAAACTATTCGTCACACACGACATCAGCAGAAGCAGAAGCTAATAACATATTTTTTTCCTATAGAATGCCAACTAGGTTTCCCCTATGCTTCTGAATGCAGAGCATTCTATACCATATAAAGTATGTGAAGAGACAAAAAAGTTGTTTTTATTGTTGTTGTTGTTGTTATTATTATTATTACTATTACAGTATTACTACCACTACTACAGTGCTGTGTTTGTGGTTTGGTTTTCTCTCATTTCTCCAGCCACTAAAGGTAGAGGGGAATTTCCTCCCTTCAAATGGTGACAATAAAATGATTACCCGGGCCTCAGTTTAGCATAATGGTTCAGAACTGCTCATAGCATATTGCAGACTTAAAGTGGAAATTATTAGGTAGCTGTTCTTTGTTATAATAATGATCACTCCACAAATAAAAGCTCTTCTCCCAAAGGTACTGCAAGGCACAAAATGCTAATTCTGAAGATTATGTGCTCGCTTTTATTAAATATTACTATGCCCTGTTCTGTTTGAGGGCTTCACTGCTCTGATTGTTTTATGAGTGCCATGTTAATGTCATCCCCATCTCGCTAGCAGCAGGCACACATTTTAGCTTTTGCAGGAGAATTGATCAAAGGCCACGTGCTGTGGGAATTGCTGAGAAAACACGGACAAGCGGTAAAAATCTAACTGATTAATTGGTTTAAATTTCATTTCAGGGTGTTGAACTTTGGCTTGGGACTCTAATACTACACTAAGAGTCAGGGCCTAATTACCAGATTTCCAATTTGCCTCAGCACAATGGCACAGACAGAGGAAAATGAATACTAAAAATAATTATAATGGGGAGGGGGGAACCTTTTCTGCTCTGTACTTATTTAACCGCTAATGCTCTGTGTGGGCAAACAGTTTTACTGGGGAAGCCTCCAGCAGCGCCTGCTGGGCCACCAGGGTATCTAATGACACAAATAAATTAAGAAGCTAGTGGCAGCGTCAAAGATTCTGATTTGCCAGATCGAAGGGACAGTGATGCACATGCCCACCAACACGCAGTGGCCCCATCACCCCCATTCATTAGTAGCTAGAATTCATATAAGCAATGTGCCTGGCTTCCACTCTCAAAGAGAAACAATCTATTACATTGATAAAACACACATACACACAGGGAGCGGAAAACTGTGCTTACTTTGGAGTTTATGGGTGGGCCTTGAGAATAAGGGTTAATTGAACTCAGAAGTTCAGGCTTACTGAGGCGAATTAGTGCCATGTACAGCTATCAGCAAGGTCCTGCCGTTGGTCTTGTAATCTATTTGTGCTGTGATTAATACACAGTCCGTGCTGGTCTCAGGAAGAAAGACCCAACCCCTAGCCCTCTTCTCTAATATTCATCATGAAACATTGGCTTAGCTTCCATATTCCATAAGAGGAGGCTCCAGCAACGATGGACGGCGTCAGAATTGAGCTATGAGCATATATGCATTTGATAACGTCTGAAAAGCGCAAATGCAATCTAACTGCACAGAATCAGTTCAACGAATTAAAGCAAGACGCAGCCGAGAAGCAACATCTTTAAAATGTAAAGCAACAATTACAGGAGAGACAAACAATTCTGATTAAATAAATTTGGACTGGGTTTAAAATGGTCCTAGGGGAAAATATTTGTCCAAAGATCTTCAAGCAAACCAATTAACAGACTACATCAAACAGTCCTTAGAGCGATGGAAATGGAAATTCACAATCAGGTTAGCTCTCTGTACAACTGGGCCTCGGGACTTAATACAGCCTATAGTCAATATAGTATTGAGTCTACAGTGATTATCCTTGAGAAGGGTGGCTAGATACTATGGCAGTAGAACCAAGGGCTCACTCACACCATTTTGAAGATCAAGTTCTGCAATTTGCATATGCAGCTAACAACGTTGCATAGGAATTGTGCTTTCATGTTCCCAGAGACATAAGAAACACTATCTCTTGTTGCCTACCCACCCGCCCATTCCTACTGCACTCACAAAATCTCTTTAAAATAAAGTTCATGCGACTAGGTTCCTGTTCACTGTGCAAGAACAACGGTTCACATCCCACAGGAACAAAAAGACAGCATATTCCAGTAATGCTAAATAAGCATGAGGGCTGCACTTTCAGCAAAACACTAAACACTTTGGGAGGTCAAAACAAATACATAAAACAAAGCTGTTTTAAATCAAATCAAGTCACTGGTCCATCAAGATTAATACTATAGTGGTACCTCGGTTTATGAACTTAATCTGTTCTGGAAGTCCGTTCTTAAACCAAATCCGTTCTTAAACCAAGGTGCACTTTCCCTAATGAGACCTCCCGCCGTCGGTGCCCTTCCACCGTTTGGCTTCCGTTCATAGACTGAGGTAAAGTTCTCAAACCGGGGCACTACTTCTGGTTTTGTGGAGTTTGTAAAATTCATAAACAGGACTGTTCTTAAGCCAAGGTACCACTGTATATACCCTAACTGTCTGCAACTTTCTAGGACTCCTGGTATTGCCTTGTTGTAGCCCTGGGATTCTTCCTCTAAATCTCCCAGAATGTACAGCTCTCCTTGAAAATAATTGTGATTTATATATACATCATCATCATGATTAGAGGAGAAATTTGATTTAATTTAAATTTAAATCTGAGTCTATCACATTCCGAAACAATATGTGAATCACAACACAGCTATCCTTTTAAATTCATACTTCTCCAAATTTAGCAATGTAGTTCTCCAACAAAACAATGTTTACAAAAATCCATATAAAACAATTCCTTCCAGTAGCACATTAGAGACCAACTAAGTTAGTTATTGGTATGAGCTTTCATGTGCATGCACACTTGTATCTGAAGAAGTGTGCGTGCACATGAAAGTTCATACCAATAACTTAGTTGGTCTCTAAGGTGATACTGGAAGGAATATGTTTATGTTGTTTCGACTACGGCAGACCAACACGGCTACCTACCTGTAACTAAAAATCCATATATTAGGGCAAATCACTTGCAAAAGTGTGTACATTAGTCAAAATGGCATATAAAAATGTGTTTATTAGGAGAATTTTGTACTAAAATGCTGGTGAATTTTTGTGGGAAAAAATCAATCAATCGTTAATTGCTGCAAAATGTGGAGAATGGAAATTAAGATTGGAAAAATTAGAAACTGAGAGAACTGAAGTTGACAGTTCTTTTCAACCCTTATAATAGCAATAATAGTGGGCTGGTTCCCCCAGGTGGTCCACTGAGGTCACCTTTATCTCCGCTTCATTTTCTAGTTGCCACTGCAGTCATTGCTAATATTATATTCATTTGAAAACCCACTCCTAATGAATCAAGTAAATAGAATGCTGTTTAGATGTGAAATATGACATTTTAGAGAAACGTACCTCAAAGTGGTAACTTTTTTTCTAAATAGTGTGAAAATAAATTATATGGCTTCACTATAGAATTTTATTTGTCCATTTATGGTTGTCAATTTAACTGCCAAATAATTTTTTTTTTTTAGTTCTGTATTTGTAAACAGCACAAGGGGGGAAACTGTTTTGTGTCATCCCCTAGTTAAGTGCTTAAATAAATACCTATTGATTTTGTTTTCATCTTCAGCCAGTCACTATGCCTAGAAGAAACAAGGGCAGAGATTTCGTTACACTGCTTTTGCTTGACACGGAGCCACAGAGTATCATTTGCTGTATTTTGAAGAGGGTATGCTATGTGCAGATACCATGGGAGCCTAAAATGGTAACTGTGTAGGGCTGGCTGTTGATTGATGCTGGAGACCACGTGTCCTTGCAGACAAACAGGGGTGTGCTGCTGCCCTTATGTCCTGCAAGAGATGTTGCACTAGATGGGCCTGATCCAGCAGGAATTTTCTTATGCTCTGGTGGTGAACTTCCAACTGGCTGGCCAGGAGTTCAGCTGGCTGCTTGCTTTCATTTGGTCTAGCAAAATAACCTTCAATAATTCTGAAACATTTTTTGGGGTGGGGGAAGAAGAGGTAGCAAATTCATTTCACCCTGAAGTCACAGGCTGTGGAAGAGCTTGGGCTCAGCTCCCCCCCCTAACCCAGTTCCAACACAAATTATCCTTTTGGGGCAAACAGGGAAGGGAATCTGGTATTCTTCTTGTTGCTGAGCTACAGTTCCCCTCCTGGTGGATACAGAAGTCCACCTGTATCTGGAGGACCACAAGCTTTCTATCTCTGCCTTAAAGGGATGTGAGGAGGGAACTGGGTTCAGAGGAGGCACATCTTTGAAGCACAGTTCTTTCCTTTCCCTCGTTCTGAGGGTTCCAAAATGGAATTCTTTCCTATCACCCACACAGCTAAAAGTTGGTTACATATATACTCCAAGTAACCCCAATTACTAGACTTCTGAAAATGGGAAAGTTGTGTACTTCTCCCTCTTAAAAGAAAAAGCAAACTGAAAGGGTTGCATTCAACACATCAGTGTAGAGTTCCACTTCTTCTCCACCCACAAAAAAGTCTGCTTTAGAAGACGCCCGCCTCAATCTTCTGGAGCGGATTTTGAGGGGACAGGGGAGGGAGTTCTGTTGTGCACGCAGAAGTCTATTACATGAGCAGAGCCAGTGAGCCAGAGTATCCTTAAATAATTAAGGCCTTTCTGCATTTTCCACAAAGTTGACACTTGGTATACATGTAGTATGAGACATCCCTATTTCTACAGGAATGTGAGAACATGTTTTTACTAGAGGTTTGCCAAAATGGGATTTTAAACTTTATTTTTTAAACTTTCATATGTGGTTGAAAAGCACCTCCATTTTTCAGGATGCCTTCACGTGCCTCTTCAACAATTTGTCCTTTCCACTCCACCCCACAAAGCCCAGGGCATTAAAAGGAACTGTGAAAAAGACCTCACTGTGTTGAAGACCCCCAGGAGTCTGTCCCTGAGGCACAGATCAGGGAAACTCATCACACTGGAAAGCAAAACAGCTTGTGTAATGCAGGAGGTGCCGAAGTTCCCCAACCTGCTTGAACTAAAATGTAAGCAGAGACCCTTACATACTCTCTGTAAGCTTAGAGAAGCCCAGGGAGCACATGAAGATTTAATGCCCAAAACTTTGTTTGTTTTGATTGCAGAATACACTCACTTCACACACATACATTTTGTTGTTGTTGTTTAGTCATCTTAGTCGTGTTTGACTCTCCGTGACCCCATGAACCAGAGCATGCCTTGGAAACTCTCACTTTCTTCTCAAAGCTTCTCCTTTTTAATGTCCATGGAGTTTTCTTGGCAAAATACTGGAGTGGTTTGCCAGTTCCTTCTCCAGGTGGATCACATTTAGTCTAAACTAAATGACAGGCTATGACCTGTCTGTCTTGGGAGGCCCTTCACGGCATAGCTCAGAGTTTCTTGGAGTTATTCAAGCCCCTTTGCCACGACAAGGCAGTGATCCACACATGTCTCTTAGCATTTCTCCATTGGGTTAGCCTCCTAATATGCAATACAGCACTATGTAGTGCTCTTCTTCTAATGAAAAAAGGTGCCGGTACTGTGTACTCTTGAGTACCTGCAGAAAAACAACAACACTGGTCCTATTGCGTGTATTCAGAAGTTCCACTGAAATTGGTTATATTTACTCCCAGGTATTACAGTCTAACTGATCTAAATACTAATGTGGTGTTAATATATACTCCACTTATCTTCTTGAGAAACCGTATCTTCTTGAGAAACACTGCTGTTTGCTGCATTTCCCCTCAAACCAGCTTCCATCTGATTTGAAAATGCAAGCCACATTCACTTCAGTTAAGCTGAGGTGTGTCCATTTGAGACGGCTGTTGTGCACATACAGATGGCAGCTTCCAGGAATAGGGGAGGAGGGAAAGTTGTAGCCATGGGGAATCAAAATAGGTGATGTGCATTGGACAAAGACATTCCCAGCCCCACTCCCTCTGGTGTGCACAGCAACGTGCAAATGAGACTGGAAACGCTGTAGGGAAAAACGAACTCACTGCACTTTCAGCTGCTAATGTGTACATGGCCCAATATGGACTATAATTCTGCAGAGCAATTAAAAGGCGAACTTTGCACTACTTATTCCCTACCAGTTCTACTAGAGTCAATGGAACCACTGCAGAAGAGGAAAACTTTTAATGGATTTCCTATTATTATGCTAGTAATTATGCTTAAATTACTGTTTTAAATTATGTCCATTACTTATAAAGACAAGACCTAGGGAGAAATCCTCACAGGGGGTCTAGGTTATGGGGAGAGGGGGACTGTGAACTGTTGGTGAAAGGGAGGAAGAAAAGCAAGAGAAGTAGAAGGCAAGAGAGGCAAAAGGAAATACAGCTTAAAAACCCAATAAAGCATTTTGCTGCAAGTCTGTAATTTAATTGTTTAATTGTTTACTGAGCTGGGACAAAGACAGCGAGTGCTTAAGCACTATGGGGATCCAAAGCCTTTGTCTGTAGACAGATGATTACTGGGATCAGAGATGTGGAGACCACTTGGTTCCACTGTAGAATAGCCTCAGTGGAATCTGCCAGAATGTTTGGACAGGATCCAGAATGCAGGAGGTCTTTCCTGGACTGCGAAACAGAGGCTGCAACAGCTATTTGCCCCCATTGTCAGAGGCAGAAATGCTTCTGAATACCTGGTGCTAGAAACCACCGGAGGAAAGTGCTCTTGTGCCCAGGTTCTGCTTGTGGGTTTACCACAGTGATCTGGTTGGCCACTGTTAGTCCAACAGGATGCTGGACTAGATGGGCCATTGGCAAGATCCAACAGGCTCTCCTGATGGACATCAGGATGGGATTTATTGACCTGCACAATGTGCACAAACACTCTCAGCATCTGTAGTGTTAGTGATGGAGACATGCACTTGGTCACATTACTTCAGTGGTCAAAGTGGGATGCTTTAATAAAATCTATTGGATGGGGTGGGTGGGATGCTTTTGAAGAGGACTTAAAACCAGTCTACTTATTTTAAATCAGGAATGAGGAAACCTGGCCGTTCAGATGTTGTGGGACTAAAGCTCTGACCATCTGGGACTGGTGGGATTTTGAATTCAACAGCATCTGGATGGCCAAATGTACCCAGTTCCCTTTATTAAATGGATTTTAAACTCTTCTGGAATGCTACATAGATAAAAAGTCACTTGACCCAAGAGCTCTTTGTGGAACTGAGGCAGGCAGACAGCTGCCACGGCAACTTCCTACCACAACTGAAGATCCAAACCTGGGAGAAGCCCTGGAAGAAGAGAAAACCCTAAGCACTGGAAAAGCCATGGGGAAATAGAAAATTGTCTATCCAGATGCCTGACTGCTTCTGCCATACCTGCTTGTTGCCTCTGCCAGCTTCACAAACACATCTGGCCTGGCCAAGGCTGGAAGATGGAAATGGTGCCTATTCCACTGAAAATAAATGGCATCCCAGCCTACCCTACCCTGAGAACCCCAGGTTATGACCTCATTTACAGTAACTCTATTCATTTCATGGTAATGATTGATAACAGATTGTAATTATTTAAAGTATGAATGTACTAATTCAAGCTTGTTAGTAAATTGTTTACGCAGTTATAAATATGGTGAATAGACCGCAGGCTAAATTGAATGTGGCCTAATTTCAAATGAAACTATCCCACTTCCTCCCTCGCCCCACACTGTGTGTTGTGTTAGGCATATTTTCAAAATCATGCTAATGAAATTACATCAGGTGCACAGAGGTTTTGCATCAGCACTGCAGGAAGAACTGAAACGGAAGTCTATAGGTTAGAACTCCCAACCTTAGACAAGTGTAAAATGGCCAATAAATAAAATGGTATAAATAAGGAATCATTAATTATGTACTAATTCAGTTGATTGCCACGCTTGTTGTAATCAAGAAATCTACTTGCTCTCATACCGTGGCAACATTTATCAGTTCTCCTACTTTTGGATAAATTCTGCTTTTTTGGACACTGCAGGAATACAATAGTCAAATTAAATAAACCCTTTAAAAAATGAGGAAATTGTTGGGGAACAACAGACTGTAATTTGGTTTCTACAAATAAAAACTCACAACGTCCTTGTGCTCTTATTCATGTTTTGATTTCTTTTCTAAAAAAAGAGGATATCATTTAATGCAATTTTCCAGAGCCTGGGAATCATAAAATCAAACATGAACAAGTCTACTGGAAAATCTGTGACGTTAATCTTGGCCTACGTTGTATTTTTAACAAGCACTAAATTTGTGTGTTGGATAATCCAGATGGCCATAGAGGAATCATCTTGATAGGATTAAACCTTTGTGGTGAACTCTGCTCCATCTGTTCTCAGAGGTTTGCCTCTGCCTGTCGGAATATAAATTTGCAGCCTCTGTGTGTCTTGCAGCATAAGTAACAGTGGCGCTTTGCAAATACACACACACATGCATGCGCGCACGCACGCACACACACACAAACCCTTGAGCACTTATTAGTAATGTGCAATAAAGGTAGCTTGGAGTTTACTGCCAAAGAAACATATTGGATTTATTATTCATCTGAAGAACAAAGTGTGCAGTACCTAAATTTGAACAAAAAAGGATGTTTGTTGTTGTTCAGGGACTTGTTCAATTCATTAAACCATAATACTACTATAAATTCACAGATGAAGGTATGACTGCACATGAAGCAGGGAGACGCTTAATCTCTGAAAACTATTATATGTTGCTAGAATGCAGGATACAGTTTTGCTTTGACACGTTGACTGTTAAATATTCCAAATCTGTAAAACCCAAACAGCAATGGTTGCAGTTATTTCTGTCTCAACCCAGCTGCAGATCGGGGTGGGGAAAGATGATTGGAATAACACAGAAAAGGAACCTGGGTCTGTACTTTCTGGTTCTGTCATGAGCTATCTATTGACACCACTGGCTTCTTGCACTGATGGCTGCTGCCTTCCATATGCAGCAAGGATAGATGTTCTAGTGCTGTGCCAAAATCTGTCCTCCAATGCAAAATAAAGCTTCCATTTCTCCTGGCTCTTCCACAGGGCACTCTGGAGTTTCTTAAGAATACTGGTGTGATTTCCAGTGAAGTCATCCTGTTAGCACAAGGGCTTCCACCTGCGCAATGTGACTTTGTCTTTGCCCCTACATCCCCAAATCTGTTTTTGAGACTCAGAGTGGGCACAGGAAGAGGAGAGGGAGAGGGAGTCCCATTGCACAGGCAGAAGTCCCTGCGCTAATGGGATGACTCCATTGGATACAACCCTAGGCATAGAGAAAGTCGAGCTTTCTGTATTGCTTTTATGGTTGTGGGTGGCTACTCTTTCCATTGGAAGTGAGAGCTGGACATAAAAAAAGGCTGATCACCAAAGAATTGATGCTTTTGAATTATGGTGCTGGAGGAGACTCTTGAGAGTCCCATGGACTGCAAGAAGATCAAACCTATCCATTCTTAAGGAAATCAGCCCTAAGTGCTCACGGGAAGGACAGATCCTGAAGCTGAAATTCCAATACTTTGGCCACCTCATGAGAAGAGAAGACTCCCTGGAAAAGACCCTGATGTTGGGGAAGATGGAGGGCACAAGGAGAAAGGGACGACAGAGGACGAGATGGTTGGACAGTGTTCTCGAAGCTACCAGCATGAGTTTGACCAAACTGTGGGAAGCAGTGGAAGACAGGAGTGCCTGGCGTGCTCTGGTCCATGGGGTCATGAAGAGTCGGACACGACTAAACGACTGAACAACAACAACACTCTTTTCATTAAACATTTTTTCCATCACTCTGCAGCCTCCCTGGTTGCTTGCACTTCCTAATTTAGAAAAAATAAGGTAAGAGTTACCCCATGATGTCTTGCCCTGAGCTATGTGAAGTAAAGGAAGACAGTGAGGCTGCCTACCAAACACCAGAGATCTGGGCACTCACTTATTTTGGTTTTAAAGGAAGCATTCTCTGCATTCATTTCTTTTAAAGTAAGAAAAACTCTTCACTTTTTTTAAAAGAAAAGAAAAGAAATAAAGCTGTGAGGTCTACAGCAAGACCCCTTCTCATGCTTACAGAAAAGCCCAGCTGATGACATGAGGATATGGGCACTGAGAAAGTCTGCAGAATTACTGGAATTATAAAATGAATTATAAAATGAAAGAAAAGGGAACCCACAAACACAGCTTGACCACCCTGAAAGGAAGGCAGCTGCAACAAAAACCATGTACCTTACTTATGAGAATTTTAATATACAAACACAAAACTTCCCTTCGATAATTTTCAAATAAAATGTATTTTCCAAGTAAGTGATGGTTAATAGTGTGCAGGAGGAAATGCGGGGAAAATTTTCATCACAGTAGTAATATATTCAGCATCCACAATGATTTAAACAAAGCCAATGCAGAGACATACTATGGTGGAATGTAACATAATTCCAGAATCTGTTCCCAAAGACGTATGTAGGAGATCTGACTATTCTTTAAAATAACAGTCCTGGTTTGCAATTTCAGTGCAGCCTTGATATTATAGGTCATATGTCTGAAGGTTTATACAGTAGAGTCACAACTTATGCTCGTTGAACTTGCGCACATTCAGCTTTATGCGCTGGGCTGCTTAAACAAAATGACAATGGGGGTGGAAAGGGGGGGGCTTTGGCAATCCCACCTGCCATTGCAACCAAGTCCAAAGAGAGGATAACTTTTGCTGCTGCTGGTAATCCTCCTCTGCCTCCTAGCCATAGCATTAGTTCATTTAAAAATGGTGTATTGGAACCAGCGTGGTATAGCAGATAGAGCGCTGGATGAGGACCTGGAAGACCAGTGTTCAAATCGCCACTCAGTCATGAAGCGCACTTGGTAACCTTGGGCCAGCTGCTCACGCTCAGCCTCACAAACCTCACAGGGTTGTTGTATGAATAAAATGGGGAAAACAAGATCTATGTATGCCACCCTGAGTTCACTGGAGGAAAGGTGCAATATAAATGTAATAAACAAATATTGTAAATAGGTTCTGTGTGAAACTTAACTGATAAAATAAATATATATGGCTTCAACGCATCATATACCGTAACTGAAGCAAATACCCAATAGTCAGATGTATCCTTGATCCTATTTTGGTCAGACCCTGGGAATTACATAGGAACATGCCTTATCAGACCATAGGTTCATCTAGCGCAGTACTTTCGACACAGAATGGCAGCAGATCTCCAGGGTTTCAGAAAGAGATCTCTCCAAGCCCTATTGAACCTGGAACCTTCTGCATGCAAATCAGATGCTCTGCCGCTGAGCTAGAGCTTAGGAACAGGAAAAATGTTCAAAAGTTGCAGTATTTAAAATGGACCAATAGAATGGCCCAGGGCGGATCTACTATGAAACTAATGAAGAGGCTCCAGAAGTGATTTTAGTCCACATTTTTTTAAAAAAATGGGTCTATTAGACCCAATTTGAGTCACACAAATAAAAACCTATAAGGCATAGGAAATCTTTATTCACACCGGCGACTTTGACATATGAGATAATCCAGTACAGCAATTTAAATCAAAATCTGAGATGTAATTTTTTAAAAAATATGGTGATCTGTCATGGAACAATCCCATTGAAGAAGATAACAGACCTCATTATTGGTTGCAAAGGGGTCCTCATAACAGTTTATTATTATTATTATTATTATTATTATTATTATTATTATTATTATTAATTATTTATTGAATTTATATACTGCCCTATACCCAGAGGCTTCAAGCTTCAGGGCCCCCAAAATGTAGTTCCACCACTGGAATGACCCATTAATTTGCCATACCTGTAAGATGTGTACTTTTACCATATGAAAAATGTACACAGGCCGGCTTGGCTATCCCACCACCCACCACTCCACTGCCTTTTTGGCTTCTGCTATTTGTTGAGACTGATATAGAATCAAAGCAGTTGCCAAAGAGATCCAGTAATTGCACAGGGTAGAGGGGGAAAGTGAGAAGGAAAAAAGCACAGCCCTGGCCCTTAAAAAAAAAAAAAAAAAAGGAAGAGAGAGCCATTTAAACTGCTTGTCAGTTGTCAGCTTGACAAGGCCACTTGAATATATTCGGGAGTATTTGCATAAATGCTCACGGTGAGTTCACCATGGCTGCTAGCGCTAATGGTACATAAAGTAATTTAGTCACTTCTCTTAGGCATCCTGTCAGAGTGATGAGCACCTCCTCTTTGCCTTGTTGCATATTAGATCATTAGATAATAAAGTGTTAGAGCATGCGAGCCGACAGGGTCCCTAGCACTATAATTTTGAGGCTACTGCATTATGCCGTGGAGGGGGAGAAAAAGAGACAAACCAATTGTGCAATTGGCTTTAAATTCAAATAAATACAACCTGCAGGCTGGGAAATTACTTTGAAGCGAGGCTATTGAGCGTGCTGATAAAACTTTGCACACATCTACGGTGAAACCTGGTCCCCCACTGAACGAAGCAGGATTTCACCTGAACGTCACTGCTTTGTTATCTGGTGGAAATGCAAGATTTGAGCTATCTTCTCAACATGTGCCGGAGCAGCACTAACATCTTTATTTTACACTAAGGGAACTGTGGGCTCACTTATTTTGTGCTTCCTATTGCCACCTTGCCTGCTTTTGCAAATCTGATGCATGGCCCATTTCCATGTTCTTTCCTTGCCTGACAACTTCCCCCCAGCTTACTTAGGGCTGATACACGTGTCACGGCCTCAACATGGAGAATGCTTCAAAAGAGCCTCTAGGTGACTATAATATTTGTAGTGTGCTCAGCAGCTGTGGATTGCTTTCTTAGCCACTAGAAAGCTTGCCACAAGTCATTGGGCCAGGCTGGAGGAGGTGGTCTGTGATATCTGTCGCCTCTGATAACACAGGGCCAGTACCACCACTCCTTTGCAATGAGGGATGTTGGGGAATTCCAATGAAAACAGAAGCAGGAGTGGAAATTGTCAGTGTTCAGTTATTTGTCCCCTGTTCAAAATGGAAATCAATCCAGTGAGTTCTATCCATGTTTCCTGTTGGTGTTCTTTTCAATCTGCAAATGATACAGAATGGATTACCCCCCCCAAAAAAAAAATATATTTGAATTTTCTTTGCATTGAAATTAATGGAGTGGAATAACATAGTGACAATGTAATTACCTAATTTACATAATTAATTGCACAAACTACATTGGCTGCATAATTTGACCACAGCAGACAGCAAGGCAGAAGACGAACTGCAAAGGAACAGAAACAGAGCTACAAGTGACCAAATACAAGGTGAAATGGAAAACAATGTCTGCTTACATCTTGCAGCCATTTGAAAATCCAGGGCTCTGCTTGCCTGGTAGCAGTGGGCTCTACTATGGGGTCATGAGCTACAGATAATTACCCTCGCTGTGGTTACAGATGCCACATGGCAAGCTTTTTAGCAGTGATAACCAGTGGTAGCAAGTGCCCATTGAAACTGACAGGGAGAAAGGTAGGAAGACCAACAGGAGGTGAAGACGCAGCCAATGACTGGCAAAGCAGCTCTCTGGACTGGTTGTGAGAAAGAAGGCAGGAAGATGGAGGCTGGCTGAGGCCAGACTAAGGCTGGGCAAGCCTCCACTGGCTACAACAGTGTTCCTAGCTGTCTTAATTTCACCCAGATGTTTATATTCATCTATATCCTCTTCTAGTCAGTGCTTAATTTATATAAAAAGAGAGAGTTAATCAGGCTCACGTTTTGCTAAGACATTGCAACCTCATCCCCCTAGTTACAGACGACTGAACTGTGGTTATCAGAGAATTCAGACTAAGGGGTGAGATGGTGGCTACAACACTGACACCAGCGAAGAGGTTGCAGCTCATTCTTTTCCGGAATTCCTCTGAAGTGTCGCATCATTTTACTGCTGAGGTCCCTCTAGTTCAGGAGAAGATAAGCCATGATCGCGCCTATACTATGTAGTAGTCTATAGCATGTCAGGAGATACGCACACATTTTACGACTGTCAAAACGCAGCCCATGGTGGTTTCACAACCTCGTTCACTGCCTTGGCTGTTTGAAGTCAACCTCAGCAATGGGGAAATGAAATTCTGCCTGAACAGATTACGAAGTGAGGATACCCACAGAAGAATTTCTGGGAGCTGTGAATAGAGCAGCCTAGAGGGATACAGTCAAAGGACAAACTGCATTCTAGCAAGTAATCACTGTAGGTAATAACTGCTTTGGTGCATAGTTGTCAAAATATTACTCAAAGGAGGTAATAGCACCAGGCTAACAAAGCAACTCCTAACACCACTTCACAGTGCAGCCTTAATATAAAACTGTCAAATACAAGAGTGGTGGTGCAGCATAAGTGCATTTAAAAAGTTGTTTTATGCATTTTAACTTATCTCATTAATAAGATTTTACTGTAAACTGGTATATAAATTTGATAGATTAATACAAGTGTGTGTGTGTGTGTGTGTGTGCGTGCGCGCGCACTTGAAAAGAATCCACCCCAGAAAGCAAAAATATCGCTCTAGTTAAACTCATATACTTATGGAATTTATTTGCAACTGATATGATCTCTTTCACCCTTAAAGAAAAGAAAGGTACTACAGTGACTTGTTAATATGGCACACAAAACTTCTGTGGCAGGACAGAAGAGAGTCAGGCCTAAGTCTCTACACATTTCACACCCACCTCTGTTGGGGCTGGGTGGGTAGGGTGCTAAAGACATTATTTCATCTGGCAAATTCTGCACCGTAACCACTTTCCTTCAAATGTCTTTTGGTCTGGGGTTTTTGGGGGGTTTTTGGTGGGGGGGGAGTTTTCCTTATAAAGCTACAACCCTGGAGGTCAATATTGATTTTGGGTACATTGGTTTCTCTGTAAACATCTTAATGTATCTAAATAAGCTTTGAAATAATCAAGCAGAATTTCTTCCTCTCTCTCTAAAAATGAAAAAAAAAACTATTAACTGAGTAACCCATAATAACAATGGCAAGCCACTGATTACTGTGGTTTACCCTGCCTGTACCACACAATGCTGCTTAGCCTTTGCCAGCTATTACTTTTTAAATATTGAAACATTTAGTTGAGTAACGTATTTATTTATTTATGTATCAAGAACTTGGTGGATGTAAAAGCATGATTTTGATTACACTGAGATAAACCACTGAGAGTAATTTTCCTTTTTACTGACTGACAAGTGGACTGTAAATGGAAAAAAGGCTGGATAACCCTAAAGCATACCAGATTTCTGACACATGAAATCCTTGGAACTAAACTGGGAGGGCAAAAAGAGTCCTTTAGGACAGCTTTGGGTCTCCAGATGTTAGAATCATAGAATCATAGAGTTGGAAGAGACCACAAGGGCCATCGAGTCCAACCCCCTGCCAAGCAGGAAACACCATCAGAGCACTCCTGACATATGGTTGTCAAGCCTCTGCTTAAAGACCTCCAAAGTAGGAGACTCCACCACACTCCTTGGCAGCAAATTCCACTGTCGAACAGCTCTTACTGTCAGGAAGTTCTTCCTAATGTTTAGGTGGAATCTTCTTTCTTGTAGTTTGGATCCATTGCTCCGTGTCCGCTTCTCTGGAGCAGCAGAAAACAACCTTTCTCCCTCCTCCATGTGACATCCTTTTATATATTTGAACATGGCTATCATATCACCCCTTAACCTCCTCTTCTCCAGGCTAAACATGCCCAGCTCCCTTAGCCGTTCCTCATAAGGCATCGTTTCCAGGCCTTTGACCATTTTGGTTGCCCTCCTCTGGACACGTTCCAGTTTGTCAGTGTCCTTCTTGAACTGTGGTGCCCAGAAGTGGACACAGTACTCCAGGTGAGGTCTGACCAGAGCAGAATACAGTGGGACCATTACTTCCCTTGATCTAGATGCTATACCCCTATTGATGCAGCCCAGAATTGCATTAGCTTTTTTAGCTGCCGCGTCACACTGTTGGCTCATGTCAAGTTTGTGGTCAACCAAGACTCCTAGATCCTTTTCACATGTACTGCTCTCAAGCCAGGTGTCCCCCATCTTGTATTTGTGCCCAAGTGCAATACTTTACATTTCTCCCTGTTAAAATTCATCTTGTTTGTTTTTGCCCAGTTCTCTAATCTGTCAAGGTCGTTTTGAAGTGTGATCCTGTCCTCTGGGGTGTTAGCCACCCCTCCCAATTTGGTGTCATCTGCAAATTTGATCAAGATGCCCTTGAGTCCATCATCCAAGTCGTTGATAAAGATGTTGAATAAGACCGGGCCCAAGACAGAACCCTGTGGCACCCCACTAGTCACTCTTCTCCAGGATGAAGAGGAACCATTGATGAGCACCCTTTGGGTTCGGTCAGCCAGCCAGTTACAAATCCACTGAGTGGTAGCATAGTCAAGACCGCATTTTACCAGCTTCTTTACAAGAATATCATGGGGCACCTTGTCAAATGCCTTGCTGAAATCAAGGTAGGCTACATCCACTGCGTTCCCTTCATCTACCAGGCTTGTAATTCTATCAAAAAACAAGATCAGGTTAGTCTGACATGACTTATTTTTCAGAAATCCATGCTGACTATTGGTGATCACAGCATTCCTTTCTAGGTGCTCACAAACTGTTTGCTTAATGATCTGCTCCAGAATCTTCCCTGGTATTGATGTCAGACTGACTGGGCGGTAATTATTTGGGTCCTCTCTTTTCCCCTTTTTGAAAATAGGGACAACATTTGCCCTCCTCCAGTCTGCCGGGACTTCGCCTGTTCTCCAGGAATTCTCAAAGATGACTGCCAGTGGTTCTGAGATCACACCTGTTGGACTACAACTCCAATCATCCCTGACTACTGGTCCTGTTAGCTAGGGATTATGGAAGTTGCAGTCCAACAATATCTAGGAACCAAAGGTTGAGAAAGGCTGCTCTAGAAGGTGACACCTTGTATGATTGGCTCAGTACTATATAGGCAACAGTAGCAAAAATAGGCCTAATTGTAAAACATGTAAGTCTGCTTACTCTTCAGCTATGTAATAATAATAATAATAATAATAATAATAATAATAATAATAATAATAATAATAATAAATGTAATAATAAACTAATAACACACATTGCACCAGAAACACTCTTCTACACAAGACTATATTTGGAAAGAGATCCACAATATCCTGTGGTTATGAGAACAGGATTCCCTGTCCTGAATCTTAAATCTGTGGACCATTTCTGGATATTAGATTTCGTTGGTCACCTCTCATCATCCATGACCATTGGCCATGCTGGCTGCAGCTAATGGGGCTAACAACATATGGAGAGACAAAAGCTTCGCACTGCTCGCATAAAGGCTCTGGGTGAATGGCCAGAGGGGCTGCCACCACCCTCCACAACATCTGGTGTCTAGGGCAGCCAGCTTACTTTGCTTAATTGTTGAGCCAACCCTGAAGTAAGCTACTTCTCCAGCACAATGGTCTCTTAAAAAAGGTGAGCATCCCCCAAGGACTTCCAAACTGTTTCAACTAAGTAAATGGGAAACTTTTGGAGAGTGGCTATAGAAACATTAATTCCAGTTTCAGAAGATAATAGTAGAACTACAGAATTTGGTGTTGACTGTCATGAGCTGAACTGTCAAGAAAACCGCTATAATAAAGTACGATTTCCTTTGCTTTCCCCAAAACATTACCTCATCTCATGGGGTGGAAGTATGGGAAATATTTAGAGCAGATAGTTGTGCTCTAAGTGTGAGAACAGGAATATTTCCAAGCTTGAAGGAATCTAGCGCTGTCTTAGTAACTGGCAGGTATTCATGTGGCCTCCTTGTAGGGGGAAAATATCTCCTTAAAAAATAAAAAAGCAGGCTTTGAAGGACTATGGTTTATGTTAGGACACTTCAAGGATGAATGAATAAATATCCTTTGTATAGCTTTGCGTCTTGCTAATTAATAAAATAACAGTTTGCACATTCCTTAGTAAAATCAGGCAAAAATTATGACAGTGGTTTGTTTATTAAATTAGGTTGTTGGCAGGGATGGAAAAAATCTATAGTATGAGTTATAGCCTAAAAAGTTAAAGCTAAATAAATACAGATGTAAGTTATGTTTACATAATAAGAAACACTGCAGAGCTAAGAATTTTAGGTTAGAAAGTGCAAACTTGTGGACCTGATTCATTATGCATTTTCTGCATAACTACATTTACTCACGTAAGTTGTTCCAGTAATTCTGAATGTATGCAAAGAAAAATGGTAGGGTGTGATGATATCACACTCAAATACTGAGGTGAGAGAATTTCTGTTGAGTATTGATTTATCTAATGATGGGAAAGACCATTTTCACTTTGTAGCTTTTTCCATGGTATTTAGCTTCCTTGACCATCCATGAAAACTAGATTAGATATCAGGCATGAGAAGACTTCCCACACCCCCCCCCCACACCCCCACACCCACACCCACACACACAAACACTGAATGGGAATTGTGAGGAATCAGCACACTAGACACATACCAAAATCTGGCTGAACCTTCCCCTGTGGCTTCACTAACACCACAATCCTATGCGCGTTTTGTCAGAATGAAGCCAACTATATACAGTGGGGTTTACTCCAAGGTACACAGGATCACAGCCTACCTGTGTGAAGTTAGGAATGAGATAGTGAAGTAAGCCACACACAAGTAGGCAGATTCCGATATACCTTGTTTGTGACAACTACCAGCTCTTATAATTACAGTTTACACACTCTATTTTATGACTAAGGTGGCAACAACTCACAGTGATTAATTAATTTGCAATGATTAATATATATAGCAGGGATGGGGATGTTGAAGCACGTCCAGATGTTGACATGCTGCAACACCTGGAGGACCACAGTTTCCCCAGCCATCAAACATTGTATAGTTGCCTTTTAGTTTTTCGGTACTATTTTTAAATGATCGTTTTTTTCATTGCTTATTTTATTTATTCTCAGCAGCCCAGGGAAGTTAGTTAACTACCAGCAACAGACATCCCTAGACCTTCAGTGACTGGAAGAACAACTTGCTCCCATAAGAGCCTGCATGTCTCATCATTTGAGCCTCTTGCTAGCATCCCACTTCTGTCAGAGACTAGGGCTTTTGTTTTGTTTTTAATGTGTGTGTGTGTGTGTGTTTGTGTGTTTTAAAAAAAGGTTTATTATATATTTCAAAATGAAATAAAAAACCAAGAACAGTTGCAAACGACTGCATTTGCGTTATTCATCCATACGAGCATTCAGGATATTATGAATGAAAGGAAAATACATTGTCACGCCATACATACAAATAGCATACAAGAATATACCCTAATCAAGGAGCTTTCTCCAAAGACCACCATGAGAATGTCGGGGAATCCTTGCCTG
Organism: Podarcis vaucheri; assembly: GCF_965113315.1. Taxonomy (NCBI): domain Eukaryota; kingdom Metazoa; phylum Chordata; class Lepidosauria; order Squamata; family Lacertidae; genus Podarcis; species Podarcis vaucheri. Next base: position 72,058,962 of record NC_138760.1, read on the forward strand.
CTGCTCCTGTCTCATGTAAGATATAAACAGTTGCCATGCCATGCTAAAAATAGAGGGGCTTGTCCTTCCTTTAGCCATGTAGATTTGGCATGTTAGCTTTTCTGCCAGTGCCACTGACCAAACCCAAACACTTCAATTGTTAGGCCTTTTGTAGCATCTGGCATCTTCCAGGTGAGCCACTACAAGCAGAGACTAGATTCGCAGTCACTATGGACAGGTGGCCCAAGGCTCTGGATTGGCTTCCCAATAAAGAACATCTGCCACACCCACCCACGTCTTTTTCAAGGGACAGGTATAACATTTCTGTTTCAGAGCTCTTGAGGGAAGTGTGTGCAGGTGATGAGTACTGTATGTTTATTGACTTATGTGGTTTTGATACGCTGGTAAGAATTTATTGGCCATGTTTTGCATTTTTTTAAGGTCTTGCATTATGGATTGTTAGCTATGTTGGTTTCCTTTTAAGGAAGAATGACAGGACAGATGTGTTTCAAATAAATAAATAAATAAAATTTTATTTTCTCATTTTATAGATGCCAGAATCAGGGTGATAAATGGTCATTTGACCAAGGCTATGATGAAAGTCTGAATTTTTAGATTCAGTTTTAAATGAATATCCAGGTAGCTACAAGAAAGTACTCTATGTCCTAATCTGGCTCTCAGTTATAGGAGGGACGTGTAAATATATTAACATATGATTTTGTTCTGAAGATTGGTTTACTGAAACCTGACCTTGCCTCTTTTTTGAGTCTGGCAACATAATCCTCAAACGAATCAAGTGAGGGCTTCTGTGGATGTCTGGAAACAACCTAAGACTCTGTCCATGGGACAAAGAGGAGAAAACTAACCCATCTCTTAATCTTGCCCTAAATCACAGTATGTAAAATATAACACAAGGAAACCAATTTTGATTATGCCCCATTTTTTTATTTAAAAAAAGCAGACCATTTTGTTCAGTTCTGCTTCTTGAAACACAAGACCCGATTCATACAAACATGTGACCATTGCAACTGTCATGTGATAGCTACAATGTGCCACAGTAAGCGAATCAGTTATTTAAGAATTTGCAAAGAATGCACCGGTCTCCCATGTGCCTCACAGCTGGGAAACTCCAAGAGCCTAAAGTGCTTCCTCTGCATCATAGAAGAGAATTGGGCTTTCTTGGGCATATAGAACACTCTGTGCACAATTTAATTCTCTACATATCCTTTTCAAATGCACTAACAATATCCATACATTTGATGGGAAGAGCTTGCCCACAGTAAGCATTTGAGCCAAAACTCAATGCATGAACTGATTTTGCTGGAATTACCCAAATGCTTAAAAACTATGCGCCAGTACTGAGCAAAGTACTCCTTGGGGAAAAAGAGAGAAGACACTGACCCTCTCATCCTATGATCTCGCTAGGACAGCCAGTAATGGAAGAAAAGGGGGGACCCCCCCACAACCCGAGAGACCCACGGTTAAAGAAGCAATGGTCAACCAACAAAAAATGCCTACCATGTTCCAGATAAGAAGGCGTACCTTCCGAAGGATCAAGCCTTCGAGCCCTCCGACCATGTTTGGAGTTGTTGTGCACAAACATGTTATCCGACACTGCCAAGACATGACCATCCACATTGACTGTTGTAGATACCACAACCTGTGAGTGGGACAACAATATAAGGAAACACTTTAATACAATTTAAAATGAGATGAGCGCAGAGTATAATAAACCCAGAATCTTAAATAACAGCTGGGAGCTGCAGAAAATTGCACAGCTATTTCACATAATAACTAGTGCTTAGACTGTACGACTCTAACAAGAGGTGCTATTGATGAGTGGGTCTTTGGCATCATAGGCTTTTGATGTCGCTTTAAGTCAAATTGCACAGCTTGTAGCTGTATGGCGAAATGTACACTGTTAACCATCATTCTAACAAGAGCACTTTATTAACTTTTTTTTTTTAAGAGCTGACTGAATTTTACCCTACACCATTCTTCAGCATATATGCCAGAAGAGATAAAGCTGCTGTCATTGCAAATGAAAATGTATTTTAAAAAAGAAAAGCAAGTGTGGTCTGCAAAAGTTGGGATGAGAGCAACTGTATTCATTATGCTGTTACAGTTGTAGCTGCCAGGGGTGTTTCCACTCCAAAATTCTCCGGAACAGGGTATGTGTGTCAAAGGCATTTCAGAGCTGAAATGAATAGTGCTTTTCAAACCCAACTAGACCTTTTCCTTAGCAAATAATCAAGTTTGAAATCACACACTTGGCAAACTTTGACTTGTCTCAATTCACTTAAACAACTAAAAATGGAGATACCACGTTGCTGTAATGTGCAGGGCACATGGGACTATTAAGTCACAGATTCTAGTGAATTCAAAAGGATGGCTTGCAAGCACACAGCTGCTCAAATGACATATTTCTCAACAAATTTAAAAACATGTTTCCAGTTTTCATCAGAACCTATTAAACAATACAAGTAAGTGATATTCTTTATGGAGACTCATTATGAAGGTTCAGTCTCTTATCAAAATGACCTCAGATTACCCAATAAGAAGTTCAGATAAAGAATGCTACGTTCTAATGAGATGACTACTGCTGCAAGGGATTGCTGAGATTTTGGTTAGTGATGACGACAAAATTTGTTGCCTGCGATGCTGATTTCTATCCTTGGTTGTACCTAAGCTCTGGTGACATCTTGTATATTAAGGTAAAACTGGACCATTATGCCTTTGCTGAAACCTAAAAGTATGGGGAAGCTTCATGGTCAGCCCCAGGATGTGCTAGCATTAGGCTCTGAAGGACAGCATAGTGCCCTTCAATATGAGAGCGCCTCTTCTTTGATAATGATACACTGCACATCAGCAGCAGCTCCAGGATTAATTTCTTGAGCTTGGTTGCCCTGATCACCTCTTAGCCCATATTAATCACCCATACAAACAAAATGGCAACGTCCCTCTCTCCGCTACTGCTTACCAAGTATTCTACCCAAGAACATGTGCTGCCTTCCAGAACTTTGGCTAAAACAATAAGAAGAAATGACCTACACTTCTCCTTATATTAAACAAGGAAGGGGGATTAAAAATTGAAACCCACTGAGATATGTTTATTCATGCGACCTCTTACAACCAAATATAATAATTGTCTGTTAATTGCAGTTTCAGCTCCCACCTCATGCTTCAACATGTGAAACAGCAATCAGCCGGCTCCTGTTTAATCCACCTATTATGTTGACTAATTAACTTTGCTCGACAGTTTATTTCTTCCTCCATTATCAGGCCCTGTCAGCCGCAAGCACACTGCCGCAAAGGGGGACCTCGGCCCCTTTGATTGATCACCGATAGATTGACATGCAGATTAATTTAATTAGAATCACCTCACTTGAGAAATGAAAGACAATGGCAAGGGGGCTAATAGATCTGCTCTTATAATGAGGCAACCCTCCAGAGCCAAGGCAGAGGATTTCTGATTTATTTTGCTGAATTCCCCAGTCGTTCCAAAAGGCTCTTGCTTTAATTGTTCTTGGTATTGAGAGGCTTTAGCCTCTGAAGAGGTGAAATGCTTTACAAGGATTGGCAAACATTGCTTCAACTCTCCAAGGAAGCTGCTACCCTCTCAAAGTTGCCTGAGCAGGGAGATTTGCTTGCAAAGAATTGCCTTACATTGCTTGAACTGGATAGAAAGGGGAAGGCAATCGAAACAAAACTCTCCAAACAACACTTTATTAACTCTAATAAAATTCTTAAAAACATGTTTTGTCAGATCTTGACCTATAACATTGCTTAGTCGAGCAGTTCCAGCAAAGCAATCCCCCCACCCCCATCAAACTTAATAAGGCCTTTAAGATTGTGAACATAAAATGATTTGTGCCCAAAAATAGTCTGTCAGAATCTTGTTAGCTCATTTCACAGTGTGGTTTAAAAAGGAAAAACCCATTGGGTTAAAACAGGGTCAAAATTATTTGACAAGTTTTGGGAACTTGAATTCTGAAGGAAAAGCCCTAGCCACGTGAGAAGGACTTTTGATATTCCTATGTTATATTCCATTTCACTGTTTAAGTCAGTTTCAATCTTCCCTACAACCACAATCCATAGAAACAGTTTTCCAGTGTGAGAAAAGTCTACATGGGCAAGATTACATGCACACTCCAAAAGGGCATTTGTCCATAACTTGTTTTGCATAACAATAGCTGGTGAACATTTAATGGTGTGTGTATAATACTGAATTGCTTTAATAGGGTAGCTTTAAATGATAGCTCCTACATAATGTATCACATGCCCATTGTTGGCACCTGTCTGTCTTGGGAAACAATGGAGGAGTGTACCTTTTGGGGGTGAAGTAAAATTGTTTGAAGGTTACAGTGCTTGCTGTGGCCATAGAGACCAATATGGGAGAGACATGTTTTGTTGCAGCTGGGGCAGATGAAGGCGTCAGGTTGTGCTGCTGCAGAAGTAGGCACTGCGGTTGCCTATAAGGAATTCCCAAACGGTGGGGTTGATGATACTTGCCTTCATGTCATGTTTGCAGACATCTTTGGTCTGCCAATGGGCTGAATGCCTGAAACCATTTCCCCATAGTGCACGTCCTTGGGGATCCTGCCATCTTCCATTCTGTGGACATGACCAAGCCAGCACAGACAACGCTGAGACAGGAATGCAAACATAGTGGGGATGGGGGCTTGGGAGAGGGCATCTTTGTTTGAAAGAAGTGGTGTCCAACATCTTCCTGACGCAGCACATATGGAAGGTGTGAAGGCATTGCTCCTAATGGCTGCAAGTTGCTCACAACTGTCATGGACTTGTTGGATGCAGAGGAGTGGGAGGAAGGGCACCAGTTGGAGAACCAACAAGGGAACCCTCAGCAGAAGGCGGCTCAGAGCCAGGGGACTGGTGGTGGGATGATTATGATGAGTGGTCAGAGGGAAGAAGACTGGGATGAGGTGTCGGAAGCTGAAGAGGTAACAGGGTTTAGTGAGTGGGAAGAGTCTGTAGCATAGAGCAGTCCAGAATCTGAGGCAGAAGCAGAGTGTGGTCAAGAAGCAGAGTGGAGGTAGGCAACTGAAAAAGCAGGGAATCTCCCGCTCCTGCTCCAGCTTCCCTTCTGCCCAGTCTCCCAGAACACATAGAGAAATGAAGAGGGTAGAGGAAAGAGAGACAAGGCAAAGGAGCCTTTGGCTGCTGGGGAAGGAACTGGGGGAGGAGCCTTAAAGAGCAATGGGAAGATGGGCATCTTCAGTCTTTGCAACTGCCTCAATGGGGCAAGACCTGCTGGGAAGAGCTGCTGTGATCACTAGGCCTGCACCGTTTTAGTTTCTTTGAATAAAGAGTTAACTTCACTGACACTGGATGTTTTATTGCTGACCTGCCTCTGACTCCGGCTTCTGATAATGACTCACTTCCATAAAGCAGGCTGCTCAGCACATGGCAGTCCTTTCTAACCTTTTCTCCCCACCTCTATTCCATGCCTTACAAGTGCAAAAAGGAAGGTAGGGATGGGGAAAATGTGTTATTTCATTTGCTACCAAACAATCCTTATCCCTGACCCTGTTGCTGGAAGGGGTTAGGATGAGGCAGAGGTGTCCCTCCAGTCGGCTCTGCCAGCAACAGAGCTGCACTACCACAAAGGCTACTGCTGCATGCTCTGAAAGCACAAGAATAGCCATTGTAAATCTCCAAAGCAGGGAAACAGAGAGGTGGAGCAGGAGCAGAACTGGGCCAACACTAGATTGGCTGTCTCCAAAGCTGACCTGTTTCCCATTGAGGGACCCAATTTGGCCATCTAAACTGCATCAGCCTGGAGCTGGCACAGGAAAAAAGTTACACAACTGCTTTCTCCGAATACTCTAGCCGACATGAGTGGCACGGCTTCAGATGCAGTGGTGCATCCACTGATTCATTACATCCCAATGGCCTAAATCAGAGCTTCAAATTGCTCTGCCCAGCTCACTTATGTGCTCATGGAGGCTATTTTGAGAACTAACCAAACAGAAATGAAGTGCTTTGCTTCAGAGAGCCCAGTTTCTCATGTAGAAATCCAGCGATCCCTTTTACCAATACCAGGGAGAGCGAAGAAGTCACTTTCATTCCTACAGACAGAGGCCAGCAACATTTCCGGCTAGCTGAAGCAAGAACAGCAACATGTACATATTGCTACGCTGCCATAATCCCCACAGCACTGTGAGATTCCAGGGGTTCCAGGCGCTTATCCAGGGTTTGGGAATGAAGCACAGTGGAGACTGTGGTGTCTTTATAATATATACTGTATAGTTTATTTCCACATATATACAACCTGAGCCTAGGATGGGGGAGCTCTCAAGATTACACTCCAAGAGGGCCCTGTTTCTCACAAGGCTGCCACCTTGGATTCAAACTGCCAGCCCACACTGCTGCCACCCTCCCATTCTGCAGCCTGCAAGCTGCTTGCCAAATGGAACTATTTCTCCTCTTGCTTATATCAGGCAAACTGCAATCCTGAAACTCTACTAATGGCCTTTGTTCTTCTACCCAACTCGGACCTCAGGGAGGGGCTTCACCCATTTCCCAGCTGGCACAGTCTTAGCTTTGCTGATGGCTTTCTTAATAGGTCTTCACCCTTCACCTTCTGCTCTTCTGATGGCCCATCTCTCCAGGCGATTGCTTCATCAGTGAGCCAGCCTGGCTTATATTTTAACAAGCTAAATTCAACATCCGGCACTGGGGCTGGGGTTCCAGATATTAGAAGGGGAGACCAGGCACCCTAAAATTTTGTAACAATACTTTTAATAACAGCTGCCAAGTTAGAATGTGATGCCTAGGAAAGCACTTAGTCAACTTTTCTTTTTAAAAAAAATTATAGACGTATCAAGCAGAAACACCAAGAAAAACATATAACTGTGTACCAAAAAAAGGTCCATAAACTACAACAACTGTGCTAGCCGAATATTATTCTCATTATAGGTCAACTTTTTGCATATTGAGCTGGAAGTATCCCTTCCTTCCGATACTGAGCTATACAGAATCCTATTCCCCACATCTTTATAGTAGAAGCCCGCATAAGGAACTTATTGCAAGGACCATGGCAACCAGGAAGTAGTCACATGCTGTTATGAGGATAGGTAGTGATTTCCTGTCCTAGTGCCTTTATCTTTCTTGACACATAGAATCAAAGAATTGTAGAGTTGGAAGGGATCCTGAAGGTCATCTAGTCCAACCCCCTGCAATGCAGGAATCTCAAGTAAAGTATCCATGACAGATGCCCATCCAGCCTCTGCTAAAGAGTCAAGCACAGGGACGCAGGTGGTGCTGTGGCCTAAACCACTGAGCCTCTTGGGCTTGCTGATCGTAAGGTCAGCACTGAATCCCTATGATGGGGTAAGTTCGCATTGCTCTGTCCCAGCTCCTGCTAACCTAGCAGTTTGAAAGCATGCCAGTACAAGTAGATAAATAGGTACCGCTGTGGCAGGAAGGCAAACGGCATTTGCATGCACTCTGGCTTCCGTCACAGTGTTCCGTTGTGCCAGAAGCGGTTTAGTCATGCTGGCCACACGACCCAGAAAGCTGTCTGTGGACAAACGCCGGCTCCCTCGGCCTGATGTGAGATGAGCGCTGCACCCCATAGTTGCCTTTGACTGGACTTAACCATCCAGGGGTCCTTTACCTTTTGCCTTACTTTAAATAGTCAAGCTAAAGACACAAGCTTAAAGAATCTCACGGGCTATGACACTGTCCTACTGCTGTCCCAGAGCATAGGGCTATTAGAGAGGAATACCCTCAGGACATTTTCTCCAGTGTCGAGCCTACCTATTATTTTTATTACTAAAATTACTAACTTTATTCATAGATCTCAGGGAGGTTCACAACATAAAATTACAACATAAAATATACAATAAAATTAAGGACAAAAACAGGCCAATAATCCCCCCTCCCATAACATCAGATGTCCATCGGCCAAAGGCCTGGTTGAAGCACAGCGTTTTCGCCTGGCACCTACCTCAGGGATGGAGGCCACAGCAAGCTACAGGATTTCTCAGATGGGGAAAACTTCCACTGAAAAAAGCAAACACAAAAAGGCAGCTTCAAGGATTGTTAAGTTCCCAGCACATTTTGAGTATGGCTTCATCAAAGGAAAATTATCATTTTTGCTCCTTCGTAAGAAAAACTGCTCCATAAAAGCTACATGCTACCACTGCTTTAAGAAGGCTGATTAAGGAACAAATATGAGCATTTTGCCCCCGATAAAAGACATACTCAAAATGCATTGAGAATTCACCAAACTTTCAGCTGTCCTTTTATATTTCCTTTTTCCCCCTGTGGATTTTTAAAGCCACTTTCAATAACCCTTCTTCTTGTTAAGACCTTAACCACCTGAAAATGGTATCTAAATACAAAGTATAAGAGACAGAAAAAAAGGAACAGAAAAGTGTGTTTTGGGGGACCAAGTCCAAGAAAGGTTTTAAAAACATAACCACTTAAGAAATATTTTGTTTAAAAGAAATAAAATACAATGTCAAACAATTCTATGACAAGGGCCCTGGACCTTCAGTGCAAACTATTTTGTTCATAGGAGTGCATGAACAGTGAGCAACTTTAGCTACCAGCGTAATCTCACTGAGATCAGTTACTTAACTTTCCCTGCCCACAACATCTGCAACATCAGGCACTCAACCTAAGCCATTCATCTTTAAAATATGTTTTGAATTGCAGTAACAGACTGTTGCTACCTAGTTCCCTTGAATAGAATTTGATTTACTACAAAGATGCCATGCTGGGGGTGGGCTGGGCTCTTTTGGAGTCATTAAGAGAAAATACTATAAAAGGAATCCCCTAGAGAAACTGTTTCTAGGGTCAGGAAATGTGAAAAAAATAAAAGTGGTTAAGTGGTGGTCTACTTTAAGAAGTGATTATTCACAGTGCACCTGTAGGAAAAGAAGAAACTCTCTACTGATTCTTTTTAGAGAGACAGACAGAGAGAGGGAGAGAATTCAAAAGTTTGATTACTATAAAGGAAAAAGAAATATTTGGCCTACGTGTTATTTAAATATTAATGCCCTCTGCCTAAGCAAAAAGTAATACAGTATCTAATATGCACTGAATACTTTCCAAACAGCCTTCACAAGTTTATGGCTAAAATTCACAAATCTATTTACTTTAGAATAATCTTACTAAAGTCAACAGGACTTCTCGGGAGCAAGTGTGTTCCAAATATGGTTTGCGTGTATTTCTTGAAAAGGAAACAATTTATTTTATTTTTTTAATGAGTGGGATGCGTTTCAATCAAAGCACATGCAAAACTAATTTGTAAAGGAAACAACTTTTGTTTCAGCTTTTTAAAAAAATGAGAGCAGGAGGTGTAGAGCAGGCAGTGAAGCAACTTTGAAAAAACAACAACAGGCCAACACATGAGGGGGGAAGCATATTGCAGTTTAAAAATTGATTAATGAGGTGCTGACAAACTCATATAAACACGGGGACAGGCAGGCCTGCCAAATCTCAAACCTATCGAAATGTTGTGAAGAAAATGCAGTTTTTAATTTGGGACAGGCAAACATAGAGGGGAGGAAAATTGGCTTTAGCATCAAATCTTCATAGATTGTTAGTTTTCAAATGTATGTGCAGCACTGCAGGTTAGCAGACTGCTAATAAAAATATCAGATTGTGTGTGTGGGGGGGGGGTGTTAGTTAAATTTGTGTATCCTAAATTTACTGTTATTTGCATTCCTCTGTGTACATCCTTCTTTTGCATTATTAAATAGCTCAGTTGCAAATGTTCTGGAAGCTAAAAAATCTTCTGGAAATGAAAAGTAGAGGTTAAGAAATCAATCTGTTTATCTGAGTTGGTTAACGGAGCCTATTTGTTAGGGTGCACCACCCAATATTTCAAGATTAGGAATCACATTACTCCTCATTTTTAACCACAGCCCATTAGGTTTCGCTAGCCAATTAGTTTATGTCCATTCCTGGTATTTTCAGTAATCTCCATTTTTACTGGAAGCAAATTTATACTTTTGTTTACACTTCTAAACACTGTGTGGAAGAGGCTGGAATGACTTTTGGGCAGACTACTCCTCGCAGTACACATCTATTATTATTTTGACTCAAGTCCCAGCTTTAGCAGGATATTAAAGGCCCAGCCTAAATTTAGGTAGATGCTTTGAGACTACTAACATGCAGTCTCCTCTTGCTGTTCTTTAAAATTAGATATATAAAAAGCCATTTGCGTATCTTGTAAAGCAGTGAAACAGCAACAAACGCTACTCAAATCAGAGGAATAGAAGTATCTGAGGCTCTCTCTGGGTTTGGATGTACCATTCAGGAAAATCCACCTTTTGTTTCTCAGAACTAAGATACAGGCACAAGCTTGTGGAGGAAGGAGGCAGTTCTGCAATGTAACAGCAGAAGCTGGCTGTGCACAGTGCTGACTGGCTGGTGCCTGTGCAGTAATGAACCTCCCCCCCCCCAACTTTGAAACGCTATCAAAATTGGCCATTGTTTTTAAAAAAGAGTCTTCAGGCATTTTTAGAAGATGTTCAGAAAACTGAGCTCATTCTGAACCAGCCCATTAGTACTTTTAATTACACACTTCAGCATACTCTTAGAAATTCACAGAAAACACAGGTGCCTGTTTTCCCAGCAATATCATTCCTGTATTGTCAGTTGTCTGCCTGACTGATAGGCAAAATTCTAACCATACATTTGCTAATAATGAATTGTAGCAAACCCAGGGAAGGAGCAAACCAATAATCTTTTCAGTTGTCGTTTTGTGATGATGCAACAGGTACTTCCCCCCAGTAACGACATAATTCACCCAGTAATTTATTCCTGAGAATCCAAGGTGTTGTTTTAAAATTACTCATTTTTAGCACGATATCACCAACAGTAGTGCATTTATTTCCTGTGTGAACAGACACAGTGCTATGGTCTCACCTACTTTGGATGGAGTGGTTTTTGATAGGGTTGATGACCTCAGCTGCCTCCGTTACCTGGCTAGCAACACTATGCAACTCCACCTTTCTTCATTATCTCTCCAAAGTTATATTGGTCCCTAATTAACAACTTAAGATGGGCTACATACCCATCTCCCGGTAATACATCATCCTGCTGTATGACAGAGGATATATGCCATCTAATTCCATTTGGCACCCTGGTTCTTTCTACTTCCTCACCTCTGCAACCAACTCTTTAATAAGAACTGTTGAGTCATGCTGCAGTTTACTTGAAAGGAGCTGTCTGCTAAATGCTTGTTTCTAAATCTGGACTGAGGTGAACGAAGTTAACCTGAAATGTCCAAAGTGGGGAGGGCAAGCAGGTGCTGAGATGGAAGACAGGAGGAACTTGATGCGTCACAAAAAGGAAGCCATGACATAGCCAGGTGGGAGCAGCTAATCCCATGCAAGGAGCCTCCAATATGAAAAGAAGCGCCTACCCTATTGCACTTCTTGCTAGACCAAAATAAATATACAGCATCAACAGGCATCCTTATTTTGTTTGCTGTAATGTTCAAGCAACAAGTCCAAAGACTTGGGGTGGGACCAACGATTAAACTGAACCATTATTCATAAAAATAGGAATGCTCTGTCGCTTAATGCATTTCTGCACACTTTACCGCCACGCTGAATATTAAAGTATGAGGAGTGATTTGCTCTGCCGAAAGTGATTAATTTCTTTAAAATGCGAAGGTCACGCTAATTGACATGACCTGTGTAATTAAGCAGTCTCTGTTTACACACGGAAAGCTTGACTGCTGTGAGGCTGGGCTTGCCTGACAGAATGTCTTTACGAGTCAAGAGATCAACAACCCCTCTTATGTCCTACCTAGTCACCTACACAAGCTCCTGATTGCTCTTCTGACAGAACATGCAAGAGCATTACCATATGAAAATCAGCTCACATCTTGGGGGAGTTGCAAACTGGCAGCACGTAGGTAAGCACAAACTGTTGCTTTGACAGACTGCGGTCCTGGCTGTTCACGCTAGATTGCCCTGTTTGCGAGAGCATGTCTGACTGGAGGATATTCTTACAGAATAACCGATGTTTAATAAATACGAGGCAACAGTGGCAGAGACGGAAGGGAAACAGATGGAAGGCCCTTAAGAATGCTGTGTAGAAATCTGCAAATTCCATGTGGAAATAGCAGAAATTATATGGCCTGGAAAACAAAAGCTAGTCAAACAAAACTGTTCCACTTCCAGGTAACATGACATTAACTGTGAGGGAAATACAAACTTGCGGTCATAAATATGGCCTTCACTTTATTTATTTATTTATTGCACATTCCTCCAAGGAGCTCAGGAAAGTGTAGGATCTTACCCAATCTGAGGTAGGTTAGTCTAGCCCTAGATATTCGAGTCTGCACTGAAGTTCAACACTGCATCCACTACAAAAACTGCTGGACCACCAGGTCTTCTCCTCAATGCTCCTACTCTAAGCACGCAGCAGTGCAGGGTGAGTCAGAAGATGCTGCTTATCAGGCAGTAACATAGACCACCCTGGGGCTTTGCTGGAGCAATTATCTTATCAGTCACTCCCTGCTCCAGGTGGTTCCACTGCTGACTCCACCTGCTGGTCCTTTGGGGCTCTTGTGGAAGACCCAACAATTCTCCCTCATCCTGGAGCCAGTCCCTATGCCAGAAGTTGGGAACTCTGGAACAGGTCAGAAATGCCCAACTACTGCAAAAACTTAACTTCTCATTTACCCTCAAACTCCTGAGTATGTCCAGCTGTTGGGACCAGAGTGTTCCCAACACTATTTGCTTTACTTGTTTTTGTTTTTGCAAACTGCCTTGAAATCATTGATATAAGGTGGCATATAAAGGTTTTAAATTAATAAACAGAAAAATATGCAGAGGGTAAAGCATGTTGTGCAGATGCCTGATTATCGTCTTCCAAAGAAACTACTCTATTCTGAACTTAAAAATGGAAAGTGTAACACTGGTGGTCAGCAAAAGAGGTTGGAAGACTGTCTCAAGGCAAATTTTTAAAAATGGAGTATAAGCACCAACAATAGGGAAACACTTGCCTGCGAGCGCTCCAATTGGAGAACAGCTTTTACCAAAGGTGTCATGGGCTCTGAAGACACTCAAATTCAGAACACAAGGTAGAAACGTGCAATCCACACCGTGATCAACTCCCACCCAGAAACCAATGTCGCCACTGTGGAAGGACTTGTGGGTCCAGAATTGGCCCCCACAGTCACTTACGGACTCATCGTTAAAACCATGTTTATGGAAGAAAATCTTACTTGGCTACGAGTGATCACCAAGGAAGAAGGACTACTCTATCCAACCTATGGGCAGTTAGGAAATGACCTATGAATAGTTTCCTAGTGACACTCTTTCATATTACAGAAATTGAATATGGGTAAAAGCTTAGCAAAGATTTTGTTCCAACCATACGCTGTAAGAGTTCTATCAAGCATTTTTTTCCAACTTAGCTTCAAATTAAGTCCAGAGTGGTAATTAACGGAACAATTGACAATAAATTTTGGATAATAGTCCTTTAAGAATTTAATGGTTATTTACTAGCTTTTCAAAGTCAGTTAAAGCTGTTCTGAATGTTCCATCTTTTACTCCATGTTTAAGTAATCTCCAAACTGAAAATATTGAAACAATTGGGCTTTTTTTCGCTATTTACATTTTTCTTAATTATATGGCACACTGATAGTCAAAAAGTGCATAATTAACAGGGCTGTCCTATGCATGTTTACACAAAAGTGAGACCCACTGTGTTCAGTGAGGCTTTCTACTTGTGTGTTTAGAATTATAAACCTTATGTAAGCCCCATTTAACTATGTGAGATGTACCTTTGAGTCGGTATGCATAGGGTGCTTATTAGCCTAATAATTCCATTATCTCATATGGAAGATCTAAATATTAAAAATAAGGGAAATCAACACAAATACACAAACACTTATGGCTTAAAATAATCCTAGCCAGTGCTTTTTTCTTTTAAAAAATGTTTAGGGGTACTCTCATTTTCCTACTTATATTGAAATACTGCCCCTCAATGAGGCCAAACTTAGATTCACAAAATGAAAAAAAAAGCACTGATTCTAGCCTACTCCTGCATTTCTAACGCTGAAGGTATAAAATCCACATCTTGCTACTATCTAGTTCTCTGTTTTAATGTAGCATGTTTCCCATATATTTTATGACCTAACAGTATAGAAATACTTTATATATAAATTATACCATAAAGGTTGCCCATCAAAATCAACCACATTTTTTGTATTTAAATAATTTATTGTTTTTGATCTTGCGGTGTTACAGTAATAATAATAATAAATTGTGCCAGGCTGTTCCACCACTGTCATTTGGCCAAAAAAAAAAAAAAGTTTTTATAGAAGTATGGCCAACTCTATGGACAATTGATATAAAAGATCTGAGCAGTTTACTGCAACAGAAGAGGCTTATGTCTCTTCTGGTGGGGAAACCTACATATGGGCAGATTAGGGTACTTTTGTTTGTTTCAGAATTGTTTGTGAACTTCACCTTGTACATTTAGAACAATACCTCCAGTCCATACCTGTTTGGGGAGGTGAAAACGTCAGCACACAGTGTGATAGGAGGATCATAGCAAAATGGATTATTATTAAGGTCTTTTCTGTTTTTCCCCCTTATCACTCTGTCTTCTTTGCCTTATATGGTGTGACACTGTGAGATAGGATAGGCTACCAATCCCAAGAGGGGACGCGGGTGGCGCTGTGGTCTAAACCATTGAGCCTAGGGCTTGCCGATCAGAGTGTCGGTGGTTCGAATCCCCGCAACGGGGTGAGCTCCCGTTGCTCGGTCCCAGTTCCTGCCAACCTAGCAGTTCGAAAGCACGTCACAGTGCAAGTAGGTAAATAGGTACCGCTCCGGCAGTAAATGGCATTTCCGTGCGCTGCTCTGGTTCACCAGAAACGGCTTAGTCATGCTGGCCACATGTCTGCGGACAAACGCCAGCTCCCTCAGCCTATAGAGCGAGATGAGCGCGCAACACCAGAGTTGTCCATGACTGGACCTAACAGTCAAGGGTACCTTTACCTTTACTTTACCAATCCCAAAAGGCAAAGCTTAAATAACGTTTGTCTTATCAAGCTAAACAGATTCCACTAGCAGCCATGTAGGCATTCTACAGTAGCTCAGTAATAGAGAAATCCAAATCCTGGCCACCAAGGGGTAGAGAGAGAATCAGGGGATCCACCAGTGGTGTCCAAAACCCTTTCTCCCAGCTGACCTGGGCAGAAGATGAGGGTGATTCTTTTACACTTTTTTGGGGGGGCTGTACCAAATCCAGACTGGCACAACGTGGGGGATTAGTAGGGGATTGGATTTTGTGGATCCAAAGCCTCTGGCACACCACACTGCCCCATTTTGGGGGGGTTTACTACTGGCTTCTATCGGTGGGAGAACTGGCAGTTGCAAATATCCACAAATTACGGTGAAACGCAGCAGCAGAGGCTGCCTCACTTCTCCTCATCTCCACCAATAGAAGCCAGTAGGGAACAACATCTGCCTCCCATCCCAAACCATCCAATACCCCATCAACATGCAAAGGAATGGTGCTAGTGTTGAAGGCAGAATTGTACTGGGCCACTAAGAGGCAGTTTTATCAAGCAGCTAGTGTGTTCACATTGGCAGGTCACAGCTTGCACAGACTTGAGAGAACGAATGAAATACTATTTTTTTTTCAATTTGGGTTTTAGAACTAGAAAGAGGCAACATTTGTTTAGCTTGTTGATTTACGGAATTAAAATCAATTGAGAACTAGCATCTGTATTCCTTCAGGTAATTTTACAGTCCAGAGTTTCCCATCCTGTGACCTGCAAGTGGGGTGCAAGTGGCCTTATTACTAAACACAAATTAATTATCGCTTGTAATCCTTCACTGGTGTGATGTTACAACTCTTACAGCTTTTTGTTTTGTTGGTACATCATATTGCTATGTTCACACTTGTAACCAAATGTCAGAAAGGCTACTCTTGTATTCCCATAAACAAAACTGTGAATACTGTCGGTACCATAAATATTTCAATGAATTCCATATTAATATGGGTGCTAAGTAAATGGTTATAAAATAGGCAAACTTACACTTCAGGGGAACAAAACAGACAGCTGCCAATGACCTAAGGTCCAAAATTCATATGACAATACAGTGGTGCCCCGCAAGACGAATGCCTCGCAAGACGGAAAACCCGCTAGACGAAAGGGTTTTCCGTTTTTGAGCTGCTTCGCAAGACGATTTCCCCTATGGGCTTGCTTTGCAAGACGAAAACTTCCCTGGTGGCTTTGGACCACTGCCACCACTTCTCTGGTGATGGCACAGGCGCCTCCACCCCTGTAGCCATCAGAGAAGCTGCTGCCTCGCAACCTGGTGGTGGGGGAACCTGGGCCAGATTTAGGTTTGATGAGGCCCTAAGCTCCTGAAGGTAATGGGGACCTTTATATGTCCAGCTGTCCTTTGTCAACAAATTGTTGCTGTTTTTTTGTGTTGAATATATGCTACATGATAATTTATGGACGTTAACAGGTATCTAAAGCCATTTGCACATGCAGAATGTAGGCACCCTATATATAGAAATGAGGAAACCAGTGATATTTTAGGGAGCAGGCTAGCAGGCAGGGCCCATTACTTACATCATAGGAACCTACACAACACAAAACACTGCTGCTGTATGAAGGTTTTATTTTATTTGCTTTTTATCTTATATTTTGGAAATGTACATCCAGGTTTGTTTTTTCTTTAATTTTTTGGGGGGGCCCCAAGAGAATGGGGCCCTAAGTTATAGCTTGTTTAGCTTATACATAAATCCGGCACTGGGGGAGACCAGGAAGTGGCATCTTCCCATTTGGCCTCAGGTGCTGAAAGGGGAAGGGCCAACCCTAGTTCAGATTCGTTGTTTTCGAGCTGGCATTCTGACACTTCAGATCACAGAGCAAAGCCTGGTGGCTTACAAAATGCAAATCCTCGCCATTTCCCCCCATATCCCAACTCTTATTTATTTTTTATAATTTATATCGCACCTTTCCCCATTCAAAGGGTGAACCAAAGCGACTCACAGAAAATACATCAAAATACAATGCCAAGAACAACGATAAAATGCAAAACGTAACTTTCCGAAAGAACTATGTAATCATTTTACATAGGTTGACAATCTTCCCAGCCCACATCATTTAAACATTATTTATCTTAAGGGGGGGGGAGTGACACTGACCTGAAATCTTCGCATGTCTCGAGGGTTTCCTGCATTTTTTAGGCAGTTCTGGTTACATTTAAGAAAAAATTTCAAGAAGAACCTGTTGGAAAAAGGATATCGTGTTGAGTATACCAGTTGTTGACAAGTTGCCCCAATACACCCCTTGCTCACCCAGCAAACAATTTATATAAAATTATCTGTCCACATGTACCACATGGATAAAGACTGTCTTCTCACAGTTCTAACACACCAGACCAATGAGCCAAAATAAATAGGCATAAACTTAACAAAAAATTATTCCACCAAAAAGCAAAGTCATTATCTGTCTTCTAAAACATGCCGCTTGAAACTTTCATCACACAACAAGGGTACAGAGGAGAAAATGAAGCCGCCATTTCCATGGAGTCTGACGGCTGGCAGTCACAACTACAGAATTCCAGAAATGATCATATTTCCCTACTACTTGAAACAGTTATGCATTTGGGGACGACAAATTGGCATATTT
Organism: Podarcis vaucheri; assembly: GCF_965113315.1. Classification (NCBI taxonomy): domain Eukaryota; kingdom Metazoa; phylum Chordata; class Lepidosauria; order Squamata; family Lacertidae; genus Podarcis; species Podarcis vaucheri. Next base: position 72,076,600 of record NC_138760.1, read on the forward strand.
TTCACTGTCACAATTCTGGCTCCCACATACTATAATTTACAGAATTCCAAAATGTGTTTATGATGAAAAACATTTGTGCATGTAATACTGTACAGGGAGCGCGTGTGATTTCAGCTAAGGCATTAAATACTAAATGTTCTCTCAAGGTAATCTTGCAGCTTCATTGCTTCTCTCACCTGTGGCCCTGCATCTTGGGTTGCAAAACTGCTGCTTCTACCATCATTATGCATTTTACTTAATAGAAAAATGGCCCTAGTAATGATACTAGTGTTGTTAGTATTATTCAATCGTAATATCCTTTCAGTGCATTTTAAAAGTATGAGGAATATGGAGATGAGATGGCAGTCACTGGCAATAACAATGAAAGATGTCAACTTCCAGGCTTTAACAACTCCTAAGCACTAAATCCTAAACCCCCAACTCCTATCAGAATTTCTGCCTCCCATTTTGTCTCCTTACTAGTTATTCTGGCTTTATAAACTGTTTTCCTCCCCTCTGTGATATGAAGAAGTTGATGTTGTTCTTGGTTTACTTGTTTTTTCTTGTCGTATGTCTTAGGGGAGATGTTCTCACCCCTGCACTGAAACTATCTGAAAACAGACTGGTAGGCAGCTGCAACACACCTGCACAAGTGGGGGTACAGACACACAAAAGTCATTAAGTACTGTCACTAGAACAATAGCTGTGTTGATCTGTTGTATTTCTTCTTCTTTTTTAAAGCCTCTGTATATTTGAGAGTAACCTCATCAAACCCAGTAGGCTCCACTTCTGGGGACACATGCAAAAATTGGGTATTCTAATATGTGGTAGCCATTGTGAAAATTGAAGCCGGTGACCTATATTTATTTTAGTTATTCCAGTATACTTCTGTCTCTGGCTCTGCCTATAGTCATCACTAGCTCCACCCACTCTCACCCTGCCATGACCTGTGATGGAATGAGCCCACAGCAGAAACAAGATTGTACACTCACCCTACCTCCATACTACAGTAATGAATGGAAATTAATACACAACAGGAAAACATACTTAAATAAATGGGGGAGATACCATTATATAGATGCAGTTGGGTGGTCTTTGATGCCTTAAATAGGCGTTCTTACTATGGACGCTTGTCAAACAAAAGAAAAAATGTGCTAGCTAGGATGAAGTCCTCTTTCACTAAATTTGCCAGCAATTAGAGCGGTCAACTTATTAAAGGTTGTAGTCAATCAGCAGCCTTGCATTTAACTGATAAATCAATTGATTCACCATTTAAAAATTATTTCAGTATCTCAGTACAGGTTACATTCTAAGGGTCATTACTGAAGTTTTTCCCAAACTAGCAGAAAATTATAAAGCATATCAAAAATATTTCAACAGATCTACTAAGTGTTGCTTGTTTATATTTACAGTGGTGCCACACAAGACGAATGCCTCGCAAGACGGAAAACTCGCTAGACGAAAGAGTTTTCCGTTTTGGAGGTGCTTCGCAAAACGAATTTCCTATGGGCTTGCTTCGCAAGACGACAATGTCTTGCGAGTTCCTGCTGGTTTTTTCCCTTCCCCCCTCCTTTTTCTAAGCCGCTAAGCCGCTTATCAGCTGATCCGATCAGCAGATAAGCCGCTAAAAGCCGCTAATAGCGCTAATAGCGCTAATCTGCTAATCCGTCAATGGGCTTGCTTCGCAAGACGAAAAAACCGCTAGACGAAGAGAATCACAGAACGGATTCTTTTCGTCTTGCGAGGCACCACTGTATTGTTGTTGTTGTTGTTTTACACACACACACACACACACACACACACACAGTGGTACCTCCGGTTGCGGATGGGATCCGTTCCGGAGCTCTGGCCAGATCCCGAGGTTTCCACAACTGGAGGGACCGCTTCTGCGCATGCACAAGCGGCGAAACACTTCTGGGTTTGTGGCTTTCGCAACCCAATGTTTATGTTACCCGAGGGTAACGTAAGCTGAGGTGCTACTGTATACTGTATATATATCGCTATATAAAAAGTACCGAAGTGGTTTACAACAATATCTATATACAGTACAAACCACATACATATTTCAAATCAGAGGCCATCAACAAACTTTGATGGTTACTTTATACAGCAATATAATGCTTTGCTCACAGAGTACTCTTTTCAGTGTTGTACATCATGCTGCTTTAAAAGCTAAACTTTAATCTGTAATTAATTCTAACAAAAGAATACAACATGTTGCATAATTCAGTTTATATTTTTGTCTGGGGAGGGAAAGGGATGCTACAAATATGTATTAAAAAGGTGATTCGGTGAGCTCCAGCCACAAACATTCATGGGTAATTATAAATACCAGCACGAACACAAATATCCCTTTCCTATTACTCCCATGAAACATCCTTTTGGCTGAGGCCTATAAAATAACACAGAGGGAGAAGCTAGCTGCCACTCAAAGCAAAGAGAAGGGGGGGACCCCACATACTTTCCTACACTACCTGCCTCAAGTCGGAGGCCCCTCATCTACTTAGTGCCATCTGTAGGGATGAAGCGGTGCCCTAGGAACAACTAAGCCAAACGTATATGGCCTATAGAGGATCAGCTCAAGGGCTGGGGAAATGAGAGAGGCACTTGATTTTGTATGGAGACATGCTTGTTCTGTAATAGAAACTCACTACTTTGGGTATGGCTCCCTCCATAGCTCAGTGGAAACTAGCTGTAGCCTGTCTTACCTATGTAGCAGCTCTTAGCTGCTATGCTGAGTTGTTCACAAATAAGTACAGCTTCCGAAGCTCTCCTGACACTCCTGCTGCTTCCTGGTATTAGGACAAACCTGTTGCAAGGTTTCTTCCCAAACCCACAGGATGCCACAGATTTGCCCAGCAACTTCAGTGTCCTAACTCCTTCCCATAAACAAATGAGATATACCCTAAAGACTCTGGTGCTAATAATGCACACCTCCAATCACTCTGTAAATTGCTGTCAGCTGAATCCAATTTCTGATTACAGCTTGGGTGTTGATTAATACACAGTTAGGCAAATTACCTACACCCAGAACGGAAAAGTGAAGAAGAAATTTAGCTTTGCTTACAGAAATAGCAGTACACAGAATGCTTAAATGCAGGATACTTTGAGTTCCCCACTATGCGCAAATCAGTGGAGCAGTCTCATGTCCCTGGCACAGTTTGCCCAGAAACAATGCTGTGTTTTATAAAGCAAAAAGACAGAAACCGGACAAAAAAATATTTCCCTGTTTTTCACCATTAGAGATTGAGGAACAGCTGGCCACAGATTATGGGCTACTTTCTTAATAGTGTGTGGGGGGGAACACCTCAACTTAAAAAAATAAACCAGAAGGAGGTCTTGACCAAAACACAATCATAAATACATTAAATTCTAGCATAACTAGGGAAGACCATGAAATATTTGGGGTAGTTGTTAAATCTTCACGTATAGGTTAATTAGTTTAATGATGAGAATATAGCCAATATATTTTGAAAATGAGAGAAAGATATATATATATATACACCATAAATGTAAATGTGTCTACTCCAGATTGTGTGTTATAAACACATGCAAAGAAGCCCCAGCATAGATGAAAGGAGGGCTGGGAGGGCTCTGTTTGTTTACACTAAATTAAAGACAGACATAAGTTACTGCATTGTCCCGTCAAGTGCAGCCTGATATCCAATATCAGTAAACTGGCACTAGCTGGTGTTTGCAGACCGGGGGAGGTGGGGGGGGGGAGAGAAGGGCTTTCTAAGCCTCTAATGGCCAGCTGTGACTTTGAATGTGCAGAAAGAACTGTCAGCACAAATAATGGCATCTCAAATCCAGACAACTGCTTGCCACCAAGAGGTGGTTTGTATTTGTGCCAAAATGGATTCTGAGAGGCCAGCAAAGAGGTCTTTAATTCTACCAAAGAAAAATGAAATGCGGCCGGGGCTGGGCGGGGGGGAGAGAAGTTCGGGATCTTACATTTTGTGGATGAGCACTCGATGGCTCTCCTGTCAGCAGCTCATCGTTTAGCTCGCCAGCTATGAAGGGCATGGACATTAAATCCCTCTTGCCCTAAGCTGGCCCTGCCGCGTGGAATGCTGGCAGAATCCTGAGCTCGGTCTCCTGCCTGCTGAAATGAAAAGCCTGGCCATCTGTTGGGAGGCAAAGATTTCCCTGTCAACTGATGCCTGCTCAGAGCCTCCGACAGGCCCTTATGTGGCAAAGTCTCTCAGAAGCCCTTATTCTTTGGGGAAAAGTTTGCTTTGCCCCAGAGGCTTGCTGGAGAATTCTTCGGAGTTTTCCAGAATGTAGGAGCCAAGCAGCTGACCAGTTTGGCCTGCCCTTCCCTAAAGGAATAGATTACCAAGAAGGGGAGGTGAGTGTAATAGTTAAAAATATCTTTACTCACAGTCAAGTGTGTGCTTTCAACAAGCTCCACAAATGGAGGAAAAGATTGATCATGTTAGCTAGTACAAGGCATGCATGAATGTTAGGGGCAAACGTGTTGGCTAATTGGCCAAGGAGGCTATTTGCAAAAAGATAAATTTAAAAAATGGATACCATTTCATTTCATTTTGCAAAATTCCAGGCTTCTTCTGCTTTACAAAAAAAAAACAACTACTGCAAGTAGTTTGACTAGAAAAGTGGTATTAAATAAAACAAGTGAAAAGCAACATCTCCAGCGTAGGCTGTATGTGTGGAAACAGACTAGATATAGAGATAGTGTGTGGACTGGAGAACAGGAATTGGTATAGTTCATAGAACAGATGTGTCTGCTTATCTGTCTTTCCTTTGGCCAGTGCTATTTCTCTAGAAAAAGAGGTGCTGGAACACACCATGAACACCTCCCTCGCTCTCTTAGAAGGGCAATGGCGCCCACCTGAGAGGTGCCAGAACTGAGTTCTGGCTGAAAAAGGCCCCACCCTTTGCTAATTACAAATAGATAAATTTTTTACTTGTGTGGTAGAGGCTGGGGATAATCGTTAATAGCAATTGTGGCAGGGATGCCTGATGAATTTGTTCTCTGAAAATTCTGAGAACATACCTGCTCCCACTCCTCCAGGAACCCCTTTTCCCCATCGCAGATCTACAATTCTCTGAGTTCCGTAGGAAGAGGGGTTGACAGTTAAACCACACTGTAGCTCTGTGAGAGGGAATGGGAGACACCTAACAACTCTCAGCACACTTAACTATATTTCTCGGGATTCTTTGTGGGAAGCCATGAGTGCTTAAAGTGGTATGATACACTTTTCAATGTATAATGCAGATGGGGCCTAAAGTGTGGCTCAGAACTTGGTTTATCTATTGGCTTTCACACTTCCCATGTACTCTAATGTATTTTTTGGCTCAAAGACAACATAGCAGAATATGCTTTTATATGCATATTAGGGGAGGAAAATACTTTACGTATTTAAATGTGAATTTTCTTGCACTTTTATTTTTACAATCAGTTTGGGAAAAGGATAAAAAAATTTAACATAAACTTGATTAAAATTATATTTAGGGGGCAAAGAAATGGGTTTTTGCATATGGCTTAGGTGCCTGTTTAATTTTAGAGCAATTCTGGAAAAGGCTTGCAAATGGACCTGAACATCTCTGATTTATTCCTTTTTTAAAAAAACATTCCAAACAACAAAAACAGAGTTTTATCCCTCTTATAACACATTTATTTTTGTTTGTTATTGAATGGACAAATCATATCTTCAATGAAATTTTCAACTACAGGTGGATGCAGAATGTGAACCTTAGAATTGTAAACTAACACACTATTCTAAAGTGAAAATTACATTGATGTATAACAGAATAAAGTAATTAGCAGGCGTGTGTATTGGGTCTGGACAGATTCCGAAACCTGAAATGAATCAGGCAGCTTCAGAGAGATCTGGGACTCTTCCAAGGTAAAACGGTGTTTTCCTGAGAAAAAGTGAATCAGGCTGCTCCTAAAACCCTGGAGCCACATCAGATTCAGACTGTTTGTCTCTTTAAAACTGTTATTCCCAGGCTCTCTATTTCCAATCAAGGATAGCTTCACCAAGGCTTTCCTTTTTTATTTCCAATAAAGGTGCTTTGTGATGGATGCTGAAGGATGCTTAATGTCAACTGAGCAGGAAGCAAACAAACAAAACCTCTCAAACTCTTTCATTCGTCATAACTCCTTAGCTACTGTACCAATGCTTAAATGTTGCAGCTTTCTTATCTAGGGTACACTCTGTGACGTATGTTGTTGTTATACAAATTCCCTCCAAAGTCATAGTAGAGGATAAATGAACTCCATCCGCCCACCCCAAATAAGCTGTTGTTCAAAAACTTCTGTCATTTTCCTTCTGATTTCCCCCCAATATTATTTAACCAGAGACACCTCGATCATATATGCCATTTTCATATAAATTCTACACACACCCAAACCATAAACAGGTAAATGGATCTCTCCTTAAAGAAAGTCCCATTGCACACAAAAACCTGCATATATCTATCTAGAGTGTAGCAGTATTTATCTGCTAAAATTTGGCAGCATGCATCACTTCAGAAAGAGCTACCATGTCTACGAATTTCATCTTATTCTACCAAAAATATCAAAGTTAAAGGCAGTTTCCTTAAAAACCTTAAAAAATGTAAAGGCTACTTGCATAATATCCATTTACCTGGGAATAAGACCCATTGATTGTAGTAGGACTTCTGAGTATATATGTTTAAATGCATTGTAAATGGGAGTTACAGTTGTAATACAGTTGTACCTTGGATCCTGAACGCCCTGGAACTCGGACGTTTTGGCTCCTGAATGCCGCAAACCCGGAAGTGATTGTTCTGGTTTGCAAACATTTTTTTGGAACCCGAATATCTGAAGGGGCTTCTGCGGCTTCTGACTGGCTGCAGGAGCTATCTGCAACCAATCAGAAGCCACAATTTGGTTTTTGAATGTTTTGGAAGTCGAACGGACTTCCGGAACGGATTCTGTAGTAAGATTAGTTTCTCTCAGTGACATTTTTTTCAAAAGGCTAGCAAAGTATTTCTGTATCATGTGCACAAGGAAGGAAGCCCAAACATTCTGCAACCTACTTCTAAACAAAGGCACCACATCGCCAGCACTTTTGTCTTTAAAGATGCCTCTGTTTATGCGTAGGGTGCTCAGGGTATAGTGTTCCTTCCATTTCTTTAATCATACAAAATACTAACATGCAAACCACACACATCCAGAGGGTAAACAGCCACAGACAATGGTAATATTGAAATACAAAATTCCCCAGGCAGAAAAGTAACATGTAAATAAACAATGGGTAGCGATTCAGAATTGCCTCCTGGGATCAGGACTCAGAAAACAGGATGAACTGGGAGGAGCAGGACTTTGTCCACTTGTGAACTATGGTAGAAAACCAGCAGTTGTTTTCAGTGCTAGACTGAATATAATGTCCCCTAAACAAGTAGAAAGTGTATTTCCGTCACTAAACAGAGTTATTATTAGGGTGAAGGCCTTCCAATATGAAGGTGGCATTGCAGACTGGAAACTAGAATTTTTGCACTGGTGAGAAGAAACCAAACCAATGGACCTTGAAAAGGTCTCAGTACTCTATCCAGGAACTGGCCCCATCAAAGAGAAGGAAGCAGGGAATAGGTGAAGGCAGAAACTGGTCCTCCCAGAAGCTTTGGCCCTCCCAGTCTGGGGTGTGATATGGTAGTGCTGTGTCCTACTCTGCTGAGAACCATTCCCTATTTTGAAAACTGTCTGGTCCAAGTCCTGTTCAGAATTAAATAACTATAAGGAAGAGGTGGGTCTTTGAAATTGCCTGTTATAATTAATACCTGGACAGAAGACTGAGCAGACTTGCAGATCACCTAGTTATAGTCTTGCCCAATGTGATGAGATCTATCATATTTTAAAGATATATACACCACACACACACACTGTCAGAGCTGCTACCAGGTCCCAGCTCACATAGGACCACGCCACACAGTGTCCACTTTAAAAGAGTCTTTATTGAGTTACAGGTTTCATTTCCGAACTGCAGCGTGCAGCTCTACACCTTCTGCCCTAGGTCGGCGAAGACCCATCTGAGTCCCCGCCTCTTGCACACCAGCTTAATACCCTAGCCTTGCTCCACCTCCTTCGCCTCTCCCTACGTCTCTGGGTCCTTCTGCCCCCCTGGGACTCCTCCCTTCTACTCTCCTCTGACGCTGACCCCCCTGATCCTTCCGCTTCCTTTCGGCGGGCTTTGGGACCTGGCTCACTCTCCGGGCTGCTTACTGCTCCAGCTTCCGCTGCATTTGAACTTGGCGCGCGCGCCCAACTCTCTACTTTCCTCTTGACCGTTGCCTCGCTCTCTGAGGAGGGCGTGACCACCCCTGACTCGTGCCCTCCCTCCTGCTGACTGCCTCCGGAACCCGATGCCTGGCTGCCTTCCTCCCTGCTGCTCTCAGTCTTGAGCGTGGGTCCCGACTTCCAGCTGCTGCTCTCTGAATCTCCTCTGTTCCCTTCCTCCTGGGGTGTCCCCCCGGATCCCCCCCTTGCTCTGCTCACTGGGGCTCCCTTTTGGGAGTCCTCTGACTCACTGCTTAGGCTTGGAGATCTCGGTTCGTCATCATCACTCATTCTCCCTTCGGCTTCCTCCCCCTCGCTCTCTGTTTCCACCCTTCTCTGCGTCTCTGCTTCTGAACCCCTGACATCCATCCCCCCCTCGAAGCCCCCCCTTCCCCCCTCCCCGCTGTCAGGTGTGGGTGCTGGGCGCTCCATCATCATGGGAGGGAATGCTGGATACAGGTCGCTCCCCGTGGGTGGCCGCCAACTGAAGACCTCCGAGTCTTCCCCCTCGCGGTCGTCGACGTTGACTTGTTGCTCTTCCATCTCTGTACCGCCGTGCTCGAACCCGAGGTCCTCCCCGAACACGTCCATGTCAGTCTCTGCGTCGGTCGCTCGACCTGGCCTCTCCAGCCACTTCCTGCGCCATTGCTCCTCTGGTCGATCGTCCCACCAATACGAGTTGCCTGATGCCGAACCTGCCGGTGAACCTTCTGGGGAACGGGTGCTCCGTGCGGGTTCCCCTTCTGAGTCGAATCCATGGAACGTGCTGGAAGAAAGTGTGGGTGTGAACAACCAGTCGTCGAAGAAGCTCGCTGGCATGGGTTTGTGTGGGAAGAGGGCATGAAACTCGTCCTTGAGCAGGGGTTCCTCCAAAGCGTAGTCTGGTACCCAGCTATTGGCGCTGGCCCGGGTGCCCTCTCTGGCTAAGAGGTATTCGACTCCCTCTTCCCCCCATCTGGAGTCCAAAATCTCCGTGACCTCGTTGATGTGGTCCTGGTGCTTCACCTCCCGCGTCTCCGTCCGTTCCCGGAGCGGACTTGGCGCCGTCCCTGGCTCCTGGAACCTGTGAGGTGCCTTGTAGGGAGTGAGCACCGACCTGTGGAACACCGGATGCATTCTGGAACCCTCCGGCAGCGCCAGTCGGAAGGCTACCGGGTTGATCTGCGCTTCGACTTGGTACGGACCGATCTGCTTGTGCCCCAACTTCTTCTTGGCAAGTGACCTGGTCGGCACTGCGTGGGCTGCCAACCAGACCCAGTCTCCCACTTGGATCACTTCGCCAACCCGCCTGTGCTTGTCAGCTTGCACCTTGTAGGCGTGCTTAGCTAGCTCCAGCTGCCGTCTGAGTTGATCGTGGACCGCCTGCAGCTCTGACGCGAACGCGTCCGCCGTCTGTGGTTCTCCTTCCCCCGCTCTCTCCAGTCCCGGGAAGGTTCTGGGATTCCTCCCATTGTTGGCAAAGAACGGCGTCACTCCTGTGGACACGTGCTTCGTGTTGTTGTAAGCGAACTCGGCTAGCGGCAGGTAATCCACCCACGTCGCAGGCTGTTGATTGGCATAGCATCTCAGGTACTGCTGCATGATGGCATTGACCCTCTCTGCTTGCCCGTTGGTCTGCGGGTGTCTTGCTGATGCCAGATTGACCTTGACATTTAGAAAACCCATCAGCTTCTGCCAGAAAGACGAGATGAACTGGCGTCCGCGGTCGGACAGGATAGACCGTGGCAGGCCATGCACTTTGAACACGTGATCTATGAACAGTTTGGCGGTTTGTTCCGCCGTGGCCACCTTCGCACACGGAATGAAATGTGCCATCTTGGTGAACAAGTCCACCACCACTAGCACAGCTGTCTTGCCTCTCGAGCTGGGTAAATCCGTCACAAAGTCCAGGGCCACCCTCTCCCACGGTTCAAACGGTGTTTGCAGCGGTTCTAACAGTCCCGCCGGTGGTCTGTGTACCGGCTTGGCCCTCTGGCAGGTGTCGCACCTCGCGACGTAGTCCGCGACCTCTCCTCTCAGCCTGGGCCACCAGAAGTCTCTCGCGACTAATTCCATCGTTTTCTCTGTGCCAAAGTGACCGGCCGTGGGTGCGTCGTGCAACTGTTGCAGTACCTTGGCGCGAAGGTCGTCTCCTGGTACATAGACAGCCCCTTTGCGTAGGAGCAAGCCGTCCCGCACCTGGAACTCGTCCGTGGTAGCCGTGCCTCTGAGCAGTTCCGCCATCTTGTCTTGCGCGAATGAGTCGTCCCGCAATGCACGTCGCACCGCATCCAGGTCTACTGTAGCTGAGGCACACGCCCACGCCGTCGGTGCGAAGATGTGCATGGCCGCCGCTGGCGTCACCTCTTCTAGGTATTGCGGTTTTCGGGACAGTGCATCCGCCATGATGTTGGTGTCGCCTGGGACGTACTCTATTCGGAAATTGAAGTCAGCAAAGAACTCCGCCCAACGTATCTGCCTCTGGTTCAGGAACTGAGCCGTGCGCCAGTGCTCCAGATTCTTGTGGTCCGTGCAGACCTGCACCGTGTGCTTGGCGCCGATTAGGAAGTGCCTCCACGCCTTGAAAGCTGCATGAATGGCCAGCAACTCCCTGTCCCAGATGGTGTAGTTCTGCTCCGACTTGCTGAGCTTTCTGGAGTAGAACGCTCCCGGCCGCCACACCCCCTGCGGGTCTCGCTGCAGCAGGACAGCTCCCACGGCTCTGTCTGACGCGTCTGTCTCTACCCTCAACGGTTTACTGGGGTCGATATGCAGCAGTTGCTTCTCCGATGCGAAGAGATGCTTGAGCGCTTGAAAGGACTGTTCCGCCTGCTCCGTCCAGATGAATTTCTTTTTTTTGGAGCTGAGCGTGTCCGTAATTGCTGCCGTCTGCATCGCGAACCCCTTGATAAACTTGCGATAGAAGTTGGCGAAGCCGACAAACCGCTGGACCTCCTTCCGGTTGCGCGGGCTCTTCCAATCCAATACCGCACGAACCTTGGTGCTGTCCATGGCTATCCCCTTGTCCGACAACTTGTATCCCAGGAAATCCACCTCCGTCGTGTCGAACTGGCACTTCTCCAGCTTGGCGTACAGTCTATGTTGTTGCAACCTGCTGAGCACCTCCCTCACGTCTCGGTCGTGAGCTTGCTGCGAGTCAGAGAAAATCAGGATGTCATCCAGGAAGCAGACGCATGTCTTGTAGAGGAGTCCCTCCAACACGTGATGCATAAAAGCTTGAAAACAGTGAGAGCCATTTTGTAATCCAAAGGGCATAACTCTGTATTCGTAGGTGCCCAGCGGTGTGAACATGGCCGTCTTCCACTCATCGCCCTCCCGCATGCGGATGAGATTGTACGCCCCTCGCAGGTCCAACTTGGTGAACACGCGTCCCTTGCGCACCGTCGCGAGGAGGTCGTCAATCCTGGGCATGGGGTAATCAGACGGTTTGGTCATCTGGTTCAAAAGGCGGTAGTCCACAACTAGTCTTTTTTGGGGCGTGTCTTTCTTTTTCACGAAGAAAACGGGACTGCCCCCCACTGCCTTGGACTCTCTGATGAAGCCACGCTCCAGATTATGCTCGATGAACTGTTTGAGTTCCTGCATTTCATCTTCAGACATGGAGTATAGCCGCCCCTTCGGCAGCGTCGCCCCCGGTAGGAGGTCAATCTTGCAGTCATATGGCCGGTGAGGGGGTAGCTTGTCCGCCTCCTTCTCGCAGAAGACCTCCAAAAAGCTCGCGTATTTGTGGGGGACCGCTTGCAACGTTCCCAACTGCAGTTGTGATTCCTCCTCCTCTCCCTCCCGTCGGGGCAGGATGCAGTGTTCTGCGCAATAAGAGGAGCCGAAGATCAGTTGTCTCTGGTACCAAGCCAGTGTCGGACTGTGCCTGTCCAGCCAACTCATGCCCAACACAATGGGCGTGTCCGACAGTTGGGTGACATTAAAACTGATGACTTCCCTGTGGTTGCCAAGGCGCATCACCATCGGTGGCGTCTGCTTCACCACCTGCCCCCCTAGCAACTCTCTGCCATCCACTGTGACGACTTGCAGGGGCAGAGTGGCAGGCAATAGCTGTATAGCGTGCTGCTCCACAAAGCTCTGCGCTATAAAGTCTGCGTTGCTTCCAGAATCCACAGAAAGCGGCACTTCGATAGTGACGCCGTCGGGTAGCTGGAGAGATGCTGTGAGCTGCACTACTGGTTTGGGTGGGAGGGGATCCGTGGGTTGCAATATCGCTGGGGACTGCTTCACAGATGCGTCTGGCTGGGCCCCAGTGCCTCCGTCTCCAGCCAGACATCGTCGTTTCCCTGCTGTGGTTCTCCTTGCTGCGTTGCTGCAGTCACCATTGCTGAGGCTGCAGTGTGCTTGTGGAGCCTCCAGGGACACTCCTTCGCCAAATGGCCTGGATCCTCGCAGATGTAACACTTCCTGTTCCCTCTAGGAGGCTTCGCTTTCACTGCTGCCGGTGCTAGGGCTCTGGCTGCTGACTGAGCCCTTGCACCTCCAACCTCCATCGGTTCCCCTCCCCCTCCTGGCGGAGGTGTGGATTGCGCACGCGCTGCTTCCCTCGGAACGAAAGAGAAACTTCTCGCTGCTTCGCGCCCTCCACGTCCTTCATCTCTGCACCATGGACGTTCTTCCAGCCTCACCCCCACAGTCAGCGCCCTTTGGACCACCTCCTGCGTGCTTCGGGGCCTCTCCCCCCTTGCAATTTCATCCTTAACCGCAGAACTTAGACCCTCCCAGAAGAGGTCTCTGACAGGGGGCGAATCCCGATCCCATTCTAAAGCACTGACCAGCGCAAAAAATCGGGCGTGATACTGCCGGACGCTCGCCCTCCCTTGTTTTAGTCCATGAATCTCCCGTCTGGCAAGATCCACATCAATAGTAGACAAAAAACACGCATCCATCGCTTTGATAAAGGCATCTGCATTCTGAAGCGCCGGATCTTTATCCCTCCACAAATTGCGCAGCCAGGCTTTGGCATCCCCATGCAAATGGGACAATATGAACCCCACCTTCTCTTCCTCATCTCTAAAGTCTTTTGCCAGCAGTTGCAGTGCGCACATTACGTCTGCTCTAAAATTAGGGTACTGTTGCAAAGTCCCATCGAAGTGAGCCACAAGCCCTCCTGCTCTCCGTGCCAATCCCACGCCCTCCGGTCTGGGTCCCGGTTGCCCTTGCTTAACAAGCATTTCAAACCTGGCGTGTAGGTCTCTGTAGGCGGCTGTAGTCTCCTCCTCCCGTTTCTTGGAAGCCAATACCTCTGAGGACAACTGGGTCACTGCCTCTTGCAGCGCGGAGATCCTCTGTTCTTCCGTCATCTTGCTAACCTTTGTGAGCTTGCTTACAGACACCCCTCTTCCTCCCCTAGCGGCTTCTGCTCCCGCTGCGAGGTTTCAGGTTTCTGAAGCTTTGAGGAGATGGGTCTTACTGTCAGAGCTGCTACCAGGTCCCAGCTCACATAGGACCACGCCACACAGTGTCCACTTTAAAAGAGTCTTTATTGAGTTACAGGTTTCATTTCCGAACTGCAGCGTGCAGCTCTACACCTTCTGCCCTAGGTCGGCGAAGACCCATCTGAGTCCCCGCCTCTTGCACACCAGCTTAATACCCTAGCCTTGCTCCACCTCCTTCGCCTCTCCCTACGTCTCTGGGTCCTTCTGCCCCCCTGGGACTCCTCCCTTCTACTCTCCTCTGACGCTGACCCCCCTGATCCTTCCGCTTCCTTTCGGCGGGCTTTGGGACCTGGCTCACTCTCCGGGCTGCTTACTGCTCCAGCTTCCGCTGCATTTGAACTTGGCGCGCGCGCCCAACTCTCTACTTTCCTCTTGACCGTTGCCTCGCTCTCTGAGGAGGGCGTGACCACCCCTGACTCGTGCCCTCCCTCCTGCTGACTGCCTCCGGAACCCGATGCCTGGCTGCCTTCCTCCCTGCTGCTCTCAGTCTTGAGCGTGGGTCCCGACTTCCAGCTGCTGCTCTCTGAATCTCCTCTGTTCCCTTCCTCCTGGGGTGTCCCCCCGGATCCCCCCCTTGCTCTGCTCACTGGGGCTCCCTTTTGGGAGTCCTCTGACTCACTGCTTAGGCTTGGAGATCTCGGTTCGTCATCATCACTCATTCTCCCTTCGGCTTCCTCCCCCTCGCTCTCTGTTTCCACCCTTCTCTGCGTCTCTGCTTCTGAACCCCTGACACACACGTTCAAATTTCCATCTATTTATATGAATTAGCATATACAAATATTATGTAAATCTGTGTCCTTCCCCCACCCCCGGTGATAAATTTTCCTCTTTTTTAGTGATGCAGAAGTGGCCACCCTAGGGGATAAACCATTTGGTGTTATGCTTCAGACAGCAAAATGTCCTGAGCCAGCACTGATCGTATCACAGATAATCAGTTTTGCTATACTCAGTCCTGGGAAGGATCCCATCAGAGTAAACCATTTCATCACAATCAGCTTCTCCTTGAAATGTGGCACAGCCCAGCCAGGTCTGTGGAATGCTGGGAATTCAGAATGTGCTGGAGCCAAGGAATGGCTCTTGCTTCCTCCAACTTGGGCCACTGATAATGCCCTGGTCTTGTCACTGCTCTGATGCAGAACTCAAAGGGACTCCAAAATGAAGCAGGATTTCATTTGCCACTGCCACAATCTTTGGGAGGAAAGGGGGATAGCCGGGAAGGCAAAACCTACATTCCTGGTACTGAAGAAAAGCATGTTTGTTCTAATACATTGGAGAAACTGTTTGAGAACGGTTCATCCATGCAAATATATGACAGCAGTAAGGCTGCCAGAGTCAGTGAAACATGTGGTGATTCCACAGTACAAGTGTCAACTGCATACTTAAACCTGTCTAGAATAAAAGGGAAGCTGCAAGCTACCTATTTCAAGTTTTATGAACATGTTAGTGAAGAAAGCGAGTCTGGATTCCGAGGAATTCTCTCACAGAGGGTATGTGCCTGCAACACTGGCTGCTTTGCATCTTTCTCACCCTAAAGGACTTCTGACTCTTTAAGGCCAGAAGAAGAAGAAAACAGCTTTGTGTATAACAACAGGGGTGTTCTGTGTTTTCAGGCAGAAAGCTGCATCTTACATTCCGGTTATGGGTTCAAACAGCCAAGATGGATGCTTCAAAGAGCACAGTGGCCAATGGGGAGCAGAAAGTACGGAGGAAATCTCAGACAAAAGCAGCATGCAGTAAGCAACCATTCCCACAATTACTACTTGCAAGGGTGTCCTATGGCACATTCACTCTTTTCTAAGTTACGGGGGGGGGGGGCAGGAATTCACAACAGCATATGAATGCCATCCGTGTAACAACACGGTAGTATTGTCACTAGATCAACAGCACACGTAAGGTATCGTAACAAAACGAACTAGGGACAATTACTTGATTCTGGGTAAATAAATGATCTGTTAGTTAGAGCTCTTAATGATAACTTCCATAAAAAGAGAATATGAACACAGTCTGGCCTGGGCTACAAAGCCTGAAACACCAATGGAGACAGCAGTGACAGAAGCACCGGGTTAGAAACTGCACCATCTCTCCCCACCCCCTGCCGTCAGCAGTGTCAGTGACTCAAAGAGAAAACTCTCTGCCATTGAGCCAATGAATGGCTTGGACTTTTTCCTGACCTAACCCAGAAGCTGTAATGGGTAGCAACTAAACCACAGCTGCATACCTCTCAACAGTCCCACATTAATCGGGATGTCCTGGAATTACAGAAGCCCTCCTGGCTTCCAATTGGACCCTGGGATGTCCCAAAAGATGTGCATCCCTCTTTCCCCCTGCAGCATATTGGGGGAAATGCTGCTAGAGATAGACATCCCTTGAAGTAGTCCCACGGGCATGAAATTTGCTCGTGGCACGCCAAAGTTTTTATTGATAAGAAATACATTGGAAAACAAAAAAGAAACATCTGCTAGCAATGCTTGATTTCCATGCAATGTTTTTGGCATTAGAATGCCAGCCTGTATTTCCCCCTCCCCATTTAATCCAGTTTTACTCTTATTGGGGTGGTGGGGGGGAGTTAGTTAAAAATGCCCTACTGACAATGATCCATTTGTGACATCACACTGACACATTTCCAAATTCAGCTGCTGTCTGAAAGCTCCCTGGGTTGGGAGCAGGGGTCACTGCTGTGCAGCACTTTTCCACCATGAGATCTAAGAAGGTGGTTCTGTGAGATTGCTCTCCTTGCCTCTAGGAGATCTCTTGGGGATTCTGCAGGAATCTATCCTGTCTCCATTGCATGAAACTGCTGGAAGCATAATCCAAAATCTGAGCAAATTCTCACCACCCAGCCCTCTTTCTTGTTTCATCCGAACTAGGCCTAGCTGTTTCATTCAATAATGATTGCTCCCCTGGTGCTAAGACAATGCTTCAGCTATTTTCCTTATTATTATATGGTTTGCTATGTGATTTTGATTTTTACTTTCTAATACGATTCTCCATTTACAGAACTCCTGAGTATGAATTGAATATTGGATTCTAAACCAAGAAAAAAAAGAATGGTGAGGACATTATGGTGTTTTCCACTGATGCAGTGTATCCTGGCCATCAGATGTAGTGCTGAATTATTCAAGCTGAAGGCATCCAATGCATCTTTTTCATGTAGGCTATGCATGTGTTTTATGTTCATTGATCATTGGTTAAAGTAATTTAGATCAATGCCCATTCTGAAAATAAATTCTACCAAGTACTCAAGGAATATAGTTGAAAACACAGCAACTTGAAATTAAAACTACCTTTCATTTCCTCGTAAGCCCTCCCAGTATTATAACTATTTTATATTGGAACATTTTGCGTACAAGTGTGGGGTTATGTGATGGCCACTGGTTATCAAAGATCTACAGAAGGCTTACACATATTTATCAGCATGAAATTGAACATGAAAATCAAATACAGAAACAGGGAAAGCCACTTTTTTACCCACAGGTTCACAGCTGGCTTGTGCATGTCTCTTAAATCAATAATCAGCATTAGCTATCCTTTGCGACACGCTCACAACAGGAAAATAATTCTTCAGAGCATAAGTTATGCATCACAATGCCTACAAATTGCTTGTTGGCTTTAGCAGAAGCAATTAGAGCTATCTCTGTCTTACAGCCCAATCCTATGCATGTTTAGTGAGGTCAGTGAGATTTGGGCCTGGTTCAGACATAAAAGGGACGCGGGTGGCGCTGTGGGTAAAAGCCTCAGCGCCTAGGGCTTGCCGATCGAAAGCTCGGCGGTTCGAATCCCCGTGGCGGGGTGCGCTCCCGCTGCTCGGTCCCAGCGCCTGCCAACCTAGCAGTTCGAAAGCACCCCCGGGTGCAAGTAGATAAATAGGTACCGCTTACCAGCGGGAAGGTAAACAGCGTTCCGTGTGCTGCGCTGGCTCGCCAGATGCAGCTTTGTCACGCTGGCCACGTGACCCGGAAGTGTCTCCGGACAGCGCTGGCCCCCGGCCTCTTGAGTGAGATGGGCGCACAAACCCCAGAGTCTGTCAAGACTGGCCCGTTCGGGCAGGGGTACCTTTACCTTTACCTTTACAGACATAAAAATCTCAACTGTGGTTATTCACCCAAGAACAGAACTTTCCCTCTGGTCCTCAGTGGACCCAGCTTGTTTAAGCCAGTTTCACATTACCTCTGGACAAGAAAACTGTACTGGAATTTCAGTTTCCTAATCAGGAAGTGAAAACAGGTTGCTAAGGAGGCATTAAATCACGGTTTCCCAGTTCTGATATAATTGGAAACTGTGGTTTAAACAAGACACAATCTCAGTGCTAACACCTGGCCTTGGATAATAAGAGAACGAGAAACAGAACAGACTAGGTTATTTTTATGAACTTTCTAACAAAGACTATAACTTGTTACAGTGAATATAAACAATATTTGTTTCAGGGCTGGAAACGGTTGGAAAGAACCCACCTAATCACTGAAGCAGAAGCTACTCTTGCCCAGAGGCAGCCTTCAACTACTCACAGCTTGTTTCACCAAAGTTTTCAGGTTGCTTTTCTATAGGCCTCATCGTGCTCTGTGCACTGGAGCACAGCACATCAATTTTTTAAACTTCCAGCCACTCTTCTACCTTCTTCAGTTCCCTATTTTCAGAATTTACAACACTCCACAGAAATTCAGACCATTTCAGAGAATTACATCGTCATTCCCTTCCAAGCAGACAACATTCCCACAAAAAATGCTTAGGTTTTTCAGAGGAATCTAAAGAGATCTCACACAACATGTTAATGTTGCGCACAAAGATAGAGCATTACCACAGAAGACACAACAAAATAAGTAAGGTAAGATTTATGCCCTGCTTTCCCCTAATTTGATCTTGCTTCCCAGGGTCTCATTTTACAATGATTCTCTCTCTCTCTCTGAAGGGCTAACCTTTTATTTCATGTGGCAGGCAGTGGGCTGGGACAGTAGAAAAGAAGGTAATTTTTCTTCCTCTTGCAGAGCAATTCCAGTAGCCCTGTGTGTGACTAGAAATTATTTTAAGGGGTAGAGTAGTGGAGGGAGAGACCTTTGGAACCGACTTTGGGGAGAAGCTGAGGGCTGTAGTGGGAAGGACTGGACAATTCTCTGAATCAGAGCTAAAATTGTGGGTTTTTTTAATGCTGCTACACACTCCCAGGGTTTAGCAACAGGGCAGGATGGATCAATAAATAAACAATGGGTGGTATCCAATGTTAGTCATACGAAATCCATGAAGTTAAGTCAATTATGTTTAAAGGACAGAGTACTCTATGATTCGATTGACCATCACCCAAAATATTATGCAAAATATTGATTCATACACCGTACTTCTACAAATGGTAGCTTGTTCCCAGGCAGTCTTTTACTGGTTAGTTTTTTTGGCAGGAATGAGCACCAAAAACACATACATGTTGAGCAGATGGGACATCATAATAATAATAATAATAATAATAATAATAATAATAAACTACATAGGAGGGAGGAATTTTGCATAACCAAGGGGTGTAACTACCAACACTATTCACTTTAAACAAGTCCTAATCCAGAGGACTGAGACCCAGAACTAAGTACAATGTAGATTCATTGTTTAGTTCTACAGTGACACAGAGAGGCAAGTTGACTATGTTATCCCCATACACATGAGCAGTGCAAGCATTCAAGCTGTGCTTTCCTCTTTCTTCATGGTTCATAGTCACTGTCTGCTATGTAGCAGCCAAGGAAGTATTGCTTTAGCAGAGATGGTGACAGGCCTCTCCAGAATTAGAGTACTTTATTATCACATTAGTATGGGGGAAAGACACATAATTAACGGAATTTATCCTCATTTATTCAGTAAAAGCACTAATATTCAATCAATCTGCCTCTGTTTAATTACTTTCCCTTACACTATTTTTTTTTCTTCCTTGACCCCTCAAGTAGTAGAGTACAGAAATGTGTGAAGTCTTCTTCTTTTTTAATTCCACTTAGGATGCTAGACACTATTCATCGAAATAAGCGTTAAAAAACGGAACTGGGGTCTGTCACAGTTCACAAGCTGCCACAGAGTTAACAGCCATGCCAGTATTATACTTTTGCTAGAAGAAACGCTATTAAGTGATGGCATTTAACAGAATTACCGTTAATTGTAATATGACACTATTGTCCAAGCGCCTGTTAATGGGGGGGGGGAGAGAGACTATTGTTCAAGTGGCATGAGTTCCTAACAGGAAAACTATGCACATGTCTACTCAATGGGACTTAATCCCAAGTAACTGTGTATGGGATTTTATCCTAGGAACATTGGGATCAGTTAACACTGGCTTTACACTCGCAGCAGAATTAGGTGAGTATGGGGGGTGGGTGGGTCAGGTACTAGAACGGACTGTTCAACTTCTACGTTTTTGTTGTTTATTTAAAGTCCCTGAAAAAACAAAGCTGGCATTGGAGGCAAAGGGGAAGGATTTCGACCTGAAGTGCTAGTTCTCTAGTTAGAATCGGTTAGTTGGTTGGTTGATTTTATACGGCCAGCATTAAAAATTGTATCTGCTGCCTGCAGATCTGTCACATCAGTACTCATTCTGCTGCATCTGCAAATCTTATGACATTGCTCAAAGGAAACATTCGGTGGAATTTAACACAGCGCAAAGGCAAATATTCTGGCACCTCAACCATTTCTCCTTGCACGATGGGACATTCTCCCCCCTCTCCTTTACTGTACCTCTTCAGACTGCAGGTGGGAAATCAGACTCTTGAAACCCCATTCCCTGTACATGGAAAATTAGCATGCCAGATAAGTAACGGCCCTCCATCCTGAATGTATGCAGGAAAGGGTTGGTTTTTTTAATGTAGAAACATTCAAAGATGCAATCCCACACCTGCCATCTAAAGTGTTACAGTTCAGCTATGGAATTTAGCAAACTTTTGCAGGGGGAAGTCAAGTGGGCAAAGAAATAATTAAAAACAAAAAAGGCATTACCCACACCCAAGTGACATTTTGAAGGTTTGAGTTGTGGACCCCTCCCTCGTCACCACATAATGATTTCAATTTGAAATCACTTGCTTTATGTACTCCCCATCCTTCATACTGATCTGCTTGTGATTAACTAAAACAAGGGAACAGGAAATAATGAGGGGAAATAGTTGCAGAAAGAGGAAAAGAAGTAAATATGTATTTGGGGGGATTCTGTTTCTCAATGACCCATGTTCTAATCTAGCACACAATTCACAAAAAAGTATAGTTCTAAATTTAACCTTATCTGGAACGCAAATTGCAGTACTTGGGAGATTATGCCACATTTATGTCCTGAACTGAATATAAATCAGGAGTTAGGTCTTGCCAGCGCAACTGGCAACTGCCGGCGCAACTGGCAACATAACCAGATCCAGCCATTATTTAAGCATATGTTATAATGCAATTCTGAGGCATATCATTTTTTTTTTTTTATCACTGACTTTAGCAGTTGGGTGAAAATTCCAGTCGGAGTGATTTGGGTCAAACACTTTTCAAAATTTCTTTCACACTGAACAATTGTGTGCCTAGTTCACATTTTGGAATCTGAAATTTGACCTCATGCCATCCCCCTACTCTGCTTTTTGCATACAATTCACAATTTCCCCAGCAAATTACATATGTTTGAATTTAATATTTTGAGGAAGGCCTATGACCTCTTTCAAGTAACAAGGGCAGCATTCATTTCTAATTGCTCCTAATCGTCTTCTACCATTTCAATTCAATCATCACCAGGGATCAACCACCTTTTTCCTGCTCATGCACTGCGTCTCTTCCAATGGCATGCAGTCGTGTCTACAAGCAAGAGCCTTTCAACTTACAACATTTACATCGCTGTCATTATATTTGCTTCCACATTCTACACATAGCACTAGTTAAAGGCCTCTTGGCTTCAGCTGTTCCACTGTGTCAGTATCAGAGAGAGTGTGAGATGCATTCCGGAGACTAGGCCTAGGGATTAACCTCTGGGATGACACCCAGTTTCAGCCTTAGCCACACTAAATCCCCACCAAAGCTGTAACAGCCATGGCTGATTTAGAACCTAAACTGTAAATCTCCTCTTCACACTGACTCTCCAAGAGGATGAGTGGGAAGATTTCCCTGCCAGCCAATTGAGGGTTTGTTTTGTTTTGTTTTTACATAGAGGCCTGCAGGTGTCAACACAACGAAGCATTGGGGACACTTTTGGACAAGCCAATGTTTCAACAAGTACATGATAAGTGACTGTTTAGGACGGGGCAGCAACTTAAAGAAACAAAACATTCCGCCAGAAACCTTGTTGAAAATTAAAATCCCCCATCCCACCCCATTCTCTATTCAGGGAAATGTGATTATCTTATCTCTTAAATTTGCAATGAAGTAAAGAAGGGTTTTGCAAAGCATGGTGGATAATATAGATTTTATTTTTTATCAACAATGCCAAAGAATAAAGGAACGTCTGGAACCCTGAATTGGGGGGAAATTAAAATGACCACCACAACTGCATCCCTAGGGAGCCTGGAAGCCCCAGCAGGCATCAACATTGGTAGTGACCCCCCAGGAATTTTCACTGTAAGGAGTGAACTCCTTCCGCCACCCTAAGATGTCGTGTGGTGACACGGGGCCTGCTTTGTGTGAATCTTCACAAAAGTAGGAAACTCTCCATAGACAGTCAGGCAGTGAAGAAATAAAACTGGCTGTGAGCCATGGAGGGCAGCACAACACTACTGCCTCTTTTCTGTTTAGCATTCTCCCCAGAGAGCTGCTCCAGTAGTATGCTGTCCTGTTTCTTTTTTCTGTTTGGTTCAGTGCCTAGAAACCAAAACAAGCAGCCATAAGCCCAGAGAATACAGCAAGCCGTGCAGGCTGCTGAGCAACGAGTCCTGTGCGTTCAGGCCTGCAGCTGTAAGGCACACCCATTTCTGGTTCCCCTCCCTTTTCCTGCCTCTCCCTTGGCTACAGCATAACAGCACGAAGGAGAAAGAGGAAATCCCCCCAATGGGAGATGCTGGCACTGTCGCCACCAGACCACCTAAGCTGAGGGCTGCTGCTGCAGCAGCAGCAGCAGGACCTTTTCTTCCCTTCCCCTGTTCGAGGCAGAATCTCTTTCCCCTGCTTTCCACACTTTTGCTTTGAGCTACCCTGAAGAAATACATGAAGGAACAGTTCAAGAAGCTCAAATCCTCCATGTCATTTTTTTTAAAAGAAAAACAGTGGTGCCCCCATTGTTCTGAGGCACTTAGAGAATACAACTCTCACTTCCTTTGCAGCAGGGAGCCTTGGCAATGAGGATGGAATCGAGCATGTGGTTACTATTTTAAGGGCTGCAAGGAAGGGGCTTGTATGTGAAAAGGCCAAAGTGCTCCATCTGAGAAGTGTGTACAGTCATAGAGGAGCAGCAGGGAAACATGTCTCCATTCCTGTTTTAAAAGGATGGCTAAGTTCCACAACTTGTTAGCTGTTTTGCTCCGCACTTTTTTCCCTTCCTCCCAATAATTCATACAAGAAATCCTGGAAGAGGGGAGAGAGGGAGAGAGAGAATACACCCTACATTATTCTTACAAGCTGTTGTTCTGAGGGTGTGGTGTTTCATTGTTGGCTCTACCCTCCCCTCTCTCCCCCACCTCTTTTTTTGCACTTTGTTGGTCAAGTGTTGACATCTTGAGTTGTTCTGGACTCAGTATATATTGTGCACATTGCAAGTGCATGTCAATTTTACAGTAACAAGACATTGGGAGTGTTTAATTAGTCATCTCAGAAACAACATCTGGAGGAGTTCCATCTGGATTCTCTAGTGATGCCAGGGGAACAAAAGGAATCTGTCCACACCACTGTGTGCTATTCAGTTGCAATCTTAGAAGAATGCCAAACAAATCTGCGGGTCCTTAGTCTACATGCCTCCAGAGGTGGCTGCAGAAACTTACATCTATTACAAGGAGATCCAGAGTCTGCCTGAGACAGAACAGCAAAATATACCACCACATCATGCTATTTAAGGTACATACCACCCAAGACTTGACAAGTTATTTTGGTACACTGAGAATAAAAATATAGCATGTATTAACTGAAGAAGATATAGTATCTGAAGAAGTGTGCATGCACACAAAAACTTATACCAGAACAAACTTAGTTGGTCTATAAGGTGCTACTAGACAATTATTTTTTTCAACTGCATCAGATCATCATGACTACCTACTTGAATCTAATAGCAATATGATACATATTAATACAGTGGTACCTCGAGTTACAAATGCCTCAGGTTACAAACGCTTTAGGTTACAAACTCTGCTAACCTGGAAGAGTTGCCTTGAGTTGAGAACTTTGCCCCAGGATGAGAATGGACATCGTGTGCCAGCAGTGCAGTGGCAGCATGAGGCCACCTTAGTGAAAGCACGCCTCTAGTTAAGAACAGTTTCAGGTTAAAAACGGACCTTCAAACGAATTAAGTTCGTAACTAGAGTTACCACTGTATATCAATAAATTGCTATCCTTTCGTGACATCCCAAATCAACCACCTAAAGTGACTATCTCAGCCTCCTAAATGTTAGTGTCACCCTTTTTGCTGATGGAAGGATTCATTTTCTGGGAAGAATGGAATCTTTGAATATAGTAGAATGGGAAAGGAAGGTGAATTTTGCATATTCACCCGCCCCACTGCAGCCTTCATTCTCTCCCCAACAATCTGATCCAAAAGCTTGGGAGACCCTTAGGAACAGTGTGTGAGATGGTATGGAGGAGGGGGGAGAGGTAAATTGTCAAACAGAAACAAAAAAAAAAGCCCACCCTCCCTGTTCCACTGACACAAATCTTCACTGGATCAAAGAGCCTTCCATCATCACAGAGGAAGCACTGGAAGCAACACTACGGTATTTATCATTTCCCTTCTGGCTAATAGGTTCTCCAGGTGGCTAAAAGGTTGGTAAAACAATGAAAACAATGAAATCACAAAAGATACTGTTAGAAGACCCACATAAGCAAAACATACATCAGGACAGAGAAAAGCATAAAACAGCATTTAGAAAGGACTGGGGGAAAGGAAGAAAGTTTTTCTCCTGGTGCTGAAAAGATTAGGTGTCAGCTGAATCTCCCTGGGGAGGGTATTCTAAAGATGGGTGCCATCACCAAGAAGCCCCTATGCCTGCTCACCACTCACTTATGGCAGAGGGGACATCCAGAAAGGGCCATAGCTCAGTGGATGAGTATCTCCTATGTATGCAGTGTTGGAAAATTCCATTCCACCTTACGCAGTATGCTCTGCTAATATAGCGTGCTCAGGCTTTTGAAGTCTGAGTCGCAGATTTACGTTGCACCAGAGATCGGGGGGTCGCCACGGCTGGAAGGGCATGATCCAGCTGGGAACTAGCCAGCTGGCATCTTGACCCCCAAAGGATGCCGACATGCAGAAGGCCTCGGTTCAATCCATGGCATCTCCAGTTGGACACACCCCTGTCTGAACCCCTGGAGGCAACCCAACCACTGCCAATCAATGCAGACAAAATAGACCTAGATGGTCTGTCTAAGTCAGCTTCTTGTGCCCCTAAAGGTCCCCAAAGATTATTATCCTGTGTACAAATTTGTACTAGAAGGCCAACAGCATCAGAAGAGTAGATAACAGTGTTATGAGTTTGGTGTGGGGGTGAGTAAACTGTATTCCTGAGTCACCTTCTAATTCCTGGATCCAGCAAGGATTCAATTCCTGGATTAGCCAGGCTAGTGTCCTGGTGAGGTGATGGTCCTCTAAATATGGGGCATTAACAAAGGAAGTGGCTCTGTGCCAGACAGCAAATGGATGGGCCCCACTGCATCAACTTGCTAGGAGTTAGACAAAGGCCAGAGTTGACAGTTGAGGTATGTGTGCTAGAATCTACAGGCATCAGGATGGAAAGCCAGAGAAACAGATTGATGCCTGTGTGTGTATGCTATGGCTATGGGAGAAGCAAGATGGGATGTCAATGCTGTGAGCACCTCCATCATAGGCTCAGGTTGTATATATGTGTAAATAAACCATGTAACACAGCCCCTGCTGTGCCTTATTCTGAAGAAACTGAACCCTGGGTAAGTGCCTGGAGCTCTGGAATTTTGCACCACTCAGAGATTGGGGTTGTGTGCCACAGTCTTCATGGCAGAGAGCTACATGAAACAATTATTAGTGATTCATTTGACAGCTGGATGCCTTTTCCAGTCATCCTGAAGTTTCTGAACCATTGCCCAACACCGCTTTTATTCTGTAAGTAGAAGCTGAAATTTCAAGGATGTAGAATCAGTTTGGTGCAATATTTGCACCATGTAGAAGAAAACGTGAACTTTAATCCAAATAACAGAGTGGTTTCTGGCACATCCCTGAAGTGTCCCGAGTGCAATGGGAGGGAACCAGAAACATGTCTCCAAAGCTTCACACAAAAGAAGGAAGATAGTTACTCTTCTGAATGTGCCAGTAATATCTTATTAAATAAACTAGTTAGTCATCTATTAGTCCATTCCTGACTTCACAGCTCAATCTGGGTCAGTGCCCAAAATAATATGAATTAAAAACAATGAGATGTGTTGGAAGCTGTGCGGGTGACATTAGTATTCTTGTATTACAGTAGTAGCCATGCATTGTTCTTTTAGTCATCCTAAGGGCAGTGGTGGAAATGATGGGCACCAAGCTGTAGGGCAAAAAGGACACCCTCACTTATCTTCAATGTAACAAAAAACATGAACATTCCAAAATAGTAATTTAATTAGCTGGGGAGTATTAGAAATTCTAACCAGGCCAACATCTCCTTCACCAGTTCTTTGATGACTGCAGCACTGCCAACTGTTTGAGAGCAAGGAAAATCAACAAAAATTTACAGCTGAGCCTCTTCTGTAAAACCCTGACAAAAATTAATTCATCCTTAATGTAAACTTAATCAGGCAGTTCCATCCGAAACCTTCCTACCAGGAAGTCAAGTCAGAAACCATCAACTGGAGCACATCAATACTGAAATGTCAAGAGCCTTGTGGGTTTTGGGGGTTATTTTGCTGAATCCTGCAGTCTGCACCAATGAAAGAATTATTTATTAGGACTGTAATTGTACAATAATTAACCTCGCTGCTAAAGTCTTTAAAAATGCATATTAGTTTATCTATAAACATGCAAGTGTAACAAATAGTCCGTCAAAGCAGTTTAATGCAGTGACTGCCAAACCAATGCAAATATAGGTGCTGCCTCCTGTACTCTGCTCTCGGGTTCACTGGTGTTAATGAATTGGTATTTACACTTTTAACATGACACTCAGGTTCTAGACAAACTAGAGGCACTGCTGTCTAGACTTGAGATTTAATTGCCCTCCCCATTCAGTGACACTAGGTCTCTTATGACATAATATGCAACACTGATCAACAAAGTGGGATTTCAGAACTGCATACAGGAATATAATTGCAAATGACAAAGCATGTTTTGTCTGTTGAATATTCAGCCTCATGGACTAGCTAAAATCACAGGTGCATTCTAGATGGGGGACTCACAACTCTTGCTTCTTCTCCAAATAAATGAAAAACTGTTGTTCTTAGGGAAGCACTCTCACTTTACAAATTTGCTAGCAAACACATACACCAGACTTTGCTGTTACACATGACATCTCCAGAAAGGAGACTATTTCCTTGTTCAACATTGGTATTCACGCAGCATTTTTACAAATGCAACGAGGGTTGTTGTTTTTTCCCCTAGTCTGCAAATGTTGTTAAATACAATACAGAAAACAGAAGAGTCCTGTTTAGAATGCGAGTCTGTGTTTTCAACCTGGGATGGTCCCAATTTCTTGTGGGATGTGCGAGGCTAGAAGTGAAGATGTGTCCCAGTGGAAAATTAGGGGGCCTGGATGCCCTAGGCTTCTGTCTCATCTGTCTTGACCTAGGAGAGACACCTTCCAGGTCCCAAATAGTGTTTTGTGCTGTGCCCCCGACCAGCTTCCTTAGGAAGCAAGTGATCCACACTGATTTTTTTTTTTTTTTGCCGTGAGTTGGTTGCATCCAAGCTGTAAATGGTGGGTTTCACACAGTCATCATGTTCTTGCAGAAAACAACCATTCTATACATTATTTATATTGGTGCAGAATGCCCAGCACTCTTTAAAATAAAGCAGACTCTGCTTTGAGCTGTTTGTTCATACCCCTCTTACAAAGTGACTATAGTTACTTTCTCCTATAAAAGTAAGCTGCTTCCATGGATTTGTGTAAAAGTAAAGGGCAGCAACTGTATCACTGCTAAAGTGTGTGATCAACACATTGACCTTCTCTTCTCACCCATCTCAAGGAGACAAGAGGAACAGAAATGCTTTCCTCCACAGTTACATCAGCTCGCCAACAAAGGTCCGTATAGTTAAAGCTGGTTTTCCCAGTAGTGATGTATGAAAGTGAGAGCTGGACCATAAAGAAGGCTGATCGCTGAAGAATTGATGCTTTTGAATTCTGGCGCTGGAGAAGACACTTGAGAGTCCCATGGACTGCAAGAAGATCAAACCTGTCCATTCTTAAGGAAATCAGCCCTGAGTGCTCACTGGAAGGCCAGATCCTGAAGCTCGAGGCTCCAATACTTGGGCCACCTCATGAGAAGACTCCCTGGAAAAGACCCTGATGTTGGGAAAGATTGAGGGCACAAGGAGAAGGGAACGACAGAGGACGAGATAGTTGGACAGTGTTCTCGAAGCTACTAACCTGAGTTTGACCAAGCTGCGGGAAGCAGTGAAAGACAGAAGTGCCTGGTGTGCTTTGGTCCATGGGGTCAAGCAGAGTCGGACAACAACAACAGTTATGTTATATTGGGCCTTACAGGAAGGTAACTGGCTTGTATTCAACCCTGCCAATTCCATTCATTCAACAGTCACCCACCTTCTTGCCTCTCCCCTGTAGCCCCCTGCCCAGTCTCAAACTCTGCTCCAGAGGGTTGGGAGACCCTCCAGAGCAGATTTGGGGGGTACATGGGGAGAGGAGAGTAAACTCCCACTGCAGAAAAGGAAATCTGTTTGCAAAGCTTTGGACACAACCTACAGCAGTAGCTCAATGTGGCCAGAAGGCAAACAGCGAAATGACCGTTGCAAACAAGATTTTATTTCTGTTTGCCTGATATATATGTTCATTGGTTTGCCTTGAACATATTTTAACAGATGTATGTTAAGTATATATAGCTGAAAACTCTCACCAGCAACAGTTTTGTTGGGGGGTATCAATTTCTATTGCACTCATTCGTTTCTTAAGGGCCTGGTACATTTTTCTTAGAAATTCTGCAGGTGGTAATTTAGTATTATCTCTTGCTTGTTAAACACTTTTAGGCGCTGTCAGAAAACTGCAAGTATTAACACAGAGAAATGAATGGCAGAAGAAACCTCACTAGGTAGTATTTGCAAAATGACACGTGGGACATCTTTGAGATTTTGTTCACAGTGCTGAAACTGAAATGCACATCTTTAAGCATCTTTCAAAACCCTTCAGAGCAGACAATGGCATTAAAACTATGATGTTATTACTTTCCAGAAAACTTAATATTCTAGTGAGCTGGTTAAAACAAGATATTGGATCCAAGATATTCAGATGTTGGGGGAAGTAGTGAAATACCATATTCTTAGAGCCTCAAAGTCATCACTGGAATCTCTGTCCTCTGCGGTTTCAAGTAGAGGCACAGTTGCTGAGAGCGTCCATCACTCCATTTGCTACATAGCTTTCCCAACCACCGCCACTTTCTGCTACAGAAAGGACATTGGTTAAGACATCACCTTAATAGGGCCATGTACATCTCCACCCAAAATGTGCCATCACTCTTCTGCTATCACAAAACCTTCCAGCCAAATAGTTGACAGCCTTGATCAGGTGCTGTCCAAACATTTTATTAAAACATTTAAAATGATGAATATATCCAATTATTACTATTAATGCAGCTAATACTGACTAATGAGGGAGAAACATTCTAGCTTGTGTCCCGCAATTCATTACCTCTGCCTTGTCAACAATTCAAAGCCCAAAACCTAATCATCCATACCAGGCCCTGTTATATTTCACACGTCACATTTAATAAGTCACTCAGTGCCTATAAATTAATGTAACATGTCGGCGTTTATGAGTGCGGCTTTGTCGTTGCTAACAAATGATGTGCTGGCCCAGTCTGCTGCAGCCAGGCAATGACGAATGATAGAAAATGATTTCTCTCCAAAATACAAACTATGCGTGAGAGACCAGAGTGGTTATAGTTATACAGTATAGTCGCAGACATGTGTTCGGACATACAGACACTTATCTATGCTCTCTCACTAAAACAGAACAGTGAATATATGTTATGGAGTACAAATATACACAACAAAACACTGGATTGGATCCAGGCTAAGGGCTGTATTCAAAGGAGTGCCAAGTAGCTCTTTCCACTCGTGGAACAACTTCGGATTAGACAATGGGACTTTTTACCTTCTCTTCCCCCCCCCCTTCAAAATCTGTTCTAGAGTTTCTCCTCAACTGACTGCAGACACATCCTCACTTCAACAGGAGCTATTTCACTTCTAATTCATTACTAGAAATAAACTAATAATGAACAAGGGAAAGATGTCTTGATAATTTGTTTATTTCTATTATTCTGTGAGAAAAGATCTTTACAAAATAATAATCTTCCCTTTACACTGCTCAAAATTCCAGAGAACGAAGAAACAAGATTAAAGATTATTATTTTTTTAAATACCCACTTACATATTGCACCAAACATTCTAAAATTAATCAGCCAATTGATTGTTGACACTTGAGCCTGAGTATGATTCTGTGTTACAATTTGTTATAAAACAGATCAACATGCTGAGCACAGAAGGTAAAATGGAAAGTGTAATAAAGGACTTTCCAAAAGTCTACCTCGCATGTTTAAATCAACAGTATAAATAATACAAATTGAATAAATAAGGGAATAAATAAATTTAATGTCTCATCTAAATATTCAGCAATTTCATTATTTAACATACACTCCTTCTGTGAGGAAGATGTTTATCCACTTTCTTCTTCGGAGTCATTAATGGTTCATTCCCACATTCTGTAAAATACTTACATGTAGGCACACTAATACTTAAGGGTAAAACTGAGTGGAGAACCAAGGGCACTGCTACTCTTTACACTCTGCATAATTGGGAAATGACTAGTGCTGAAGTAAACTCTTTCAGAGTGCAGACTGAGGTCAGACAACAGGCTGCAGCATTATAAGCCCAGAAGAGCAAAGGCTAGTTCCCCAATTAAAGTTAAGTGATGACTTGGCTTCAGGAGCACCCTCCTACCATTTGCACAACTTTCAAAGCACCAAAAGATGCCAGATGCCGCACACTTCTCCCCTGCCCCTGTTCTCCCCCCCCCACGCCACAAAAAATATATAGAGGTCCTTAATATATTAAATGTTTGAGCAATAAAATATGTAAATTTTCAGTTAAGAGTGGAAAGGACAAGAAAGGATTTCAAACACAGTATACAATTGTGGCACAATGTATTTTCCCTCATCTCCCACCCAAAATCAAAGCCATAATCAAGACAGCAAGAACTGACAAATACCAGTCCAATTTCAATGTAAGATTATTGTTACAGCTTAGTTACTGATCAGGTTCATGCTAGAATACAACATTCTGTGCTGGGGATTTCCCCCCCCCACCCTACCTCCCTCGTTCCCTTCCTTCCTTCCTTTCCTTCTTTCTTTATTAAAGCTATAATCAATCATTATAAATATAAAATTTATATTTTAACATTTCTCTTAAGAACCTTGAATTTTGGTGTGTTCTGGTCACCAGTCACCTTTTTCTCCAGTAGAATATATATCACCTGCTCAAAAATATCTTACTTCAGTTTGAAATATTCTTTATGTATTTTAAAGAAAATTACATAAACAATTCCATTGAACCACCACAAGGAAAAGCATCAGCATAAATACTACCAGAAATATATTTAGGACATGGCCCTAAATTGGCTGGATACACAAAATAACAAATAACAAAATTTGCTGCAGTGCAGTTTCTTACTTTGGACTATATACCAAGACTGCTATTGAATGGGCAGGCTCAAGTCCAAGCTACACCAGGAATGGATGAGCCACCATACTTGAGAACCAACTAAATGGGTCTCACATGAGCTCCATTAGGAATCCGCAGGCCTCTTGTGAACACAGCTCTCTGCAAGGGCAGCCAGTGACATGACACTCCTGTGTTCAGAGCATCATGTGGAGTGAGAGTGAGGAATGCCACTGGCTCTAATAAGAGATATTTGGTATTCATAGTACTTTTCATAAGTCACAGCTCTGTACATACATTTAAGTCCCCTTGGATAATAGCTTCATCTTCTACCAAACACAAAACTCCTTCTCTGGGTCCTTTCTAGCAATCTGGAGGGTAAGGGCACTTGAGAACAAACTTTCTGAAGCAGGATTGGTCATTGCTTCTAAGCAGGGCTGGATTTAGGTTTGACGAGGCCCTAAGCTACTGAAGGTAATGGGGCCCTTTATATGTCCAGCTGTCCTTTGTCAATAACAAATTGTTGCTGTTTATTGTGTTGAATATATGCTATATAGCAGGGACATCCAAATCCCAGGAGGCTGTGATCTACGCACAGAATGAAACACTGGCAGTGATCTACCCATGCGGGGGGGGGGGGTCGTAGTTGTTGAGCTTTTTTTAGGGAGGGCAGACATAACTGTCAACCTTTTGGAGGGGTTCAGGTAGAAGTCACTAAGCTTTTGTTAGGGAGGAAGGTCGAAATTTTTGACCTTTTTTAGGGAGGAGGGTCTAAATTGGGGGGCAGCGACAAAGATGATAAACAATAAGTCATTTCACCAGCGGAAATTTGAACATAAGAAATTGGAGCACAACACAAAACAGTGTTGCTGTATGTAGGTTTTATTTTATTTGTTTTTTATATTTTGGAAATGTACATCCAGGTTTTTTCCTTTACATTTTTTGGGGGCCTCCAAGAGAGTGAGTCCCTAAGATATAGCTTGTTTAGCTTATACATAAATCTGGCACTGCTTCTAAGTAACAGATTTACCCAGGTGCTCTCTTTCCAAGGGTTGTGTGCACCAGTGAGGAAACAGGCGTTTCTGACAAATGTTTCCATATGTTTATACCGTGGTACCTCGGGTTAAGAACTTAATTCATTCCGGAGGTCCTTTCTTAACCTGAAACTGTTCTTAACCTGAAGCACCACTTTAGCTTATGGGGCCGCCGGGCCGCCGCTGCGCAATTTCTGTTCTCATCCTGAAGCAAAGTTCTTAACCTGAGGTACTATTTCTGGGTTAGCGGAGTCTGTAACCTGAAGCGTCTGTAACCTGAGGTACCACTGTAATTGCTCACTGTAATTTCACTGAAACATGAAAAATGTATTTATTGGCTGAGCCATCAGTAAGAGTCACACTCTGAAAGGTGACTAAAGGGAAATGGAGATTGGGGTGGACCTTGGTGATATGCTGTCCCGTGCAAGGCCAACATCTGACACCCTCCCCGCTAGCCCTCTTGATGCCAGCTTAAGCTGAGCTTTGGGGAGGAGGCATGAGGCTCTGGCAGGGTCCTAGAGCCCTTCTATCCCCTTCCCAAAGCCTGGTAAGCACTTGCCTGGCTTTGGGAATGAGGAGGGAGGACTCTAGGACCCTGTCAGAGCCCTCATGGCTCCTTCCCAAAGCTGCTCGCCTGCATCCCCAGTGTGGCCACATGCACCGCTCACACTGCCCTCAATCCATCTCTGTGAAGATCCACCGAGAAACAGCAGATCATTCAAACTCGGCACCAAAACCTTTATAAATTCTAGTGGGTGTGTAGAAGTCACTGATAAAGTTGTCCATGCCATCTGCTGAACAAAAATTCCCTTTAACCCAGTTTTAACTGAACATCAGAATCGGCATAGCGCTAAAATAGTTTCCCCTCTGACTAACAGGACTCACCGGATCATAAAGGAAAACCGCAGCATTTTCCAGTTCAGTCCATGATATGGAATGTGGATGTCGTACGGTTTATTTTATAATGATGATTTATTATCGGGGGGGAAATGAGGGTTCAGGCAGAGACATATTTTCTAAAGGATTTATTGTTCACCAAAATGGCTTGTTTTGAAGAAACAATTCTTCTCTCTCTTTCTCTTTCTCTCTGTTTTTTTTGGCAGTTCCCTGTGGCTCCATCACAGGCTTGCTTTCATCTACAGTTCTCTTTTTATTTTATAGCAGTCATTTAAAATTTTTCTCCCCTCTGTTACCTGCTGCTTTCCCTGTTCTGCCATGTAAGGATTTTGAGTATCAGTATTCACTACTATATGTTGGTATTCTGGTAATGATACTACATTGAACTAGGCTCTGGATGATTTTTTTAAAAAACAATTCATGGCAGAATCATGGTTGAAGATTGGGACTCAACGATCACTCTAACAATACAGGAAAGGGTTGCTCTGGCAGTTAGTGTGATGGGACTGGTTGTATCCCAGAGAACTTGGGAAATAGCAGATGAGACATTTCAATTGCAGGAGTTGCACCAGTGGCAGCAGAGGAGAGACTGAAAGTCGCCCTTAAATATTTTCAAATCAAAGTTGCAAAAAGCAGTGTAATTTCAAAGCATTTTCCTTAGTTACTTTTCTAATAGTCTCACATAGCAACATTATCAACACAGATTGAGGTATATTTACATTATTTTTAATCAAAAGTAACCTATCATCAATAGGTGTCAAAGGCATCATATAAAGCAGTCAAATAATTCATAACATAATATTAATCTGACTACAAAATTACGTTTTAAGCAAGCAAACAAACAAACCCTAAATACGGGGGAGGGGACAAAATTCAACCAGTCACTCTAATTTTTAAGCAAATTAAGGTGGGCCTTAGACAGGGCCATTCCTACCAGTTGACAAAGTGAGCTGGCTGTCTCAGGCAACTTATTTGGGGTATCTGGAAAGGGCAGGAAATAATATATATATATACCAATAAATCATATAATCTACATCTTTCTTTTCCTATGAAAAGACGTCTATGTGATGCAGCCTGGAAATATTATATCTGAGGTGAATGTGGTTAAATGTGCATAATATATGTGCATCCATAAAATATGGATAATAGTCATCTATAGTACAGTCATATATGAGGAAGGACCATAGCTCAGTGGCAGAGCATGTGCTTTGCATGCAGAAGGTTGCAGGTTAAATCCCTTGTCTGAAACCCTAGAGAATCACCTTCCACTGTGGCAAGATTCCCAGGGCTTCCACTAACCATGTGGGAGACCACCATCAAAAGAGGAAACCCTCAAGACATCACATTGCTGAGAGCTTCCTCAGCAGTGGAGCTGGCCATGATCACCAGGCATAATTTTGAGGAATGCTTTACAGCAGAGCATGACTACTGCTGACCCATGGTTTTTCCATGCTGCATTGGTCCTGCTCTAGGAGATGCAACCTCTCACATGCCTGTTTTTCATGAAGCGCAGTTAGCAAAGCATGGGCAAGTACCAGTGAAGATGTGCCTTTAGGGCAACTCCTACCACATTTGTGTGTGTGTGAATATACACACACTCTTTTTCTTCTTCTTTGGCAATCACTCGTAGCTGAGTAAGATTGTCTTTCATAAACACGGTATTAACAATGAGTCTGTAAGTTAACTCAAAGTGACTGGAGGCCAATTCTGGACCCACAAGTCCTTCCACAGTGGGGACATTGGTTTCCAGGCAGGAGTTGATCACGGTGTGGATTTGCCAAGCGTGCTTTTCTCTTAGCACGTTTCTCCCTTGCATCCTGAGTTCAAGTGTCTTCAAAGCCCATGACACCTTTGGTAAAGGCTGTTCTCCAATTGGAGCGCTCGCAGGCAAGTGTTTCCCAATTGTTGGTGTTTATACTATATTTTTAAAAATTTGCCTTGAGACAGTCTTTAAACCTCTTTTGTTGACCACCAGCATTACGCTTTCCATTTTTAAGTTCGGAATAGAGTAGTTGCTTTGGAAGATGATAATCAGGCATCCACACAACAGGACCAGTCCAACAAAGTTGATGTTGAAGAATCATTGCTTCAACACTGGTGTTCTTTGCTTCTTCCAGTACACTGGTATTAGTTCACCTGTCTTCCCAAGTGATGTGTAAAAAATTATGGGGACACCATTGATGGAATCTTTCAAGGAGTTGGAGATGGCGTTTAAAAGTGGTCCATGTTTCACAAACATATAATAAGGTTGGTAGTACAATAGCTTTGTAAACAAGCATTTTGGTTTCCCTGCGAATGTCCTGGTCCTCAAACACTCTGCACTTCAATTGGGAGAAAGCCGCACTCGCAGAGCTCAGGCGATGCTGGATTTCGGCATCAATGTTGGCCCTTGTGGAAAGTGCCCACCACACAAACACACACATGCACAAACGCACACACAGTATAATTAGTGTATAATTCTATTGATTTTTATGACACTAAGGGTTGTACTTAATGCTGAATGAATGGAGTTCCAATCATCGCTCATGCAATGGGGCTTCCCCTTCCTCTCCATGTGTGTCCCTCCAAATCTGCTCCTTAGGGTCCCCCAACCTGCCAGATTAGATCTGGAGGGTACAAGGGGGCTGCATTGGAGAAGAGAGGAGAGAAGTTCTGTTGCACATGCGGAAGTCTGTTGCACAAGTGGAATGGCAGTGCTTGATAGAAACCTACACAAATAAAAGCAACTTAAAAAAAATGCACAGAAACTCACCCTCAGGCAAGAAAAGGTTTGGTTTAAATTTATTTTGATAGATTATATTATTGGAGAAAGGGTATGGACTTAACTCAAATCTTTCTTCTGCCCTCCCTCAGAAACCACTAACTAGCATCACAAACTTGGCAAAAGGATGGGGGAAAGGGCTTTAAAAAAATAAATAGGGGAAAGCTCAGTAAACATCTGTGTTAGCCGAACTGCTGAATGTTTGTTAACCAGTAGAGCAGGCAAACTGATCAATAGTGCAAAACAAAGGAGCCCAGGTACAAATGTGTTCTTGTACCTCCATTTCAATAAATTATCTGGGCTGGAAGGACAGGGGAGGGTTCTTCGAAACAATCATTTTGGGATCAAGAACAAAATCATCTCAGCCCACATCTTGATTTCTGCAAAAACCCGGCAGGAATTATGAGGCTTAACAGCCTCCCGACAATTAGCATATGATAAATACAAAAAACGATATATTAAAGCAAGAGGAGGAAAAGGCCAGCGTTTTACACCTACAGTAATATAATTCCACTACTTAATGCAAAGTAACAGGCATTAGAGTGTTTGGGATCCTCTTCTATGGTGTTATCTGCTCTATCAGTAAATGAGACTATGTGAACAGTACAACCTATAAATAATTCAAGGCCTGAGATGGCAATTATAGAGCCATGCACAACCAGCATGAATATTTTATGAAGGCTAAAACAGCCCTCAGAATGAATCATGGAGAGATGAACACACACACACACCCCAAGTATTGCTTCCAGACATGCCTTATATCTGAGCCTTAGAATACGCACACCCAAAAAACCCCACCCCAAAACACCGCTACCCTGAAAAGGAGAAATGGCATTCCTTTTTTATTATTTGATAAAGGAATAAATAACATTCAATAAAATGTACTGAGGGGAATGGAAGGGGAGAAATGGATAAAAAAGGGCAACACCTCTATCTATCTGTAAACCTCTCTCTTGAGTGCAAGACAGGGTTGGTGAGAACAGACTCTTCCTTTCTGCACTAAGAACAACTTTTGCGACGCGTATGGACTTTTAAGCATGCAACTCCTGTCGGTTTCGGCGGGAGCTGCACCTGGAGGACAGCAGCCCGAGGCAGTAAATCTCCTGCCCCGCTGAGAAACTGAACATCAGTAGTGAACCAGCTTTTTATTTTCGATCTATTGACTGTTATAAGTTGATTGATATAAATTCAATAAATGATCATAATCATAATTGATTGAAGTAGTGGACCAGCTGCCCGGGTAATTAGCTGATGCTAGAAGTAGAGTCCCACAGTATAATTCTTGAATAGGGATGGTTTGGGTCAATAGTTTCTGAGAGTGCAACGTCACACTTGTATCCCTGGTCTGCGATTGTTTTGTGTGATCTGCACTTTATTGGGAATCACTTTTGTGCTCAAGCTGCAGTGTCCACACAGCAGTCTTTGGCATGCACACAGGGTTTCAAGCCACCCTTTTCTTGGGTGCAATATAAGGTTGGTGAGAATAAGCTGTTCATTCCTGAGATGCCTGCTTGGGTGTCTGCTCTAAAGATATGGTGTAGTCTCCTCCCTTGCTTTCTAGCTATACCAGAGATACAACAAGCAGTACAGACACAGCCTGCTCCTGATATATCATTGCCATCTTGCCTTTCCTCCCTGGACTTCTCAGTCTCCAAACCACCTTTTACTCAGCATGCAAGGAGTTGTTGGTGCTGCCATCAAGCCAATCAAAAGAGAAGTGAGGAGACATTGGGCAGGTGGCAGCACTGAGGCCCACCTGAAAGTTGCCCAAGGCCCACTGTTTGAAAAATTCAGGCTTAGATCTCAAACACACAGAGAGAGAAAGAGAGAGAGAGAACTTGTATTGCACCATTGAGTCTGAGCTGCCATATTCTCATTTATTGACAGTGCATCAACATTGTGTTTACCATGATGCTTACTTAGAGATGCTTCCGACATTTGACCAGGGTTGAAGAGGCAAGGAGCATGAGTGGTTTGCACTCCCTATTCTCCCCCAGACATTTGAACCTCCAAAGTCACTCTAACAAACAACGTAAAGAACAGTAACGCATGGTTGTTATAGAAGGAGGCAGATGCTACAATCAAGGAACAATGGCTGAAATCATAGGATCAGTCCTCTGCAGCAAGGCCATGGGGTCACAGAGAAAAGCAAGACTATGAAGGATCCAAAATTGTGACTTGGTTCACAGAGACTGCTGCAATTTTGTGGTTTTGGCAAACATGACGAGCAATTGTTTCAGTTAGTTTGTGGCTGCCACCATGGGAGACATGGGGGCTAGACTTTATGCCTCATGACTGAGGGATTGCAAAATGAAGGATCATCAAGCTAAAACGGTGTCATTTAGGGTGCACATTTAGCAAAGTAAATGCCAGCAATGCCAGTCACTTAAGGGTGAGTTACACAACATCCTTGGACACTGAAATCTGAATGGGGGTGGTGGTGAAGAAGAAGGCTATAATAAGACTGGAGGCAAAGAACAAGACAAGCTTGATGAATAGTTAAAGGAATCTGAAAACTAGGAAAGGGAGAAAGTATTGTTGAGTGCTATAAAAGGGTTGCTTTGGAATGGTGTGTGGTAGAAGAGAGGGTCCTTTAACTGTAGGCCCACGAACACGTTTTCCCCTCAAGAAGTCCCCTTCTGCCACTACTCATTTTCTCCATCATTAAAGAATCTGCTAGACGGATGCAGAGGAGGAAATCCAACTGCTTTCAAATATTGTTCCTACTATTGATAGGAGTGAGCATGGAGTAAGATTCTGATCAGATTAGTGAAGCAATGAATATGCGGGGAAAACACTACAGAGATGCTATCAGTAGTAGTAGTGAGCTATTAGAATATGTGAAGTGTTGGCACATTTCCGTTTCCGTACTTATTAATGTTTTCTTTTTCCTCTTCTGGTTTTTACCAAAGTGACACAGTTTAGAGATACGGAGATATGCAAAGTGGTTTTTTAAACCATATGCATACACAGAAATGAATACTGTAACCAAGCACTGTTGATTTTACAGCATCCATGCAGTGAAGAGCATCTGGGAAACAGAATTAAATATTGGGAAAGTTGTGGATTGGATTCAAGGAGTGTAGAACATGGGGAAATCGGCAAGCAGGCATTTTCCGATGTAAACTCTGTGTGCAGTGGTGGGACGGAATGCATATCATCAGACCACAAATAAAAAGAAAATACCCTACTAATTGCAAGGCTGTATCAAAGTCACGAAGTACGTCAACTGATTTGATGTTTGCATATTTTCTGTACTTCCTGGGTTTCTGCTTGGATCTCAGTTTAGGCATTTCACAATACAAGGTGGGGCAGCGCATTCAAATGAGGGGAGAAACCACAGGCAGCTGGCATAAATGTTGAGTTTGTTTATTTGCTTAACATAATCAAACTTTTTATCCACTTAATTAAGAGTTGTGATAGCTTTTTTAAAAAAGAAAAAGAAAATAAAGCAAAACCTGAATGGGTTAATCTTTTCTTTATTTTGACATTCCTGTTTACCTTTTCTAAAAGCCATCACAGGCATGATAAAGGATAGGAAAGCTAAATGTTAACACATGGAGCACTCCGTGGCTAGTGAGGAATTTCTCTCATATTTTTTTCGAGTAACCCTGGCCAAAACAAACTGTGCAAGTTTGATTTTCTTCATCATGAATTGACAGCTTATTTATCTCCACAGAGGAACATTCTAAACCCTGCAACATTTTCAGAGAAATATGGCAGGATAGTGCTGACTCTTCCAAAAATATCCTTCCTTTATAAAATCCCATATGGAAGCTACAGTCTTGTGTACCCTTACCTGGGAATAAGTCCCACCAAACACAGTGTGTCCTTACTTCTACGTAAGATCGTGTTAAAAGAAGAAACACTATTATGAATAATTAGTAGCAATAATAATGAATATTCAGGCACTATGATAGGACACAAAAATGTACGACTGAGCTACTTCATCATCTGACTTGCGATCTGTGATTTAAGACCCTCCCTACATGATAATTTCCATGGGTGAAAGGAATTTCAAAGTGGTCATCTGCTCCAAAACAAGTACTTTTCCATAAAGAAAGTTTAGGTATCCTTTGGCTGAGATTCTAACCACCTTTCCTACTACTGAATTCCACTGAAATCATTTGGGGTTACTTCCAAGCAATTTATTTATGATTAAGTGACTGGGGGACATCCAAAATATTTGACTGAATCAGAAATTCATGTAAATGGGAGTTTTATTCACATAGGGCTACAGTGATAGGGGATCTGTATAATGGGAATTCTACAGTATTGTGGTGGGAAATATGATCCACCTCATTATTGTGGGATAATGCCTGAGCTCTGCAAGGGTAACGGGGAAAAGTCATTTCCATCTGCCATCAGTTGCAATGAAAATAATGGTTTTGGATGACTGTAAGGCGGCTTGAGTTGGAATGCAAATGTAAGCAGGGAGGTGCAGTGGAAGAAGCACACCCCGATGGCCTTCTTGTATGTGACTAAACCAAACTCTGATTCTGTCAGTCACTGATCCTGTCAGTCATCTTTAACCATTTAAATCAATACACGGGAAAGAACAGGATCCAGCCATGCTTAAACGAACACGTATTCAAATTTGGGTATTGAGTTAAGGGTTGTTACAAATCCTGATGCTCCGTAATTCATTCATTCATGAAAAGAGCTGCCTCTCTGTAGCATGTCTGTGTGGAATGTTCAGGCAAACTTCTGGACTGAAAGCTGACTTATGAGTAGACCCACTGGTTTCAAGAGTTCTTCCATGAAACTCACTAAGATGAGTAGTTTACTGTGAAAGTATATTCTATCTAGCCGATACACAAAATCAGCATAATACTAAGGAACAATCTGGATCACTTTCGCAACTCTGTCATGTGTCCAAATTCTTAGGCATCTGTTATTTGTTTTACAGAAACTGGCATGACTCTACTGGAGGCTTTCCACAAATAGTAAAACTATACAATCACAAAGCATTGTTTGATAATTTTCACCTCTTCTGCTAAGTGGGCACGCAAAAGACCTTCAATCTCACAAGACCTGGTGAATTTATATGAAGTCATTCTGTTGCCAAGAACATTTTTAAACAAACTGAGGCCTGGTTCATACATCAGCCCGTGCATCCACCACATGTATTCAGAGGAATCTGGAGAATGTTCAACCAACTGACAGAACTGATAGCTACATACAGACATCAGAATTCCTTGGTAGCCCTCAGAATTAGGGATGAGGGGGAAATTAGATTCCCTTGTCATTCAAAAGTAAACTTAGGTGATTTGCACTTCCCTAAACAGTAAATTAACTACAACACAGCCGTCCTTAGAAATTTGCATGTCTCCAAATTTTACAGTCTAGTAGTTATCCATCATTGTCACCACCAAAGGCTCAAGAGTCACTGGTGTCTAGGGGTGCCTTTTACCAGCTCCAGCTGGTGTGCCAGCTACATCTGTTCCTGAATGGAGATAGCTTGCCTCCGTGACTCATGTGTTGTAACCTCTAGACTGGTTTGTTGCAAACAGGTTCTATGTGGGGCTGCCTTTAGGGTCAATTCAGGACTGTAGCTAGTGCAAAATGCAATGGCTAGGGTACTTACTGGCGCCCCCTACTTTGTTCATATTACACCGCTGTGGAAGGAATTGCACCTGTTGCCTATTCACTACTGAGTGAGTTTAAGGTTTTGTTGTTGATTTATAAGTACCTGACAGTTTAGGACTAGGCAGTCTGAGAAAACACTTAGTGGAGAAAGATCTTATGGCTACTCAAAGAAAAGCTTTATCTTCAGTGGCCTCCGCACTATGGAGTGACTTCCCCTTAGAGACAGGACAGGTACCTATCATTCAGATGTTTCACTGGTTGGTTAAAAAAAAAGTTTCTGTTCGCATGGTATTCCTGGGTACTTATCCTTAGTACTAGATTTCATGAACTCTGGATATTCTAGTGTATTGTTTTATTGTAATGCTGTAGTAAACCAACTTGTAGTTTTTCATAACAACAAACAGTATATAAATGATTTGAAAACAAATAAAATAAAGCCAAACTACTGGTTCCAATTACTGCTGCTACAGTCACCTAACCTCTGAACCCAAGGTGATGATTCATAATCTGAGGTGCAAAATGAACCCATCTTGGAATTTACATCATTCAGAACGCATCATCCTCTGGCCACATGACAGAAGATTTTCTCATTCTGTCTAAGAAAAGAATATCCAAGAGCCATTTCACATATTACATTCACCACATGTTTCACATACACAAACTCTTTTTGTGTTAGAATACTTCCAAATGTGAGCCCTCATTTGTAGTCTGAAGTTGTACAGTCACCTGCTATTTGTATACTAGACTGAAGTCCTATGTATAATGAATTGTACAAGCAAAACCATGAACCTAAGTAGCTCTGGGCACAGTATTGAGACTTATAGTTGTTTTGTACATAACTTCTGTCTCCACCTTCCAGTCTCCCAAGGAGGATAATTATTTCAGAGCAGCTTTGTCAGCAAAATGAGAGTGCAAAGGAAGACTTTCCCTTCTTATCCCTATCAGGAAATTAATGGATGAAAGGAGAAATTAAATTTGAGCCCTTATGTTGTGAGCTATTTGGGGATAGTAATTGATAGATTTGTCTTTGATGAAAACACAGTAACCTGCCCTGAGGCTACAGGATAGGGCAGGATATATATAATGAATAATTTGTGGGTAATTAAGGAAGCCTTAGACTGTGTGGACACAATCCAGTGAAATTTTTTGCAGCTAGGAGAAAAT
The DNA here is from genome assembly GCF_965113315.1 of Podarcis vaucheri. NCBI lineage: Eukaryota > Metazoa > Chordata > Lepidosauria > Squamata > Lacertidae > Podarcis > Podarcis vaucheri. Next base: position 72,119,681 of record NC_138760.1, read on the forward strand.
AAAACATTCCATGCAAATGCATACAATGATGCCCCAACAGGTTTATTTTTAACAGTTTTGGGAGTGCTGTGATTTTGAGTGAGGGAGAGGAGGAGGAGAAGGTCTGCTTAACTCCTTTCCTACCAGCTGTTTTTCCAAGCAAACTGGCTCCTTCCCAAAAGCTGCTTTCCTCTTCTCTTGCCACCACTCACTGTTACTCCATGCAATACTGTATTTCTACTCATTCCCCAGCAGCGTACAATTGTAACACTATTCCAAAATGGCTGTACAGTGGTACCTCAGGTTACAGACGCTTCAGGTTACAGACTCCGCTAACCCAGAAATAGTACCTCAGGTTAAGAACTTTGCTTCAGGATGAGAACAGAAATCGTGCGGCGACAGCGGGAGGCTCCATTAGCTAAAGTGGTACCTCAGGTTAAAAACAGTTTCAGGTTAAGAATGAACCTCCAGAACTAATTAAGTTTGTAACCAGAGGTACCACTGTATGTGGTTTTGAATGAAAACAAGGTTCTATCCTAATTTTTTTCACTTTTTATTTTTTGGTATGGAAGACCATTCAGTCATGTCCTACAGTCTGGAATGGTACTGGTTTATGGTCCAATCTGCCATTTGTGAAAGGAAGGCTAATTTTCTACTGGAATGTGAAAGTACCGCACAGTGTTTCCAAGATAGAAAAGAGGGAAGGAAAAGGAGAAAACCAAGCCCATCCATTTATCTGAACCAAGAGCATTTGTGTTTGGTGTTGAAAAGATCCCTGTTGTGGTCAAAAGGCACCGATTAAGATCAGACTTCAGATAAGCAGGAGTTTAATCCTTCATGTAAAATCTTCAGAGGCTTCATAAAAGGAAACCTTCTACAGAGTAAATTATAAAACTCTCCTACAAGAGACTTCAGAATTCACAAGAGATTCTTGACTGTGCACTGTGGGGCCTATTCTTGAATCAGGCAGAAAGTGCCATTCACTGAGGGCATGTGGGACTCCACAGCAACAGGAGCACTCATCATTTTGAGCTTTAACAAATATAGTGCACTCTTGATCTGGAGGATTGCTTGAAAACAGTTAGATGGGGATGTTTAAAGCACACAATTTCCAGCCTGCCCATGTGTGTGTGTACGTACAAGCAAACACTTACATTCCCTGAGGTTAAAACTATTGCATAATACCTCAAATATTTATTAAATGTGATATCTGGCTTTCCACAATACCGGGAGACAGGTAACTACTACAACAGCAGAATAATAATAGCAAACTGGCCAACAGATGGCAGCTAAAGCAAATCACCTGATTTAAATAAGATCTGTATTCAATTCATTCAGGCAAATTTTCAGAGGAGAATTTAACTTGACTGCCAGAGGGAAATCATGCTACAGAATGAGCCAAGCCAACTTGTAGTTGTGCACAAAATTACTGCCCCTAATGTATGTATTTAGAATACTGCATATCACTATACTAAATGAGACCAGGATGGAGCAATCACAATACCTCAGTAGGTTTCCTGTTTTAACCACTGATGTAGCCCACTTGTCCACAAAGTTATTGATGAGGCATGTTTTTGCATGAGGCTGATTTCTAAGGACAGCACTCCAGCATTTATATGCTGAAAGAAAATATACATGAAAAATAAAGCAGAGTGAGTGAGCAAGACCTGAATAAGCCTGGAGAGAGAAAACACAAAAGAGCTCGGGGTTAGAGGCAGTGGCTGGCATTATTTTACATTAGAAAAAAACCCACATTCAAAACTGTAATTGATAGCAGTTAAGTGTTAGGAAAAGGGGGCCACACTGTTCAGGCAAATAACCTGTCAATCAAACTCAGCATCTCTTTCAGCGAATAAAAGCTTCATTGCCACATTGTAAGGACAGAAACAGACAGCATTAGAGTGGCCTGTTTGTCAAGTTTATGTACGTTGTCTGGAGCCATTTAGACCCTGAGGGTCAAATAATAATGTGAGTTATCAGTGGTTATTATAATTAAGAGAAAAGTACAAAAATATAATATTTTCAAAAATTTGTCTAAAGCAACCAAATTATCCCTTATAGTCTAAACTAATAGTAGTTCCATTATATTATCATACATCAATACATCATGACATCATATTTTCTCTCTCTCTTTTTACCTAAATCAGAAAACATGCCATGCGACCCACTCAGAGTCTTTTGGAACATTCCTCTTTCCCCTGTTAATTGAGGCAACACATATAGCTATCAACAAAGCCTTTAAGGGCTACCATTCATTTCTACTATTTATCCAAGACAGAACAAATTCTGGTCTAATTTAGCCAAACATCTATAATCTGGTTAAAGTAGCTGATAGCCTTGATCCAAGTGTTTTGAACAGGCTTCCATTCCCACATCAAGCCGAGCATTTCCTAAGGCTGCTTAAAGTAATCCAGTATTTATTCTGGCAGGTCCCCTGGGCTTGAGGACAGCAGCAAGGTAGCACAGTTCATGCAGGGCCGCCCTGAGGTTAGTTCCAAAGCAGCAACTAGTGCAGAATGTGATGGCTGGGCTGCTCAAGGGACCGCCCCACTGCACACATATGACACTGGCTGCCAGTTAGCCACCAAGCCAGATACAAGGTGCATGTGTACATGTGCAGGGGGGGGGGTGATTAAAAGGCCCTAAACAGCTTAAGCCATGTTATCTCTTGCATAGGCCACCACAGTTCTCTGCAGACTGTAAGAGAGGCATTGCTAACCATCAGTAGCAGCCCATGTGGGGCACCCTTGCTCTCCTGGCTTCTGAACACAGCATGCCATTGGCACTTACTGCAGGAGAAGAGGGGGATGTGTGTGGTAGTGTGTAGTGGAGCCAATCCACGTCACAGCCTTCAGATTCATCTGGCAGTGGTGCAGAGGAAAGCCTTCTCTGCTGTGGCATGCAGTGTGTGGAACAAACTGCCCACTGGGAGAGTGTTTTCTCCACCAACTTAAAACATGTTCATCCAGGTGCTCGCCTCCTCCTCCTCCTCCTCCTCCTCCTCCTTATTATTATTTAGTTTGGATACCACTTACTTGTCAAAATGGTGCATTTGGCGTTGGCTCCTGATGCCTGGCTACTGTGTGAAATAATTAATGCTGTTTCATTGATCTGCTTTATTGTATTGTTAACCATTTTATTATTATCTAGTAAACTGCTTTGGTGTTTTTCCAATAAATAAATAAGTGTTGCCGCAATGGTATGGTTGTTTTTGAAAAGAATTTTTGCACTGCAGGAGTTCCTTGCTGCTGTCACAACATACACTAAGGGCTCATCTTGTGAATCAATAGTTGCTATCTGGTCTCCATTCCAGTGCTTTGCCATCATTGCTACAGGCATGTGCACTTTCCTGTGATAGTGCTAGTCAGCCCCTTATGTTACACGGCAGCAGCTGTGTGGAAGCACCAACACATGAAAGCATATTCAATGTGCTGCCATCTGCCTCATTGCAGGGCAGATTCAAGGGTAAACCATACGTGGAACGAGTCTGCCCCTGCAGCTTGATGGAGGTAGATACTGTCTCTCATGCCTTGTTACACTGCCGTTTCTACGGGGATATACACTCAGTATTTATTACCCCTGCTATGCAAAAATCTCCAAATGAATCCGAACTTCAATGTCTAAAATCCCTGGTAGAGGACAAGGATCCTGAGATCACATTAAGAGTAGCCAAAACCTAGGGAACAAGCTGTGCTATCATAATGATTAAGGCCTTAAATGATAATTTTAGGTTATATGTTAGTGACTAAGTTTTAATTTATATATTTTTAAACTATTGCTATATCTGTTTTGTCCCCGTTATACCTAATTGCAAATTCAAATGTATCCCTATCATGTTTTATGACTTCCTTGATATTGTATGTGGGCTGGAACTGGTCTGTGACCAAAATAATAAATTCATGCACATGAAAGCATTGTTTTGGGAACCAAATCTACTACCTCACACATAATGATGAACAGAGATAGGAAAACATCGTGTTGAGGGTTTTCAGAATGCTATTTCCTCCCTCCCTTCTAAATATTTGAGATTACTATGACATCAGAAAACCCACACAAAACCTGCGATGAAATAGATTAATTTTTACACAGAGAGGTCATGAAAGACAGCCCTGCGTGCAGTTAAGTTGAAACACTGATTATGCTCAAAACAATTTCTGAGAATCGTTTAGGTTCAAGAGGGCTCCAGCCCATCATAGCTCCCACTCATTCATAGAGCCGTAGAGACAGGGAGCATAGTGGGACCCAAGCAATCTTTCCAATCTGAACAACCATCTTCTAGTTTTGCATAGAAGAACTCCTGGGATGAGGTAGAGGGATGTACTTGCCTACTGCAGGTAAACTTGCCATGTGATTGCTCTTGACGCTATCCAAACCACATTGCCATATTGCAAGTAACTATGTCTTAAGGCAAGGGAACTTCACAAAGCTGAGAAGCAGTTCCTGATGAGCCTCAGCCTTGCCAAGATTATGTTTTTTAACCATTTTGGAGTTGAGGCACTGTGAGCATCGCTTAAAATTCCGGAATAATTTCATTACAAACATACAGCTGGGGTGGTCTGTGGTCATATGTCTAATAGGGGTATGTCAGCCACAAATTCAGCTTGGGTGGCTATACCCAGGCCACCGTCTCCAACAAGGTTACAATGTATTGAATCCTAAACTATAAAATAAAACATACTCTCATATTAACATTTTATATATCTGCTCAAACGCCAGGCAAAATATGCTTTAGCCTGTGTTTCTTACAATGCAAGTTTGCATTTAACCCTATATGAACTGACTCTTGCTGTGGAGTCAAACAACTCATTAACAATTAATTCAGTTCATGCAGCAATCAGCTGGGTCCCAGGGTATGGTCTGGAGGTGACTTGAAGTCACTGCCTTGCTGAAGCTAAGAAAGTCTGGATCTGGCCACATTGTATGCCACTACCACCTTGGGTTTCAGGGCAGAAAAAAAACAATTTATATAAAATAAAAATTGACAAGAAACCTTTCCTCCATTGAAGGCTGCTCTTTCCCCACGCGGAAAAATCTAAAATTTTCATTTCCACGTCACTACTCAGATGATTGCATTAAATGAGGCCAAAATTCCATTCTTCATTAGGTGAAGGTGGCAGCACTAGGCCTGCTCATGGTCTACACCTTGTGCCTAGTATATCTACTCAGCAGCTATGTAGAATTATAAATTGTAGAGTTGGAAGGGACCTTGAATATCATCTTGTCCAACCTCCTGCAATGCAGGAATATGCAGTTGTCCTATATAGGGATCGAACCTGTGACCTTCACATTATCAGCACCACACTCTAACCAACTGAGCTATCTCCAACTGCACAGAACTGAAGGGGCAGAGTTGCCAGCTCATTAGACCTTCTGGGAAGGGCACCAGGCCCCTGTCCCCCAGTCACTGGCAGAAGCTGGTAACCTACCAACACATCACATTAGCCATCCTCTGTCAAGGTGTCAATACTGAACCTATTAACCTGGAAGAAACACAAATTTGCAGTGCCCCCTTCTAAACAAGTGCACATCCGTATTGTAAGCACATTGCATGCAAAAAGGTTTTTTTTTCACCGACTTGTTATCTGTAGTGGAAATAATTGCAGCTAATTCCTTTGCACATGCAGTGCACAGACCATACAATAAAACACTGAGGAAGTTTGACACACACAGCAATATGTGCGTCCATTCCAAATTCCATTAAAATTGACAGGACTTACCCAAGTAGTGTGTGCAGGACCACACTGTCTGATCAAACCAGAAAAATACCAGCCACCTACACTATGCCTTGCCAGTATTCAAGGCAACTAGTACAGTGTTCCACTTAAAAACAAAATTCAGTTCTCCTTGTGAGTGACATACAGGAAATACTACGTTGACAAACATCAGGTGAATGTTGCACAGGCAAACAGAGCAGTGAGCTGTGACTGCAGAGGTAAGGAAGGAGACCTCATCTCTTAAAACCTCTGGAAAGCTATTAAGAGAAAAAGGCAGGTGATGATGCAGAGGAAGAAAGGTTAATCTGCCTTTTGTCTTAGAAACTTGCATTCTTTTCCTCCTGACCCAAGTTGTCTTCTGCGGCTTCAAAAAACACTGGGAGCAAACTGTTTTGTGTCTGCAGAGAAGGAATACCGAGCAACAACAATGAATACACAAGTTGGTTGGAAATAGATTTATCAGGCTTCAAGGATTATTGTTTGCAAAGAGATAGTACACACATTACTATTTCACAGTTCAGCTATGACATTATTAACCTACTGTGCAAGGATTTTATTGCCAGATTGCTTCATTTATCAAAAATAAGGGAAATTGAAAACCCCGTAAGGAAGCAAACATTTCAGCAGGCTTGAGTTTCGCTTAATGTCATTAATCTATCTATTTACACAAGAGACAGAAAGGTTCATTTAGTAATGCTTTGCAGTTAGGTGTAAAAGCCTCAAATCAGTTATCAAGCATGAGTACATGAATGTCAAATTTATTGTCGTAAGACGTTTTAGTCATTTTTCTCTGACATTAGGATTTGCTGGTAGACGCTTTTGTAGTTAAACACATTCCGCTATTGTAAGTGATAACTAGCCTCTTGCCAAATCACAAGGGTCCTTGTAGGACTTCCCTCTCGGGTGTTTTTGAAAAGCCACTCCAGCTAAAGCTGCTACACAGAGATTGTCCTCCACACCACCCTTAGACCATTTCTAAGGGAGAGTACTCATAGAAGCTAATAGTGTGGTGCCAATCAATCAATCAATCAATCAGTGACTGCAACTCTTTGCTTGTAGGGTTTCAAGCTTTTCCCCTAAAGGCTTACAAATGCAGGCTACGTCCTGTGTTACTGTTGATTCTCTTGTATTTACTGATTATTGCTTTTTTATTTGCTTTATTGCTAGTTTTATTATATAATCCTAGAATCGTAGCGTTGGAAGGGACCCAAGGGTCATTTAGTCCAACCCCCTGAAATGCAGGAATCTCAGCTAAAGCAGAATTAATTTCTTTATTCTGTTGGAAGCTGCTTTGAGCTTTGGAGAAGTGAGGCATAAGTGTTTGAAATAAGTAAATGAAAATGGCAGGTCACCTGATAATGAATTGTGTTGGTGGGAGTAAATTGCACCAATGTTTCAAGATTTTCCCACAGCCTTCCAAAGTTTCCACAAGGCAAATGCTAGAAAGGACTAGACGGGCTGGATAAAGATAAAGGTAAAGGGACCCCTGACCGTTAGGTCCAGTCACAGACAACTCTGGGGTTGCGGTGCTCATCTCGCTTTACTGGCCAAGGGAGCCGGTGTACAACTTCCGGGTCATGTGGCCAGCATGACTAAGCCGCTTCTGGTGAAACAGAGCAGTGCACGGAAATGCCATTTACCTTCCCCCCAGAGCGGTACCTATTTATCTACTTGCACTTTGATGTGCTTTCGTCAGCAGGAGCAGGGACTGAGCAACAGGAGCTCACCCCACCGCGGGGATTCGAACCACCAACCTTCTGATTGGCAAGCCTTGGGCTCTGTGGTTTAGACCACAGCACCCCCTCACGTACCATATAACAAACAATCATCTGTTCCATTCTGCCCCAATCACATCATCTAAGATCAACCAAGGACATCTTCTTTGCATGCACCAGGTGTGTATATTTTGAAAAAGCATTTACAGGACCACTCCGCAACTACAGAACTTTTTGCCTTACCAAGTTCATGAGTCACATAAATGGCTTAGGATGTGTTTCAGGACTGAGTCATCTCAAACAGTAATGTGATCTTAAAAACACTGCTCACAGCAGCACCTATAAAATAGAGGTCTTTCAGTTTCATAACCATATCTGTATAGGGTACCAGCTGGCATGCACAATGTGGTTGTATCCAAGATGGTGTGTGCTACTCAGCTTTCTGCTAGTAGATTAGGTCATGGCATCCAACCTCACCATCTTATGGATATAGAAGGATACTAAGAGATTTTATACAGGAAAATTAAGGCAACCTTGTTTCATTGCCCATAGGTCACTTACTGGTGTTGGGCTTTCTTTTTCAGAGACAAATTTCTTTTGAAATGCCATAACTTTTCAATTTAAATATCCACCACAAGAGTATTGAGAAGCGTAATAGGATTATCCACTATGACCTACTTTTGCCTCCACTAGACTGGATATGAGCAACCTGTGGAAATTCTACTCCTGCTACTATTTCACCCACATGTTCTGCAGGTATTTGAAACAATCATGCTGCTATCTACTGAGGCAAACCATTTGCATGTTGAGGCCCCGTGTCCACCCCATTCCCTAGGACTGAGTAACTAGACAATACACAGAATATTGGTTTTATGGGGTCAAATGAGACCACAACTTTTTTGGTTATAGATGTGAAGGTTTTGACCATAGGCACTGGGATACCATCTGTCTAATGCTATACCAGTGCAACTAGAATTGCATATCATCGGATAAAGGGACAGGTTCTAAGGACTAGTGACTGGTTAAAGACCAGGAAGGAGATGATAGGAGTAAACAAGCAGTTCTAATGAAATAAGGAATGAAAGCACTTGAATATTCCAGTGATCTGTATTGGGACATGCTATTTAATAGTAGTAAATGGTCCAGAGTTAGCAACAAGGCAACCAAGTCTGCAGATATCACCAAATGATTCAGGATAATGAAAACCCAAGTGGAATGCAAAGCAGTTCAAGGGGATCTCTCCAAACTGGTCAATTGAATAACAAAATGGCAAATGATGCCCAGTGTAAATAAATGTAAAGGGAGACAGATTGGAGAGAAAAAATAAAGTCCTAACTTTACATATAAATTTATGGGGTCTGAACTGGCAGTGACTATCGAGAAAGGAGATCTTGAGGTTTTGGTAGTAGATAGCTCAATGAAAATGTCAACTCAGTGTGCAGTAGTAGTGGTCAAAAAGACACATTCCATGCTATGATTTATTAAGTAACCAACTGAAAATAAAATAACATGTATCGTAATATTTTCATACAAATCCGTAGTGCAGCTGCATTTGGGAAAATGTCAGAGTTCTGGCCATCGCAGATCAGAAAAGTAACCAAAATTAACAAGGAGTTGGAAGAAAAAGCTAACGGTCTTTGAGGCTGTTTAGTTTGGAAATAAAGATGATTAAGGGAAGGTGTGATATAGGTTGACAAAATGATGTGAAGTGTGGAAGCAGTGGATAGAAACAACTTTTTCCTCTCTCTCTCTCTCTCTCTCTCTCTCTCTCTCTCATAATACTGAAACTCAGGATCACCCAGTGAGATTGATTGGCAATAGATACAGGAGAGACAAAAGAAAATAACTTCATATATCATTATTTCATGGAACTAGCTTCCATAAGCTGCAACAATGGCTACTAGTTTTCCTGGCTTTAATTTCCTTTTCCATTTGCAAAGTATATGTCTACCAACAGCTATTATCCATGACAGGTAAATGGAACCTCTAGCTACTGGTGGAGGAAGAAGCATGTGGGCAGAGTGCACTCCCAGTGGGGTGCCATTGTGGCTGCCCCCCCATCCGCGATGGGTGCCCCATCCCCAGGTCACGCACCATGCCCCTGTGGGCAGCGCGCCCCGCCCCCAAAATGTGCACCACACCCCCAGGACACACGCCACACCACGCCCCCACCTGCTCTCCGCCCCCTAGTGCTGGAGCATAAAGCTTTGCCACTGCCTCTAGCCTCAGAGACAGTTTATTGGGGGTTGTGAATTGAAGGGAGGAGGTAGCAAAGGAAAGCTATTGCCTTTATTCATTCATGAATCAAGAAACATGACTTTGGCATGACTTTGCCCAATTTTCACCATGCCAGTTCCAACCTGTACCAATTTGGATGCCTCTGAAGATATCGTTGCCTAGATTGACAAAGGGTTTCTTGAGGGGATGGCAGCAATTTTCGTCTTCATTTGGACATTGGGCACCCTTCTGAATTAAGGAGGAAGACCAAAATTCAGGGTGACTACAACCCAATTTGGCATTAATGATCCAAAACTGTGCCAATTTGTATGCCTCTAAAAATACTGTCACTCAGTTTGGTGTGACTGCACCAAATTTGTTGTGATGGTTCCAACCAGCACCAATTTGGATGGCTCTGAAGATATCATTGCCCAGTTTGGTGGAAAAGTTCCAACCTCTACCAGATTGGATGCCTCTGAAGATAACATCATCAAACTCAGCACGAGGATTCCTGAGATGGGGGTGGTGTTTTTTGTCTATGTTTTGACCCAGACACCATGTTGAACCAGGACAGCAGACCAAGTAAGCCATAATTAAACATTAGCACCCTGACACACACAAACTGATTTCTGGTTTGGAGAGGTAGAAGCTTCAGGTTGGGGGGGGGGAGTGCGCACACACACACACACACAGTCATAAAACTCACAAATGACACTATCCATAAAAAAACATATTTTTGTAGGTTTATTTAGATTCCCAGGCAGCACCAGGCACTTCCTGCTAGTGAACCATGATGAAGAATTAAGCTTGCCCAAATCTAAATCAACAGACCGCCCTCTTGTTTCAGCAGAGCTCATCACTAGGATTCATTTCTACATTAGGAAAGGTAAAAAAGAAAGAGTCGTACAGTACTCAGCAGCTTGAGGTGCAATGACTGTAGCTTACAATGCACAGCTGCATTCTTCCTGTTGCAAAATATATCAATCTCCTTGTGCCTGGGTCCCTCATATATCAAATAAGCATAACACCATTTCTCTAAACCACACTGCAGGTTGGGAGGATAAATCTGTTAAAAGACCATCAAGTGATACATGGCTATGCTAAAACAGGGCCAGGGGCTATAATCTGAATGGACTTGGTACAGCAACCTAGCTGCTGCTAAGAAGGTCTGGGTCTGGTTAGTGCTTGGACGGAAAACTACTGGAGACCCTTGTGTAAGCCATCCAGAGCTCAATGACAGAAGAAAGACAGGATATAAATGTGAAAAGAAATAAAGTCTTTTCCCCCCGCCCACCCTCCCAGTGCTACTTTGACAGCCTTGCTGTGGGGTGGAGGAGTAGAGTATAAACCTTTGTAAAAACAAATGAACGTAAGCATCAAAGACATAGTGCAACAGAATTTAGGTCAATGAACATCCTTACACTTAAATAAAACAATCTGATGTGAATGTGCACAATTGTAAAAGAATAAATCCATTCCTAGTGAATGCATAAAAGCATTTTGAGACCTGTGGTTTAAACAATGGTTTCTCAAATAAACATTTTCTGCAATTCATTTTAGGTGCATGAAAGCAGAATTATTTTTGGCTCCCCACCACCACCACCACCACTACTAACCACCACTCCAGCTATGAATTGCAAACCCAAATGATTAACCTCTCTGCTGGGCTCCTGTTTCCAGGGGAAACAGCGGAAAGGAAGATTTTTATGCTTAAATCTCTAAATCAGATTGCACAGGGCAGTGCTGGCAGGTGATAGCTGAGCAGAGGATACATCCTTTTGTCATCAAAACCTTACAAATTATTTATTTGATCAAGAAGGAGAGCTGCAAAAGGCATCACATATTGACAGTTTTTACTTCAGATTTCTCAGCCATCTTTCCCAGTCATGGAAGGAATAAAAAAGGGGCTCTTAAAATGTACTTTGCTTTCCATACTTTTTTTTGTGCACTGTGAATGTCAATGTTACAAGTGAAACCACCAGTCTAGCAGAATGAAATGGGGACAGGCAGCGAGGAAGGAATATTGTGCTTCTGTGCAGACAGAAGCAACATGGCAGAGTGGAAAGGAAAGATATGGGGAGATGTGATTCAGGAATGCTTATCTGGTTAGGTCTTATAAAACATTCATTTTATTTCAAAAATGTGATGTGGAAAGGGTTAATGCTGGTTGTTAACTCTAGAATAATAAGCATTGCTGAATCTCTCATCAGCATGAATATTCCTGGGTGTAGTAAAGTGTGGGTTAGTCTTTCCTAAATTAAGCTAATAGAAAAGGGGCAATTTTCAAGTTCCATTCTTGCCATTAAAAGGGTAATGGACTCATTCGGATGCCATGCCAAACTGTGTTTTAGCATTACATGCATGAACTACAACAAGCCTGGAACTCTCCCACTCCCCCCTTTCCATGCACCAGAGGAAGTGATTGGAATAATCTGCTTCCAGTTTTAAATCTGGCAGAGTTTCCTGGTAACGTCCAAACTCAGAGAACTCTGGTTACTTGAAACTCTAGTTAAGCAATTGTAAACCGCAGTTTGATCCTGGTTTGTTTGAACCAGCTGGAGTTTAAGCTAGCCAGAGTTCCCTTAAGCACTGTAGCAGGGAACTCTGTTTTGCTGAAAACCAAACCAAAAGCAGAAGTTTTAAATCTCCTTTTGGATGCAAAAAGAGAAAAAGAGGTAGTGTCCAAAGCTTCTAACAGCTCATAAATGTTATGTGTAAATTATGGTTCAGCCAGAGTGGAAAACAGAGCTCTAGATATCTCTGTTCTAGTTCCAACTCCAGTCACTGGGCCAAAATCTCAGAAAATATCTGAAGAGATGCTTGAAGCCACACACACAAAGTGGTCCAGTGGGGACCTCCATTGAGCTGCTTATTGGTTGTTTAGAAAGAAACGTGTAGCAGCTACACTGTAGCCAAATGTGCTAAGTACAATATTACAATATTTTTAAGGACTCAAAATAAGGGTCAGATATTCAAAGCAGCAGGTTGTCACAGGGAGAAGAGTTACAATTGAATTTTAGTACTCAGTTAACATGATTACGCCATCCACAAGTGGTAAACATTTTTGTTTTCACACTTCATGGCAGAGAACCATTTGAATCCTGGTTGTATGAATGGTACACATTTTGTTCAAAGTGCAGGTTTCCACAATCTCAAAAGAAAATGGAACACGATGAAGCTTGTGCACAAATCCTGCCAATCCTCACCCACCCACAATTAGTTGTTTTTAATTTAGCCAATGTGCTTTTTCATATTTGATTATCATATGTGACTCACAGCAAAACTTTCACTAAGATCCTTTATGAACCTCTCACGGGGATCCAGACTTGTGAACTGTCTCACCGTGGGTCACCGATACCTAGCCCTTTTATAAACACAAAAATAGCCAACGTTCTTCCTAACGTTTCATAGACCACCATCTGCTTCCTCCTATCAGAATTCAAATTCTCAGCTGCTACAGATCCAAAATGGCAGTGGCAGTCTGTCCTTCTAATCGTTCCCCTGTGGGATCAAATGCATCTGCTTATGATTCCACCAGTGGGGTCGGCAGACCACAGTTTGGGAACGGACAGCTAAAGGAAATCCTTACTTTCAACACCTCTTCTTGTGATGATTTGTTCATTTCAAGTAGTACAGGCTCTGTATCTTTCTTAGCTTCTTCCAGGCTCTGCATTATCCAGAGGGAACTTCCTCTGCCTTTACAGAGTCCTCACTACTATTGCCCCTCCAATCCCTTTATGTCTTAGAACAGCATCCTACCAACCACTTCTACTTTTTTAATTTATGCTATCCTTTTGGAAAACATAACACACTATACAAAATGTAAAACTGAAAATTCAATGTGTTTCAAAAAAAGGCTCCCAGAGCATTCTTTTCAGCATCTAGAGTACCTATTATTATCACCCTTCCTTTAGATTCTACCAGCTATGGAAGAATAAACAGTCAATGTGATCTTGTGTCACTGGGATTAGGAGTTAAGACATTCCCTGCAAATCAGTGTAATCTTTCGAACAAGACAATGTAACATTGAGCATTGCTGTTTGCATGGCACATTTTCAATTACTCTACATGTTTTCTACTTAGTAAAACCAGCTTAATTTTCAGCTAGGTCACAATATTAGAACATGTCCTACACTTGGGCAGGGGAGAAGGACAGGGAGGAAAAAAGGAGCAATCTTAGTGCCCTTGTAAGTTGTTTAGCCTCTAGCACTTATAAATCCAAAAACACCAGGGAAATCCCTTTTCCTTGCTTGTAATATGCTTTTAGATTTATTACTCTAAGAACCTCCACTTAATCCCTTTGCAGAAGTCAAGTTCATCTGCATTCTAATAAAGGTTTCCTATGGAAAATGGAGAGAAAATAAAAATAAAAATCAAGAAGGAAAGAAGCACTTCATATGAGAGAGAGAGAGAGAGAGAGAGAGAGAGAGAGAGAATGATATAGATTCCTGAGTAAATTCTCCACCCAGAAAGCAAGAAAAAGCAGGATGGTTTAAATTACTCTACCCAAGTCCAGACCATCTATCTTAGGCCGCTCTCTTCGACACTTGGCCAGGGTTGGCAGGCGAGGCAGAGGCTAAAGAGCTCTTTAGGGACCAAATTACTGTTTCAAAATGGGGCTTGTGCTCCAAGAATATGACAATATTATCTGAGAGATGTTACAGAGCACGTGTGTCCTTCAGAGCTCTGCAAAAGCATCTAGCCTGATTAGAGGCATATGTCACTAAAATATATATTATGCAATATGAAGGGGGAGGAAGGCTGTCATTGGAAATTGACTTTTAAAGGTGTCCAGCCAGAATTCCAAGAGATCTATAAAACCTATTAGCATTCCATGGAAATGACGGCATTTGCTGGCATTCTTGAGAAAACTCGAAGGAGGGCACCAGACATATTTCATGCTCTTTTTATTTTGCTTAAACCTGGTGGCACCAGCACTGTGACTACTTAACTGTCACACTTAACACTTGTGCAGTGCCAGCAATGTACTGAGTGTGGCGCAGAATGCAGAAGGTATTGCGTGACTCTTAACCAGAGGGATTATAATTTATCCTGATTTGAGATCATTTCTTTGAACCAATGCAGATAGCTAGATGGGAATGTGGCTTGTGGGTGGTCCCTGATGCAGCAAAACAAATGCTGAAGGTATCTAAGAAAACAAGTTCAAGGCACAGTAACTTGCAATTATACTATATAGGGTGCAGGTCACCTTCACAAGATCAGCTTCCTCCCTCAAAAATGGTATTGTGGATTAGATCTTTGACTGTAGCAATTCCTACATATTTCCACGCCCCGTCTGTGGATCAGAGATGGGTCTAAATCTGTGTGCCATTGAACTGAAGCAAACTGACTGAGTTGCACTGATTTCCATAGCTTGACCCCCATATCATGCCATTCAGAAACAGCAGCCCTAGTCACCCTGTTTTATTTAAAACCTGCTCCCGCATGCCTGATGTTATGCATAATATTTTACAATGTTACGTGCAATCCAGGAAGCAAAGCAGAGGACCTTCTGGAGGCTTCCGGTGCAGCTGTTTCGCTGGCACAAAATGGCCATAAAACCAGAAAATTAATCTGCCAGGGAAATCTCCATCTGGAGGAGGGCTCCCATAGCAGATCCTTTACTACTGTTCTTCCTATAACTCTTCTCTACTTCTGATGCTGACAGCATGGCCTTAGCATATGATAAAAGTTCACTGAGTGAAGAGAGCAGGAAGGAAATGGGGATTTGGGATGGAAAGATCAACAAGGGAAACAGGAATGTTTTTGTAGCGGGGAGTGGGGTGGGGGGTGTCGGGAACTACATACTCAAACAGTAGTCTGCATCTGATCAAGCTTACATCTAGGCAAAAGTTCCATTTTGACCAACAGGGATCTTTCATTCCTGCCCTGGGATAATCACTATATAAGCAAATCAAGAGTAGTTCTCTTTTTTTTAATTGTAGAAAGCAGAGTTCTTGCCATGATGTCCCATCTTGCTCTGGCCTTTCTGGAGACACTTCTTGTAACAGCAATTAATGCTTTCAGGGCCAATGTCTAGAATTTCACAAGCTGCCACCACCTTCAACTGTCAGTTTATACAGATGAAGCGATCCACACAATTAACAACCAAGTGAATTGTAAAAAGAGTGACTAGAAATATTGGATCAGAAAATTTGAGACATTTGCTGTGCAGAGGGCTGTATGAAAAGTTTTCATAGAATTGTCCACAGCTGAAAAAGCAAAAAATGAGCAAATATGGAGGTTGCTTCAAAAAAGGCCTGTTTAATGGACACACGTCCTGATTTGTTTGCACAATGTTTGTAGGGAGGAGGTTACATTACGTTGGCTGTTTATTAAGTATCCATTCTGTTGTTTGCAGGGAGATTATATGACCTCACATTAAGCAAATGTAAACTTACACTTCCCAATATATTTCCCCATCACTTTCCTTACTAAAGCCAGATTTGGGGGTGGGGGGACAAGTTTGTTACAGAAGAGTGCCATTTAAACTGTGAGACTGGAATGTAGTGAGACCAGTGTGCAGTTGAATCTCACCCACAAAACAGCAACAGTTTGGAAGTGCCCTTGAGAATATCCCAAAACTTTACTAGGACTACTTTAGGGACAGCTTAGTATGCTGAATTGGGTCTGCATGGATGCATCCAATGGCAAAAAGATAATAATCATGTGCCTCCTTTACTAAGTGCCAAGCTCCAGAAGAGAACAGACATTTAGCATGCTACTATTCCAACCCTCCTCAGGTGTTAGAATGATACCCAGTGGAACTATACCCAGAACACATGCACATATTTCATTTATCTGATGTACTGTGCATACTTCTTTTTTTCCTATCTACATTTCCTTCCCCTGTGCTTTGACTTTTAGGATCAAACCCAAAATTTGCATCCAGCACAAATTGCATTAGCTGGGATGGGGCTGACAATTATTGTTATTGCAAATGATGTGGAGGGGAGATTAAATCCCTTCCTCTGTTGTTATGGTCCTGGGGAAGATCCCTCTTCTGAAGCTAGCATTTGCTTCCCACAAAAGCACAAGCCACATTTGCAAGAGGGTTTTCCACAGGACCTCAGCAGGGAACTAGGGAGTTAAATGCCCCACCATGCATGTATTTATCCCATTAACTTTCACATATCCCACAGGAGATGCAATCTGCATCTTTAATAACCTGCATCTTAGAGGCAAAGGTACATTTAATATCAGAGTTTTGGCCCTTGGATTGTAAACTCCTTCTAAGTATTTAAAGATGCTATTTGAAAAAGAGAGGATCACCATGTCCCATCACAGGCACAGTTAACTTTTGATAGACAGTGAAGACACCCTGATTCCAATGAGCTTGTTCTGTCTATCAGGTTCCAGCCATCAATATCCTTCCATTTAGTGAATAGAGGCAGGAAAGGCAATTTTAACTGATTCCTCCCCCCAAAAAACAAAACAAACAAAAAATCTTACCCAGAAGGTTGGGTAAGTTAGGAGGTGGCACAGATGGCTGTCTGAGAATGGGAGAAATTGCAAAAATTCCCTATATCCCCCCTCCATTCACAGAAAACATCGCAGCAGAAAAAAGCCTTCTGTGAATGGAATAGAAGATAGAAGCTGTTGTTTTAAAACTAGGTTTCTGAAGCCCCTCCTGCTGCTTTTATAAATTTATTGTAAAATGTTTTCATTTTATTAATGTAGTTTTATTGTTGTTTTATTGGCTTTTTATTGTTAACTGTCTTCAACATTTTCATAAAAAAGCAGGGTGGAAATATTATAAAGATTGATACACATACATCCATATGTGTTATCCAGAGCTGCACAGGATCAATTACATAATTCCAGGTAGAATGTAAACTAAAACTAAATTTGTGCTGAATGTGAAGTTAAGGAAATGTGCAATTGCTCCACCTACTGATTAACTCTACCTGGTTCAAATGAACTTACTCTCAACATACAGGTAAATTGGCATTTAGGAAGTATAAAACTGCCCCAAACTACCCACCTCTTCAATATATATATAAAAAAAATCTAGCTACTTTCAGCCAAAATAAAGCTCTTCTCCCTTAACAAGACAAAAATAACTACTTGGTCGTCTCTGAAAAAACCAGTCCACAATTTCACTCCAAACAGGAGTCAATTCACAGTTACAAACAGGAAGTGGAGTACTCATGATTGCCTTGTGCTCTTGTATAATCATTTATCAGATACTAGCAACAGTCAAGAGAAATGATACTGAGTAGATGGCCCAGACACAGTAAGAATGTTTTCATGTTTCAGCTTCCCCACCATTTCTCAACATGCACAGCATTAGACAAATATTTAACAGGTCACTTAAAAAACAAGCACGTACTGCAGTTACAGTGTTCCTTAACGCATCTGCAGTCATGCGCAACACCCAACACAAGCACATGTCAGCAAACTACACAACTGTGCCAAATTAGAGCTCCTCTTTTTTCCCCCCAAAAGGGAAGCCAAAATCTAATGCTCATCATCCAGTTGCAGATGCATGCACAATAACTTTAAGCACAAAGGTACTTATAATTGGTGATTCTAAACCAGCCATTCATACAGAACATTATAATCTAGAATTAGTAGTTGCTGTCAGTGCATGCTTAGATTATACAAGGTATGAACAACACCCAGTTCTATGCCTGTTTACCAAGGAATATATCACAATGAGATTGTTGGGGCATATTTCCATATACAGACACATAGGACTGAGGTCTAAGGCAGTAGTGGTTGACATGAACTTACTCGCAACATACAGTAATTTTAAAGCAATTTTAAACCTCCCTTCACCCCACAGGATTCCATGTAGACAACATAGATAAAATGCAACTTTAAATAACACGCAGTTGTTAAGACTCTAGACTCATGAAGCCATGCATGTCAAACTATGCAAAAGCAGCAGTCATAATACTAATGTCATGGACTGGTTGGATGCAGAGGAATGATGGAGGAATCAGCTGGGGAACCACCAAGGGAAGAAGGCTCAGAGCCCTGGGAGTGGTGGTGGGACAGTGATGAATGGTCAGAAGGAGAAGAGGGAGAAGACTGGGAAGAGGATGTGTTAGAAGCTTAAGAAGGGCTTAGTGAGCTGGGAGAATCTGTGGCAGAAACCAGGCATATGTATCTCTGCCTGGTGCTACCCATTGTTTAGGGTGAGAAACAAAGATGGTCATCTATGAAGTCATCCAACATTGTTTGTATGGCTTTGCTAGGCCATGTTCCAGTCTTCAGGTCCCAATTCTGTAACAGGATCCCCAGATGATGCTTTAATTAAGAGCTGCTATTACCAAAAATACAAGGACTTGTCCATGAAGTTAAATAACACAGTTGTGAGCTGAGGAAGGTAAGTGGCGACGGATATCATCTAAGTAGTTAGCTTTTCATAAGTACTATAATAATAATAATAATAATAATAATAATAATAATAATACCTTTACAGTCCTGCATTATCTCATACAAAGCAGTTATTGATTCAGAAGTTTAGGGAAATTGCTAACCCGACAGAAGAACTCAGCTCCTACTGAGAATAAGTGCATGTTCACAGCTGTGTTCTCTATCATCTTTACAAGCAGGTATTCCGTGGGAAATTTCCAGGTCACAGCTTTCCATTACTGGGATGATCCATCAGGAAACTGGATTGTTTCCTTTAATGTGTTTCAAATTCATACACTAGGAAGACTCCTGTATTTCTGAAGGGGCAAGATCTCACCAGGTGCAGCGGCAGGAGAAAAGACACCCGGAGATTTCAGCTGCAACTGGCTACACCTGCAGGAATTATCTCTTCAACACTGCTATTAAAGATATCAGAGCCCTGTTCTCTTTTGCATCCAGGCCCCTGTTTAGAACTGGTCCGAACTGGTAACAGTAATCAAAAGGAAACCTAGCAAAGTAAGGCTCTGTCTAGCCCAGTATTGTGGCAATAGCTCTTCAGGGTCTGAGGTTTGGTGTGGTTTTTGTTGTTGTTGTTGTTGTTGTTGTTGTTGTTGTTGTTGTTGTTGTTGTTTTTTCAGTCACCTGCTACCTGACCCTTTTAAGTGGAGATGCCAGAAACTGAACCTGGGACCACCTTCATGCACAGCATGTACAGTGGTACCTCGGGTTACAGATGCTTCAGGTTACATATGCTTCAGGTTACATACTCCGCTAACCCAGAAATAGTACCTCGGGTTAAGAACTTTGCTTCAGGATGAGAACAGAAATCATGAGTCGGTGGCACGGCGGCAGCAGGAGGCCCCATTAGCTAAAGTGGTGCTTCAGGTTAAGAACAGTTTCAGGTTAAGAACAGACCTCCAGAACGAATTCAGTATGCAACCAGAGGTACCACTGTACTCTACTCCTCTCTCAAGGGAGAAGGGGGATTTCTTTGATTCAGCAGATTAGCAATTTTCATGACCTCCTGAATTACTGCCTTGTTTAAGATCATCTTGGAATGTCACCCTGCCCCAAATTTCAGAGTAAAGGCACGGACTTCTAGTCCTTGCCCCTCCTATGCAGCCTTTGATCATACATTAGCTATGGTCTGAATCAATCTTACACATGATGAGCGTACATCCAGTTATGCAGCCTGTTATCTTGATCACAATGCTTGGTGTTGAACTTCTGGAGATTGATGCTGTTTGCACCTACTGTGATTGCCTGTAAGGCTGACTCAACCTTAAAGCCACCCCAGGCAGATGCAGGTTTGCAGGAACCCCAGTGACATGGAGCAGGGGTCCAGGCCTTGTATGCATGACCAGCGCCTCTGCCAGTAGGAACCTTGTCTTTCGACCAAAGAAGCCTAACTGACTGCTTCAGTAATTGGAACAACAGCCTACGTTCTCATCACAGCTGCAAGCTGTGCTTCTCAAAGGAGTCGCATTATGAAAGAGTGACACTGCACATTGTTTTGCTTTATGGAATGGAGGCCTTAGGGAACATGGCAAGTCCTGGAGCAGCCCTTGTGTGGGCAAGGTTGAAAAACCCAACCATAAAGAACTCTCCTTTCAGCATGCATTATGCTTCCACTTGAATGGCACACAATTAAACCAGCAATGTTGATGATCGCGGGGAATTAAGGAAGGCTGCGGTGCAATATATTAGAGGACTAAACGGGCAGTTTGTTATACAAATCTGGCCAGTGGCATTTTGGCATCGCACAGTACAAATGGGTGAGGGTTAAGTCATTTCTCAGCTCTCCCTGGCAGAGTCTTTTATTATTTACAATATTTACTTGGGGAAGACTTGGCGCATGTCATATTTATCTTGCTGAAAAATGGGCCCGTAAACGCACATCACCTTTCAGACAAAGCAAAGCGCTGTGGTACTAATTTGGTTCATGAAGTGTGTAATTCAGTTCTTTTGCATGGGGACAGCATTTGTCTCCGGTTTTGTTAAACCACCGTAAAACAATTTTTTTGTGCTTGTTCTTGGCTTATGTAAAAGCATGGGAGGAGAGAGAGAAAGACTCCCAGTGGCGCAAGAGGTCTTGCCTGCCATTTCTGGCATAGTTGACATGCGTGTTCCTGTTGTTTGGTTTCTGGTTCCTTGCAACAGTAAATAGAATAAAAGAAAGTAGAAAGGGGGGAGATTAAGATGGTACTGCTTACGGTAACTACTGCACCATTTCCCCTCTCAAACTGACTTGAAACTTGTCTGAGGAATTCCTGAGAAAGATTTATCCATTGAATTATGGTGCTGGAGGAGACTCTTGAGAGTCCCATGGACTGCAAGAAGATCAAACCTCTCCATTCTGAAGGAAATCAGCCCTGAGCGCTCACTGGAAGGACAGATCATGAAGCTGAGGCTCCAATACTTTGGCCACCTCATGAGAAGAGAAGACTCCCTGGAAAAGACCCTGATGTTGGGAAAGATGGAGGGCACAAGGAGAAGGGGACGACAGAGAATGAGATGGTTGGATGGTGTTCTTGAAGCTACTAGCATGAGTTTGATCAAACTGCGGGAGGCAGTGGAGGACAGAAGTGCCTGGCGTGCTCTGGTCCAGGGGGTCACGAAGAGTCGGACACGACTAAACGATTAAACAACAACAACAATCTCCCACTAAGGTTCTCTGTACAGTGTTTACCAGTTATCACAGCAACAACTTTTGTGCTTTTAATTATGCTTCTGCTTCAGGCTTTGGGGCAAATTGGATGGGCTGCCCAGGGTTGAGTCCATACTGGTCCTTCATCCATCTTTGCAATAGATGGATGTAAAAGTCGGAATGCAGAGTTTTCCCTATCCTTCATTAACTTCCTAAAATTATCCTGGATGTCTCACATCTTCTTCTGGGCATCTTAACTTGAATTACATGGATATTTGTTGGTGGTGTTTGAGGATATTCCTTGACTATACAGTTTAATAATCTTGACATAGTTCTTGTGGGGGGGGACTGTTTACTTCAGTTTTTCCTCTCCATTTGGTTTGTTAGTTATGGCTGGAACCAGAAACAGTCAGGGCTGGGCCCACTCATGAGGCAAGGTGATGTAAATGCCTCAGGTGGCAGGATCCACATGGGCAGCAGATCCTCATGTAGATATTTATTCCCCCTTGTACCTGATTTATATCTTCCCTCACTCCTTCCCTGGTAGGGAGGGGGAGCCATTTTGTGGTTCACCTCAGGTACCAAAATGTCTTGGTTTGGCGCTAGATAGTAACTGTTGCAGGGCACAGCTGCACTGCTGTCCTTCCAAAAGATGGTTGAACAGGTGGGAATGCTGCTGCCACCAATCCAGTGCTCCCACCAGTGCACTCATGTAGCTGAGAACTTGCCACCTTGCCATCCCAGCCCTGTCCAGGTAAGCAGCAATAATGCTGGGGTCAGGAGAACATCTCTGCCCACCTAGAATCATAGAATCATAGAGTTGGAAGAGACCACAAGGGCCATCAAGTCCAACCCCCTGCCCTACTATTGACTAGGGAGGAAAATCCGGTGGTGGTTCTAAAAAAAAGTTCTCAATCTCTGTTCCACACAGTCTTTGTGGAATTAAAAACTGTGTGAGATTAAAGAGTACAAATCAGAGCAGGAGAAATTTCTGTACAAATACAAATTTCAGGACTGGAAGGCCCCAGATTTTAAGCTCACAGGTTTTGCCCTCCAGATTCAGGGGCGGGGACTCAACACGGTGCCTGATTTTGAGGCGTCTCCATGCTTCTTTATTGTTTCATCCAAGTATTTTGGGAAAGATGACAAGCCAGCATCACATTAAAAAGGCAAATGGAACTTTAAGATTGATATGTGCCCATACATTGCCTGTCTTATTTGCCGACTTTGTGGTTTGCTGGTGTCCATCACTGACTTTATTCCTTCCTTACAGCTGAAAGGTATTTCACATTTTAATTTTATTCCATAATCTCCTCAATATTAACAGTTGTATCATGGGTTTTTTGCTTTTGTTTTGCAAGGTTTGGCCCATTTGATATTGGCATTATTTAAATGCCGTCTGAATTTAAATAACTGTTCTCTGAATGATCACAGGGATGGGGGCAGGGTGGAGATGTGTATATTAGAGTGAAATATTTCCTTTCTGTGCTTTCTTTTTTTTCAAGCAATATGTGTTGCACCAAAATGGTTTAAGAGTAATTTGATATTATAGGGCAACTAAATAAGAGGGTGAAATTATAGGAACAGCTTGCAAATACAGAGAATAAATACACACTTTTAGTGAATTGGAAGTGTTTAAAATAATTTCACTGACACATTCACTTATCACTGCAGGGGGTTCAAGTAATAGTTGTTTTCGCTTAAGCTGCAAAAAAAAAATGTTAGCAACAGCAGTTGCTGATTACAACCAAGGGTTCTGGCACTTATAAGTCCTATCAAAACTGATCCTGAAAAGTAAATAACATCAAGCTAATCCCTATTCCTTGAATTATTTGGTGCGTATTACAACAAACATGCATTTTTTTTCATTTTGCAGTATTTTAAAAGGGGAATTTCTAGATACATTGTGTTTTTTAAAACAGAACTACAGAGTGGTAATATTATATTTAGCACAACAAATTAAAGCAAACAAAGGTTTTTTTTGTTTTAAATGATTGATGGAAATACCTGCCAAACCACCCCATCTCTACAAAAGAGGATAAAAAGCACCAGTCAGAACTTTGCAAAAGTCCAGGTAAAATGTGAGAACCGAAAGCAAATTCACATAATGGGGTTCCAGAGAGGTGATGCTGGCCTAATGAATTTCTGCTAAATGATCACCAGGAGTTAAACTAAAAAGCCACTGAATGCTGGCTTATACTACCAAAAATAATTTTAGGGGGGAGGATAAAAGCTATGAGTTATATTATTGCTAAATGGGCAAAACCAAAGCAATCCTGTGTAAGTAATGCAGGAACAAGACCCATAATTTCTCCAAAGCTGAAGAGAATTGGTCAGCAGGATCTATTTTTAGGGGGTTGTTGTCTATCAAGGCTATTCAATGGTCCTGTGTAACATACTGGATCTTGAATGTGTTGAATAAAGCACTAAAGAAACCATGAAAAGGAAGAGGTGTGGTGTCTTCATACTGTGGACTCTTTCATCTTTTGTTTTCTCCACGTTGTCAGACTTTGAATTGTAAGCTCTTTGGGACAGGGACCTGCCATAGATAATTGCTGTTGTAATGTATTACATAAACAGGCAAAGCAGTCCTTCTCAAGACTGCGAATGGCTTCATGCAATACCTTTCCAAAACCAGTCTCTTCTTCCTTCCATGCATCAATGCCACTTTGTTCAGACTGACTAGCTTTCCCTGCAGTGACCCTCTCCTGCCTTCTGTATGATTTAAGAAGATTTATGATTGGCTGTTCTGTGTTGTGAAACATGAGCTTTGACCCACAGGCTTGGAAGCCAGCAGGGAGAAACATTAATATTATGCCACACTGGGGGGGAAATCATCCCTCATCAGTGCCAGCAAAGTGAATTACATAGCGAAATGTGATGCTTCTTCTTGCACATGGCACCGAGCGCTTAAAAAGGCTCACAAGCTGAAGCTGTGTATTTTTATGCATGCAAAACAAATCATATACAAAAAAGATGAGGATTTGCAACTTTACTGTCATGTTTCCTGATTATGTATGTTGCCTTCTCCTAGCACAGTTAAGGCAGGCATTCTGAATAGAGGAATGCAATGTATTCTCTGATGATAAAAGAGAAAACAAACTGACAGGACGCCCTTCTTCCCACCCATCTGAGGAGGCAAGACCACAGTCTGATCGAATGATCTACTCTGAAGCATCGCTGATCTGTGGCTGGGGCTTCTCCCATCAGTTAAATCACCTGAACCCATGCAGGTCAGCCATGCTAGAAGGGAGGCCCAGGCTTCCAGCATCTGTTTTTGGAGGCAACCACATTGCTGGCTGAAAGAGAGGCTTTACTTCTCAGAGTTTACACATGAGAATGGAGGAAGGGTCTAGCTCATGACTCCAAATTAAGGCCAGCCTGAATATTCACACATATACCTACAGGGCCATTTGTTCCCTGTGTAAGTGCTGGGGTGGCGGAGAGATCTGCAACTTTCAGGAAGGGAAAAGTGAATTCAAAGAAATGTTGGGAGGCAATAGGCTTAGCTTAAAGTCAAGGGAGCAAAGTTTTAACTGTTATTAACTTCAAGCAGTAGTTTGGGTACCCTCAGCACCTGTCATTGCCCTCCCAACAACTTGGAGATACACTCCCTCCCCATGGGAACAAAATTATGTCACGTTACAGCATCATTTCCCAGGAGCTAAACCATGGCCCTAATGTAGGATCATCCCCCCCCCCATGGAGCAGTCTGTCCTAAATTACAAAGGGAATACCACCACACTGCTAAGGGTAGCCAAACACTGCTTGAAAAGGCAGCAAAGGTGTGTGTGTGTGTGTGTGTGTGTGTAAAAAACAGAGCTACATCAGTTTAAGGATAAGCCCACCTGACCCAAAAGTTCTTAGATTCTCCCTGTCCTCAGTTAATACGATCTTAACCATGCTCTCACCCAACATCAAAAGTAATGAAATAGCCTGGGCTTTAGCCCATTGCTACTCTGAGTGGACTTTGGGCAGGAGTGTCACTCTATGATTCAAAGACGAGCATTTACAGGAAAGCTGCTCTGTTTTCTTTGACTGGTGCCACACACAGCATATGCTATTTTCATGAGCTTCCCAGTAAGCACAGAAAGTTAGAGGATCCCTGGAGAAGACCAGAGGGGTGTTATGCTCCAAGTTATGCTCTGGTAACTGAAGATATGCATTTGGATTGATTTATTCTGCAAATCTTCCCTGAATTATTTTGTTTGCACCACTTGTTTACCACAAATGCAATTTGAGGTCTCTGTAATTATCATCTCATGAAAATAATCTTGGAATCGCTGTTGCCGCGAAGTTACCACACTGAAATACTTGTGGGCAGGAAATGTCATCGACTGGACATGGTTTTTGCTGCAGATGCCATTTCCTTCCTTGCCTAGGTCAAAGCTTCTGTTGGTAATGCCATTTGGGCTGTGACTGGTGGGAATTCTACTTTAAAACATCTGGAGGGCAGCTGGTTGGGAAGCCTAGTTTACACTCACTGGCAGTGGCACACCAATTCACAGCAGGTGAAGTGAGAGATCTCTGCTTACCTGATCCTTTTTACCTGGAGATGCTGAACCCTGAGACCTTCTGCACACAAAGCACACACTCTACGACTCTGCTACAATCCTTCCTCAGTATGTAGTGTGCATCTCTTTGAGCCTTATGCCATTAACTGAAGCTATAAACCTCAGAATGATACATACAATCAGCCTATTTATAACTTAACTTTTGGGTCATGGAGACTTGTGGTCTCTACCTTAGTAAAATTAGGCAGTACAGTAAAGAAATAGTGTGCTTAATCTAGGAGACAGAGATGACCTTTTTTTGAAGAAGAAAAAAGAAACTCATATATATTTAATGTAGGCACAAGTTCCTTTTTGGAATAAAAAATTCATTGATGTGTGCTCTCTGACTAATCTCAGCAATACCTGGTAGTTTTCTCTCATCTTTAAATATTTCTTAGAACAAATAGATTTAGGTACTTGGGTGTGTGGGTGTGTGGGTGTGTGTTCATGCCTTCCTTTTCTGTATGGGGTCTACCTATGCTGTCAGAGCAGCTATTTGTTTCCTGTTCTTTTCAAACTAGAAAACTAGAAACATTTGTTTCAAGAAACAGTTAACAATCTGATGCAAAAAAAATGCTACAACAAACTCTGGAGACTTCATAAGCTACTCTTTAATTGGGGAACTCAAAAGATTTCTGCAGCATTTCTCAACTTCCAGTTGGTTCATTGAAAGCCATAATCTCACTAGTGATCTGCTTCTGTTCATGTGGAAAAACATAGCTAACCTCACTTTGATCAGCTGTGGAGGAACATGCTGAATTTGCCCATCCTAATAGAGCTAAGGAGGAAGAAGTCAATGAAAGCTATGTTGACAAAAGAAGTCAATGAAAGCTATGAGGGCGATAGCTATAGCTCAAAAGCTCAGTACCATAACCCATCACAAGCCAGTTAAAGTGCCTGGACTTGCTGGATCAGCAGTGTCAAGTTCTAGGTTTTATGAGAGGCTGAATGTATTTTCAAGTATTGTTATATGAAGCAAAATTATTCCTGGGGGACATAACACTTTCCCACGTTTTTTGAGCTGCTCACAGATCTCATTTGTCAACCTGATGCTTTGGCACCATTTATTAATACTATTATTAGTAGTAGTAGTAGTTGTTGTTGTTGTTGTTGTTGTTGTTGTTGCTTATTTGAGGGGGCTTCTTCGATCAGTGATCACAGGGATAACAGATTTTTCATTTCACAGCACCCCATAGCCAATCTGACTTGGCTGAGTGACAATATCAATAAGGGTAAATGAAGACCCTTAAAAGGGTCTTAAAAGGGGGGAAACCACCAAAGAGGAATTCAAACAAATAGCCAGCACGTGTAGACACAAAGTCAGAAAAGCTAAAGCACAGAATGAACTCAGGCTTGCTAGAGAGGTTAAAAGCAACAAAAAAGGCTTTTATGGGTATGTTCGTAGCAAAAGGAAGAACAAAGAAACAATGGGGTCACTCAGAGGAGAAGATGGTGAAATGCAAACAGGGGACACAGAAAGGGCTGAACTCCTCAATGCCTTCTTGCCTCAGTCTTCTCCGATAAAGAAAACAATGCCCGACCTGAAGAATTTGGAGCAAATGATTCAGCAAAGGAAACACAGCCCAGAATAACTAAGGAGATAGTACAAGAATATTTGGCTAGTTTAGATGTATTCAAGTCTCCAGGGCCAGATGAACTGCATCCAAGAGTATTAAAAGAACTGGCAGATGTGATCTCAGAACCACTGGCAGTCATCTTTGAGAATTCCTGGAGAACAGGCGAAGTCCCGGCAGACTGGAGGAGGGCAAATGTGGTCCCCATTTTCAAAAAGGGGAAAAGAGAGGACCCAAATAATTACCGCCCAGTCAGTCTGACATCAATAGCAGGGAAGATTCTGGAGCAGATCATTAAGCAAACAGTCTGTGAGCACCTAGAAAGGAATGCTGTGATCACCAATAGTCAGCATGGATTTCTGAAAAATAAGTCATGTCAGACTAACCTGATCTCGTTTTTTGACAGAATTACAAGCCTGGTAGATGAAGGGAACGCAGTGGATGTAGCCTACCTTGATTTCAGCAAGGCATTTGACAAGGTGCCCCATGATATTCTTGTAAAGAAGCTGGTAAAATGCGGTCTTGACTATGCTACCACTCAGTGGATTTGTAACTGGCTGACTGACCGAACCCAAAGGGTGCTCATCAATGGTTCCTCTTCATCCTGGAGAAGAGTGACTAGTGGGGTGCCACAGGGTTCTGTCTTGGGCCCGGTCTTATTCAACATCTTTATCAACGACTTGGATGATGGACTCAAGGGCATCCTGATCAAATTTGCAGATGACACCAAACTGGGAGGGGTGGCTAACACCCCAGAGGACAGGATCACACTTCAAAACGACCTTGACAGATTAGAGAACTGGGCAAAAATAAACAAGATGAATTTTAACAGGGAGAAATGTAAAGTATTGCACTTGGGCAAAAAAAATGAGAGGCACAAATACAAGATGGGTGACACCTGGCTTGAGAGCAGTACATGTGAAAAGGATCTAGGAGTCTTGGTTGACCACAAACTTGACATGAGCCAACAGTGTGACGCGGCAGCTAAAAAAGCCAATGCAATTCTGGGCTGCATCAATAGGAGTATAGCATCTAGATCAAGGGAAGTAATAGTGCCACTGTATTCTGCTCTGGTCAGACCACACCTGGAGTACTGTGTCCAGTTCTGGGCACCACAATTCAAGAAGGACACTGACAAACTGGAACGTGTCCAGAGGAGGGCAACCAAAATGGTCAAAGGCCTGGAAACGATGCCTTATGAGGAACGGCTAAGGGAGCTGGGCATGTTTAGCCTGGAGAAGAGGAGGTTGAGGGGTGATATGATAGCCATGTTCAAATATATAAAAGGATGTCACATGGAGGAGGGAGAAAGGTTGTTTTCTGCTGCTCCGGAGAAGCGGACACGGAGCAATGGATCCAAACTACAAGAAAGAAGATTCCACCTAAACATTAGGAAGAACTTCCTGACAGTGAGAGCTGTTCGACAGTGGAATTTGCTGCCAAGGAGTGTGGTGGAGTCTCCTACTTTGGAGGTCTTTAAGCAGAGGCTTGACAACCATATGTCAGGAGTGCTCTGATGGTGTTTCCTGCTTGGCAGGGGGTTGGACTCGATGGCCCTTGTGGTCTCTTCCAACTCTATGATTCTATGATTCTATGATTCTATGATTCTAAGACCTTCCATTACCTTCACTCTGACTGAGAAGGAAGTACGTTTGCTTGTTTGTTTGTTTGTTTGTTTGTTTGTTTGTTTGTATTACATTTATATACCACCTTTATCTTCCAAGGCTCTCAAGGTGGTGGACATGGTTCTCCACACACACACACACACACACACACACACACACACACTCACAACAAGCCTGTGAGGTAGATTAGGCTAAGAGATGTTGCCTGGCCCAAGTTCACCCAGTGAGTTTAATGGCTGAGTGGGGATTCAAACCCTGGCCTCCCAGGTCCTAGTCCAATACTCTAGCCCAGAGGTCGGCAACCTGCGGCCCACGGAGGTCATTTAAACAGCCCCCGAACCGAGCCGCCCGCTTGGCAAGTCCCCGTGTGCTGCACTAAACTGGTGCAGCGCAGAGGGGGAACTCGCTTCTGCAGCACCGGAAATCTCGCAACTGCGCAGACACAGATGCCGGAAATCGCGTATCCAGCCCACAAAGCAATCTCTGCAGGAGTGAACCGGCCCAGGCAAGGTAAACCTTGTTGACCCCTGCTCTAGCCATTACGCCTCACTGGTAATAGGGAACACAGCCCTATTGTGCATGCAATGTGGCCGACACTCTGTGCCTTGCCATGCTTCAGTGGCAGTCTCACTACCCACCTGTGGTGTCCAGCAAAACCTTTGCCCTAATCCAGCCCCTGCCATATGCAGTTATGAGTACCTAGTTAGGGCAGAACATTGGTAACCAGGAAAACTCCGGTGCACACTCCTCCCATTGAAAGTCATGCAGTACAGATGGACGACATCTGCATTTAGATGCAAATCCTCTGCCTCGGCATAATATTCATTTATATCATGGAACATGCTTTCTACTAAGTGAGTCCATTAAACCTAGATCTGTTTGTTCTGATTGACACTGACTCTCTCTTTTGCTGGAAATGCCACCAATTGAACCAGGGACATTTTGCCCACACGGAAACGGAGAATAATGTGGCCCTCCACTAAAGGTAAAGGGACCCCTGACCATTAGGTCCAGTTGCGGACGACTCTGGGGTTGCCGCGCTCATCTCGCTCTATAGGCTGAGGGAGCCAGCGTACAGCTTCCAGGTCATGTGGCCAGCATGACTAAGCCACTTCTGGTGAACCAGAGCAGCGCACGGAAACACCGTTTACGGTACCTTCCCACCAGAGCGGTACCTATTTATCTACTTGCACTTTGAAGTGCTTTCAAACTGCTAGGTTGGCAGGAGCAGGGACCGAGCAACGGGAGCTCACCCCATCACAGGGATTCGAACCGCCGACCTTCTAATCAGCAACTCCTAGGCTCTGTGGTTTAACCCACAGCGCCACCTGTGCCCACCACTAAGACCCCCTAAATGAGATTGAATTGGCCAAGGAAGACCCATTGCATCTCTTCTCACTGACCTGGAGTTCTTATGACTGATCGTGTCCTCTTGAGGACCTTGTTGATACCCATTTCTCAGGCTAGCTAAGAACACCGATGCTGGAGGCAGAATTTTGCAAATGACTGCGATCCCTTCATCCCTTACTTTTGAGTAGACAGGGATAGGGCCCTGGTGTCATCATAACTGGAGCCTTTTGGAACGAGTATTTTACTGTTTTGGCATGTTATCATGATGCTGTTTATTGGTATTTTATGTTAATAGCTTTGGAGAGCTGCCTAACTGTACAGAAGTGTTATAGATAAATAAAGCATAGTTCTTAGTCTGCACAATCTTTTTTTACTGTCACTTTAAGACTGAAATAGATTTCAGAAAAAGACTAAACATGGTGGTGTCTCCCAACCAGAAGCATCTATTGCTCCCGTTTTAATTGAATTCACTCTGAGGAAAGAGTTCTGTGTAACTTAAAAGCTTACATACCACCTTAGGAGATTTCAGATAAGGGTGTTAGTTTACTATCCCTGTATTTTTTGTTGTTTTGCTGTTCCTCACACACATACTCTGATATATTACATTTTTGCACTAGCTATAGGTTTCTGCCACAGCCTCCTCTTTCAACTTATATCTCAGTGTGCATCTGTATTGGATTTGAAATTGTTTCTTCGTATGAAATTGTTTTTAATTGTTTACATATGGGATTGCTTTTCATTGTTTTCATTGTTGATGTTTTCACTGCGAAATTCCTTTGAGATATTTCAGGGGAAGAGATTCATAAACGGAATCAAACAAATAAATAGTAGGGACAATTAATAATTAAAAAAACTGCATTATTTTTATTTATTTAGAAAAACAAGGTAGGGATGATACTCTGTTTTGGTATCATCAAGCCCTGGCTCGACTATTCAGTTACTAGGAAAACATACTCTGCGTATGTTCAGAGGCAATAACTGGCCTGAAAAGTCGCAGATCATGCTAATACAGCTACTGATATGATCACTGGCATGGAATGGATGGCTGTGGTTATTTACTGGGTGGAGGAGAGTATGCCCAAGGGCAAGAAAAATGTGCAGGTGTGCTGAAGTGATGCACTATGTTCACAAATCAGTATAACACCACCAACTCCAAAATTCACCAGGTGCCACTAGCTGCAACACTGCCCTTAGGTGCGTCTATGGTCTATAGGGAAGGACTTCAGCTCAGTGGTACAGCAATCTGCTTTGCAGGCAGAAAGCTCCAGCATCTTTCCAGGTGAAAGGTGTGAAATCTTCGAAGGCTGCTGCCAATCAGTGTCAATAATACTGTGCTAGATGAACCCTGACTCAGGGTCTGACCTTCCTCCTTTTCTACCCATCCAGACTCTTCAATAGGATACAAGCACAGAAAACTAGAATACAAGGTTATAGGTAGTCACCAATACATGGTTTAACTTTAAAAACATAATTGTAGAGACGGAAGGAACCGCGGGTGTCATCTAGTCCAACCCCCCAAAAAATACTCCAAATTGATATTTAATTAGACCAAAATGATCCAAAAGACACGCACGCACAACCACACAAACACCAAAGGTCTGTAGTTAGCGCAAAAGCGCAAAGAAAATGAAACAAAACTGCTGCAAAAAAAAAAGTGAAGCAAGAAATGTATTCCTTGAAGAACTATTCTCCCGCACCTCCCTGCCGCTTCCCAAAGATGAATGAGATGACAGATGTTTTAGTAAAATCATTAAGACGTGATAGAAATAATTTCTGGAGATGTTAGTTAAATTCCTTGCTGACTGGGCCACATGATATATGACAACACAATTTCCACCCAAGGTGATGGTGATGGTGGGGGTGGGGGTGGGGGTGGAATTAACTCTTGAAAAGTTAGGTCCAAAAGGAGGAAACTGAAGCAAAGCCATGCTGCTCTCGGAGTTACTTGGGCTGAATGATATTGACAAAGAGGTAAATATAAATATACCTGCATGCAGGTTTGGATCTGGGCTTTGGGGTAGGTGTTTATTAATATCATGAAGATATGATTCTTAATGATCTGGGAACAGAGACCTATATAGGGGCTTGAGTAATGGCATTGTCTCGTTGTCTGCATACTTTGTGCTTTTCTCTCAGACAGGTTCATTTTTCACTGGAGGGGAAAGGTTCACACCGCACGAGGGGGGTAACCAGTTGATGTTACAAGGCTGACGATTAGCCCCCTTGCTGTTCCACATGACACTGGGAAGGACTCCAACAGGCAACCTTAATGCCTGTTTCAGCATCTTGAAGAAATTAATGAACACAGCTTCGATGGCAAAACATTTCAATCAGCCCCTACCAGCTGTGCTTACAATTTATTTTTATTTATTTATATTTTTTTTAAAAAAACCCACAGGTTTATTAATAAATAAAAAAGTTGAAAAGCATAAGAGTCCTTTAAAAAAAAATCTATTTTGGAAGGGGATGGAGAGTGGTAGGTGATAGTAATAGAGAAAGCAAAGGACAATGGTGGCTCGTGCCAAAGGATGTGTTACAGCCCTGTGTTTGTTGAACAAATTAAGCACGTTCTGGTTTTTCACCTGCTGAAGTAGCAGCCGTGCATATGGCCCAGAAGTTAAAAATAAGGAAATATGCATACATTACCATACTTAATGGACGACCCCCTCCATTTAATATGCAAATTTTCTGAAATATTACTGAATGCCGTCTGTTCTAAATGAATAAATTTGAATTGCAATTAGAATAATCCTTTATAATTAATGAAAACTGTCAATTTTGGTTCATAAGTAATTTGATTAACTGGATGATGGGACACTTATCAAGTTCACTGGACTGCTAGGCTATGAGGAAGCTGACAGGGGAAATGGGGCGGTCCAGGCACTCACATCACTGGAATATTACCCTGCATTATTGATAACAGAAGCCAATGGACTTAAGAAAGTGAACTCTGTGTGCCGTCTCTAAAGGGGCATTTCAGCTGGGTGATATGTGATGGTCTGCTTATAATAGCCTTCACAGACGATAGCACTGTGTCATTACTCCCTCAGTGGGGGGAAAGACCCACAAGCAATGGCAAGCAGCTAGTTAAATCGGAAATTTACACTCTCCAGCTGCTTCCAGAAGAAGAAGAAAAATGTTCGCACAATAACAGTAAGAAGGAACAATGCAAGCCATGTGGAATCAAGTTTATTATAATACATCACAGACATTATTTTACATTAGATTGCCACTGATGAAAGGTACATTCTTTACACCTGGCTTTCGGTCCATTGTTTCTCTTGCAAGTGGGATGTAAAATTAGTCCTTTTGTTTTAACATTTGGACTTAGGATAAAAGAGAGGGTTTTTTTGGGGGGGAGAATGTATGAATATATTTAGTCTTAATTTAATAATAATAAATAGATCAAGGGAAAGCCAGCAAGACTGAGATCCTTCTGACCAAATGATTGCTGACATCTCTGGAAGCTGGAACAGAGGGATGGTGGAAGGGTGCATGAGGGAAATAGTGTGCTCCTTGTTTACAGGAAAGCAAAAGAACTGGAAATGATAGACATTGCTTTACATGGCCAATGGACTTGGCAACATACATAGTCTGTCCCAGTGAGCGGTGACTACCTAATTTGCCTTCCTAATCTTTCACATTTAAACACTCTGTTCATCATTCCATTTAATTGCCTCATCTATCAGTGAGCATGAGGGCAGTTCCTTGCCCAGAGAAGCTTACAATCAGCGCAGTGCCATTCCCTGCTGTGCCTTCCCAAAAAGTATCCGGACAGGACTGCTTTTGCAAAAGGACAGGAAGTGAGGCAAGAGGTCCATTCCTCTCAAGAAGAACTGGCAATTGCCAAGAAGAAGGAGGAGCAGGAGGAAGCTATAAATGGTCTGCTGCCACCCGCCCTCCTGTGGGGAGACAGGGAAGATAATATCTGACTACGTCAGTTGCAAAAGGGCTGGAGTGGTCAGATATTAGACCACGATCTACTGGTAGATCTTTGGGTAATTTGAAGTAGATCGGCAATGGCAATGTAAAATGGCTGCCCTACCCCTTACATTATTCTACTGAAATGGAGAAACCATGGGATGATTGTGGGTGGTGGTGGAAGGACTTATGACCTCAGTTCAGTTCTCAAACTCTGTACAAATTCCTGGATTCAGAATTCTGTACTTCTAAGTTTACGAGTTTTGAACTTGGCTCCAGTTAGTGAATCTCAGGGTTCTGGGGATCTTCCCACCCTTGCAGTAAGGCGTTTGCGCAAGAGAGGGTTGAGTCTAGCCTGATTTCATAAGCTAGAACATGTTACAGCATTTAAAAAATAAGTAATACTAAAAGTGGTAAAATGCATTATAAGTCCAGATCCAAATAACCAAGGGTCCAGTTATATGAGTCCAAGGTGCTTTAGAAGGTATAGGCTGTGTATACACAAAACCTTTGCAACAAAGGACATTATTTTCCTCAAAGAATTCTGGGCACAGTAGTTTGCCCCACAAAGAGTTCCAATTTCCAATAACCCTTAACAAACTACGGTGCCCAGAATTCTTTGAGGGGACAAATGTGTTTAGAATGTGCTTTAAAGGTATAGTGTATACACAGGATTGTTTCCATTTTCTAATAATAGCTCTCACTTCCCCACATGCCAAACCGCTTTTGAAACTGAGATGAATTTCAGAATCAGTAGTGATATGGTCCAAGAGCCTGGTCAGCTGTTCAGAGGCAAACAAACGGAAACAAAATTTCCATTGAACTGCAGCAAGCTCCATGCTGGGGCCTAATTAGCTGGTTTGATTCTCAGCGTAGCTAAAAGGGCTTCCTTTCAGTGCCTCAGTTATGGGGGGAAGGTGGAGAAAACTCCTGGAGTCACCAAAATGGAGTAGTCCTCCTTCCTCAAAAGGGTCTTCCATTGGTGAAGATTTTCAGACTTGGCTTTTAGTTTTCAAGAGTGCTTTGCCACTTGCGATCAGGACAAAAATAGACACAAAGTCAGGGGAGGGGGGACAGATTCTATGCAGAACAGAAGAACATTTCAGCCATAGAAATACAGTAATAGCCACCAGCTTGGCTGAATTTACCACCGTGCCCGTTATTTGCACAACTTTCAAGTGATTCTAGTAAACGGAGTCAATAGAGGATGAGCGTTCTGCCAGACCATGCCCTCAGCAAATGAAGCCTTTTGAGTACATTAGGGTCTTACTAGTTTCTCTTTAAAGAGACATCAAGTCATATGGGTGTATGTCAATAAAAGCCCACCTGGAAGAAGGAATTACAAAGCAGTGGGGAGGAAGCAGAGATTACTCGATCCTTTGTGTTTTCATTTATTTTAAATCTGCATGTTGTTAAAACAAATGTAAAAATTAGCCATATGGAGACTGAGTTGTGGTACAGTATCTTCATCTGTCACCACATTTGGAGAAAACACACATGCACAGTGCTGGCACTGAGTCTTGGAGGGAAGGAAAAAACAGCACACAAGGCAACAGTCCCGAATATATGCACATGCTTTTGACCTCATGGGATGGTAACTTATGATTATTTCATAAATATACAATGAAAACCAGGCAGATTGTTGCTGCTGGGATATATTTTAAAGATCAACATCTTATCAGAAAGGCAGATTGTGATTCTCACCAGCACATCCTGCAGTTTAATTCAGTACAGCTTGCCCAAATGAAATACACCCCTACGCACCTTATTTTGAATTCAGACCTTAGACCCAGTACATGTAAGACAGGGGCTTAATAGCTTTCCAAACTCTCATTTGGCCTCCGTTATACAACCAGCTGACACTGAAAATAATTAATGCCCTTTAGGACTCACATCTGCTCCTATGCTTCCATGTCAAGGCTTTTAATTGGGCTATTTTGGCATTTGGAGACAATGGCAAGGTGAAATAACCTTTCTTTAATATTTGTGAGGTCAGAAGCTAGTCCTGCCAAAGGTCACCCTTCAGGTTCACAAATGAGTCATTTGTATCACCTAATGAAATCTGTGACTTGCAAATTGCATGGGGATATGTTATAGTGCATTAATTAGTCCATGTGATGAATACGGAATTCATCATTAGTGGTTGCAGCTTCTGCAGGCGTGCCAATACTTGTTTTGGTGGGCTGAGATAGCTGATTATATTACATATTCTCCTGCTAAGTGTGGCCTTTAATATCCGGAATTGTTTGCCGCTCCCCAAAGTGACAAGGATGAACTACTCCACTTCTGTGTGGATACATTGACCTTTCATTTGTATTTCTTGTAAAAAGCCATATATTTCTACACTGGCTGCATTTGGACATCACAATAAACTATGGTTGGTCATGATGGGAATGAGCTAAGCTATTGCACTCCCACCTCTTGATTCTTCTTCTAGAGCAGCTGCCAAGAGGAGATTGGAAGCTTCCAATGACATGCTAGATTATTTTTATTATTACATTTATGTATCACTCATCATCCCAAAGGAAGATGATGTACACCATAGTCTGATTAAACACGAACAATTTGATCAATGAAACAACAGATCTCTTTAATAAAAAAAAAAACCCAGCCGATTTCCATAACAAATGGACACCAAATCCTCTTCATTCCCCCAAAGCAATGGGGGAACAAGTGTGATTTCCAATTGTGCCTAAATGTCAATGCTAAGATGGACAGGCGTAGTTCCAAGGGGAGGGAATTCCACAATCAGGGTGCTACAATGGAGAAAATCATCCCACATCACTATGCAGCAGCCACTAGCCATGTCCTCCAAAAATCCCAAGACCTGGGTCAGCAGATATTGGGAGAAGGGGTTCCTCGTGGTACCTGGGCCCAAAGCTCTTAAAGACATTACATACCAGTACTAATGTCTTCAAGTGTGCTCAGTAGCACGCAGCCAGCCAACAGAAGTGCTTTTAAGATGGGTGAGATATGGCCAGTCCTGCTCTATTTAGCATATCCAAACCAAAAACTGTGATTAATCTTAACTATGGTTTGTTGAAAGAAGCAAACTTGAAGTTAAGATTAGCCACAGTCAGATTTGGATGACACAAAAAGCTGCAGCCAAATAAAAAAAATAGAAGATTTATTTAAAAACAAACAAAAAGAAGCATCATTTATCATGATGTCCAAATGCAGCCAATGTGCTCACTCTAGGGCTACTAACATTCGGCATTCACTGCTCTTTCTTTCCTGCTTTTTGGAGGAATTATGTTGGACAAGTGAAGGATCCAAGCCATCCATTTTACAACCATAGTTCATGATGAATAGGGTTGCCCTTGTTCTCCTGGCTCTAACATGAATCTGGCACACAGGCCATTCAAAGAACCCTGCCTTCTAGGATTGGGAGCCCAATCGGCACTTTTTCCTCATTGCTGCTCAATCCAATTTACAATTCTGTCCTGGTTGCATTACTGGGACCATGTTTTCTCTCTTGGTCACCAATCATGCCACTAATATAACTGCCCAGCACTGCCAACTTGCAACCCAGAGGCTGTGTTCACATGTTATGGTAAGTCATAAGCCATGGCTTCCTGTGAACAAGCAGCAGGCTGGTGCACACTGCAAGAGTGACCTTGGGCTAGTCACATTTCTCTGAAGTCTCTCAGCCCCACTCACCTCACAGAGTGTTTGTTGTGGAGGAGGAAGGGAAAGGAGAATGTTAGCCACTTTGAGACTCCTTAAAGGGAGTGAAAGGCGGGATATCAAATCCAAACTATTCTTCTTCTTCAAGATTATTCCCTCTTCAGCATGAACAAACAAACCACAATCCTTGGCTCAGTGTGAAGCCTGAACCCAGAACTGTGGTATGTTTTGCGCTAAACAAGCCATGATTAGAAGCCAAGCTTTGCCCACCAACCCTTCCCTGTTTTTGCATGCTATGCCTTCTGCAAACCATTTGGCTCTTTCCAATTGGGGTGGTGGTGGTGTTATTGCTACCGAGACCTCTGACTATCCCAACATGTTAGCTTTCCATCTCCACTCTATGACACATGGAATATTTCTTTAATGCATAATTCTCTTTTAAAGGAGTGATCAGAATGCTATAATAAATAGAAGCCTACTTAGCCTATTCATCCTTACGTCTGAAAGGAGGGGGGAAACAATTCTCATGGAAAAATATAACTTTGAGCTGCTCTGTTCCCTATCTGCAATTACATCAAAATCACATTAATTGAGCTATAACACTGTCAGGCCCAGCAGCTGGAAGGCATATCCATACATTCTAAAGAGACGGCCATTAATTCAGAGCTCCACTGTGTGGCAATGAAACAGAGATGTCCATTCCCCCAACGTGATTTACTCTTTTTCAAGCTGCTTAAGTGGGAACCTCTACAAAAAGATTTAAGTTAAGTGACTCTTATGCTGTGCTGGAGCTCATTTATTATTGAATTAAATTTTCATTCCTTTTAAAGGGAAAAGAGAAATATCACTTTATATGAAACAAGGTAAAATTGTTCAAAGAAGGCAGCTATTACCATCAGCGATGGGAGTTATATATATATATATATATATGCAGGTTTTGGTGTCTTCGGGTGTCTTCCCGTGTAAGAGTCGGGGTGTCTGGGCGACGTTTCGACGAGGTCTCACTCGTCATCTTCAGGCTGGTGCTTTCGGCTTCTTGTTACTGGAACAGAGCAGAATCTGGTGTTTGAGTTCCTATAAATACTGTTGAGGGGTGTGGTGTATAGCCTCCAACGTTCTGGGCAGAGAGGAAGTTCCTAGATTAGTGTGCCTTTTCTTCTTTTGTTCATTAATTACTTGAGGGATATCTTGAGTGATTTCATGAGTGATATTCTGAATACCACTGGGTGGGTCATTAAGTGTAGATTAGTTGCTAAAGCTTTCGTGTCTTGACCTCTTGAGCTTGTGAAGAGTTTTTCTGAGAAGATGGCTGTGCTGCATTTAGTTGTGCTCTGGCTTGGCTTCGTGTATAGGGGCGAGCTGTAATTTTGTGCCTTGTGCCAGCCAGATCTGTGTAGGGATTGCAGGGGGGTGCAGCATCCGGAGGTGCCACTATAGTTTGGCTACTGGATGGAGTCTGTAATATGTCTGTGGAGAGGGTCTGGGTTTGGGTCTGGTGTTTGTTCTGTGCCTCCTATCACCTCTCAGCATCCTTAATAAACTGCATTTCCCAGGAAGCCAGAACTGTTAAAAGTGGTATAAGAGTGTATGAATGTGAACCATAGCAACTGTTACTGGATGAAACTGGGATATGCATATCCATTTGCCTTCTATGATGAACTGGTTAAGATAATGTGATCATAGTAATTCTGGTAGCTTTACAGAGCCCTGAAGTGAGCAAAAATAGTGCCTGGCTGCCAAGCAGATATTAATTCCATGGAATCACCCTGTGCCTAAACTGAGTAGCAACCAAACATAGCAGTGCAAATGCTCCTGGAATGTGTCTCCTACAACATCCATGTGGAAGAAGCATGCAGAGACCAATTCACTCCACTGATGTCATTATTTATTATTTCTTAAGTGATTAAACTTACTAGGAACTGGATAAAAATAAAATCAACGCGAACCGTGTCCATTCTGAGATCTGGAAGCAGAGGATTTGGTGCACTCCTTGTTTACTCATTGAGAAAAACATGAGGCATTAAGCAAAAGCCTGCCCGTTTAAACTAAATGGTTAACCCATAGAATCAAATTGGCTAAATGTTGCAGAGGAAAACACACTTTAAAAAGAAAATCAACCCTGCCAGATCCCATGTAATGGTGTCATTTACACTCTAGTCACATGAGCTTAAAGCGCAAGACCCTTTCATAATTAGGTACGTACACTATACCGGCTCCCTGCCTAATTAGCAAATTATGTTGAAAATAGCATCCTGCTAATTAACGGTTATTATGGCATTCCTGAAGCTGAAGCTTTAATTATCACCAACCCTAATGCTTGTGTACGGGGGGGGGGGGGGGACTTTCTTTAAATGATCAATAAGGGCAGGAGATTATTATCAGGCAAATCTGCTGACGGCTGATTAATTTGTTTGATGCAAAGTTGCTGCGTGTTTCATATTATTTTATCGAAGTTGCAGGAAAAAGGTACATAATTTGGTTTCATTAGCAACCACTGCTATTTATCACAAGAAGATGCCCCTTTCCTTTTTAGTTGTTTGTTCAGTTCCCTCTGTGTTTTTGCCTGCACCAGCATCAAAGTCAAGAGCAAGGAAGTTTTAATTAAGTGACACTAATGAGGTCGTTGAAAATGATACTTCAGCAATTCAGCATGCTGTTAAATGTGTTTATTCTATAATGTCATCAAAGGTTATTGTTTTCCCTTGTAATAGATAAAATTCATTACCATAAGCATTGTACTTCCGAGTGTGAGAAATACAAGATGCGAGTTAGTCAGGTGTGTTTCTGTTACATGTCACTTTTAATCTGCCTCCCCAAGTGATTAGATGCTTAAACTACACTTCAAAGTACAGCATTACTTCATTTATATGTTTCTTTAAAAGCTCAAACCATTGTTAGTGCCATTTAGAATTTAGCCCCAATTCTCTATCAGCGTGCCAAGTAGACACCCAAATTTGAAATGCATCAGTTGTAAATAAATACTATACATGTGTGTCTATTACATACACACCCTTGATTTTTGATTGCTGGTCGCCATGCAGTATTACTTCTTTTTGGACAACTACATGGTAATTTGATCTTCTATCACTACTTGTTGCATCAAGATGGAGACAAGTGAATACACAGGAGTGGGAAGAAGGAGGGAGGTGGTGGGAAGAATTGCATTCCATCATTTCTGAAGAAGTGAGCAGGAAGGGTGAAACTGTTCACCTAATGAAGTTCTTCTTAGAATTAAAAGTCAGGTGGGGTTTCCCGAGACCCTGGTGATTTGTTACAGGAAGTGTTTACAGTATCCCTCTTAACAACAGAGGCTCCTCATTTCCCTTGCCCCCCCCCCATTGCTTCAGAAAAGTAAGGGACTTTTCACATTCCCATCGCTAATTCTAAGTTGAAGCACCAACTTAGGGGAAAGGTCAGAAACACTTCAAATATTAGAACTCTTCAAACTCTTGTAGAAATATCATTGTGGATTCTATGGTGTTGCCGAGAGGTAAGCCTCTGAAACGTGTGAGCTTTAGGTTCTATACAGCTCTAGTGTGTTGCTTTGTAATAAGGGTTACTTGTTGCCATTGCCAGCTGGCATGCAGGCTGAAACCCTTCCGAGGGGCAATGACCCAGCAACCACCATCCAGGCCCCTGCAACCTCAAAAATCAATTGCTGGCAGATGCCTTACATTGGGATGCCTCATAAAATTATTTGGAAACTGCAGAGGGTGCAGAATATGCTGTTGCCTGCCTCTTTGGGACAGCAAGTAGACAACGTTTTCAACCCAATTTTAAGCAAGCTGTACGTAAAAAATGGTAATTTCAGACTGGAGCTGGCTATGTTCTATGATGCTGTCATTATCTTAAATCTAATATGCCTCCCTTAATGTGTCATTCAATTCTTGCTTAGATTCACCACTGTACAGGTGAGCAGGATGATGTGAATCTAATGCTGGGCCTTTTCTTTATATATATATAAGATATTTATTGAAATTTTCAAAATGTTACAAAATAAAAAAAAGAAGAAAGTACAAAATAAAAATAGTTAACAAAGTAGAAAAAGAAAAAAACAAAGCCCTTCCAACAATACAAATACAAATACAAATTCAAAAAACAAAAAGAAACAGAAAAAAAACAAACATACACATAAAACATTTAAGAACATTTAAAAACAAATTCATTATTCTCAAATCCTCAACTGTCATTACCTTCTTTCTTTGACCTCCTCCTCCTCCCTTTCTTTGTATCCTAGTTATTAATTATCCCAGCAAATCCTTTCCATATTTCATAATATTCTGTCATTACATTACCTTAAACTGTTTTAATCTTAACTTTCTATATACAAAAATAAACCTTGAAACTTAAAGCTTAGATCTTATCCTTACCAACTTCTCATAACCGTAATATTCTTTCATGATTCTTTAAACATCTTTACTAAAGCCAAGTAATTTCATTCCAACATTTTTCTGACATTCATCAATTTTACAAAACAGTCCTAATGGTAAAAAAAGAAATACAAACAGATCCCATCTTCATCCAACGTCCCTTCCTCCTGGTTCCGGGTTTTGTCAGTCCTTATTATCCCATTGATCTAACCCATTAACCTGGCAACCTTATATCTGAGGCCCTCAAGTCTCTTTCATGTCCCTTCCACAGCTCTTCTTCATATTTGTAACTGTATTTTCCCTTGTCTCCTGCTCGTGGTAACTCCAGCTTGGCAATATTTTTGACCCTTCTCGACAGATCAGCCCCTTTTCCATATTCAACACTAAATTCCATATGGTATTTAAAAGCATGTTTCAAAAACCCTCCAAAATTAAGAGCCCCCACAATCCCAAACATCTCGCGGCCCATTGCCAGATTTGAAAAGTCCAAACATCCCAGCATAGGGGGGTCAATCCAGCCCCCCATTTCCAGGCCAAACCAAACTTTTCCTTTCCAAATCTGGTTTTTTCCAAGTTCATTTGTCAAATCTGAAAACTCATATTCCTGTTGGGCCTGTTCTGTCAAGACACACTCCTGATTTGATTCCTGGGTGGGCTCCCCATATTTTCCCACTGTCTGTTCAAAATTTCCCACTACCTGTTCAAAGTTTCTAGTCGAAGTCGCCATCAAATTCATCTTCTCATGTAACTGTTCCAGTAGGGCATTTGTTTTATAGAAAGCACACAACAGAGCTTCTGAATACATTGTCCTGCAAGGTCAAATGTCTGTTCCCACGATTGTAATCTGTAACAGCTGCCGGCTCCCTGGAATTGGTTACAGTTTCACAGTCTCCCTCTAGGGGGAAAGCTTCTATTTGTTCTTGCAACAAAGTTTCCCTTTTTGAGATATTTTGTCAATATTTTTTCCTTTAAAATGCGGAGGGAAACAGTGGAATCACTATATTTCTCTTCTTTTAGCTTCCTGTCAAAAACGTTTGTCTCTGGTCAATGAGCTTCAAATGTCAGTCCTGACACCCCAATCCAGGATCAGGACAGAGGAAAGTTGCTTTACATTAAACTCACTTTAAACAGTCCGAAAAAGATTCCCCCTTCTTCTCCTGCTGTCGAAGGGGGGTTCCACAATTTTAAATGATGAAATCCAATCCTTTAAAGGTGATTTCCTGAGCTCTAGTTTACGTTGTCTTTGCTTTATTCTGTCTACAAAAGAACGGAAGGCTGACTTCCGGTTTAGACCTTCCCGTTCAGTACCAAATTGAAATAAATTTTTAAAATCCAATTCCTTTCTGATCGCAAGTCCTTATTTAAGGTCCAGTTGTTCAAAGTTTAAGTACTCACGGGTGCTTATTTTAGAGTCCAAATTGTCCCAGGAAAAAGGCAGCACTCTCTGGCAACGGCTATGTGGCTTTGCTCCATGGAAATAGCAGTTGACTCACAGCACCGCGCCACTTTCCCCTCTTCACTTCGGAGCCCGTTAGTGGGTTCCTTTGCGAGTTGGGGGGGTTGCTAAAGGTGCCCGCCGAGTCCCATGGTCACAGGCTTCATCCGCCTGTGATTTTTAAAAGGGTCCCCGCTTCGCCGTAGCGGAGAAGACCCGTTTCACGCGGAGCTAGTCCCTCCAGTTAAGAGGGAGTCCGCCATTGCCGATGGCGCCACCCCGGAAGTCTAATGCTGGGCCTTTTCTATCATTGTCCCTACCCCTTTGCTGAGCCTCACCGGTGTTCTACAGATGCTGTAAAACCTTCCTGCTCAATCATCCTTTAGAAATGTCTTTGTAATTTAAATGTTAGGTTGACTTTTTTAACCCTAAGCCAGAACTCAATATACATGTTGGAGGGGTGGTGCGAGTCACTTCTTGTGAATGCCTAATACCCCATAGTTGCCTTTGAC
Source organism: Podarcis vaucheri (assembly GCF_965113315.1). NCBI lineage: Eukaryota > Metazoa > Chordata > Lepidosauria > Squamata > Lacertidae > Podarcis > Podarcis vaucheri. The sequence continues at coordinate 72,164,283 of NC_138760.1, forward strand.
TGGACTTAACTGTCCAGGGGCCCTTTACCTTTACCTTTACATATACTAATATACTAATGTGGCTTGTGTGATTTCACACCCCTTCTTTTTTGAAGGGGAAATATCACAAATGGGACATTTGTTCAAATGTGGCCAGTTCAGACTCGATATTATCTGCACAGTAGTTGAGGAATACTTTCTTCACGTAAGAATTACCGGTACCGCCCCATCCAGAGAGTGTTTCAGCATGTGCTTTATAGTAATAAAAAGTCACATCACCTACTTGCAGAACTTTGCTTATGTATATCTATATGTTTCTATAGATTCACTTCTCAACTCTAGCCTTTGACACCTGAGATATATAGTTTAGGATCCACCTTATTTTCTTGACTGTAATTTGTTCTATTTTTATTATTGTATTTTTAAATAGTTACAACCCACCCTGGGAATTCATGATGATGGACAGGTAAAAAATAATAATCAAATAAATTGGAATAACAAGGAAGACAAACAGACAAAGGCCATTTTAAGGTGAGATTTAGGGGATCACCAGCACTGGATCCCAAATTAAAAGTTATATGTTTGAAAAGCCTACTGTCTGAAGAAAGAGATTCAACATCTCCATTGAGATGCAAACACAAGAATGCTGAGTGATCCATAAATCACTGTTATGTCAACACAGCCCAAAAGTCAAGAAAAGGATGAAAGTCACAGCAACAGTGCTCTTCCTCATGGGTTGGGGGGTGGAACGTGTCTGGGTCACATGCCCCCTAACCTTCTCTCTTTCTCCATTAAGCTCTGTGACATTTGTCTATCTGCATTCCATAAGCTCTGGCCCTGTTTGCCTACGGAAAGTACTGGTAACTGGGTTTTACAGTCGTCCCCCCCTCCAACGGCACAAATAATCTCAGCGCAAGATGCATTAACTTCTCAGAAGGGCTTGCTTCCTGTCTTCTGTTCTTCAAATAGGATTTTATGTTTTGTTTGTTTTACACAAGGGGAGAAAGGGGAAAGAAGAAACAAAAGAAAATTTTCCCCATGGGAAAGTTAGCCTCAAAGTATAGCATTTCTATAGCAGGATAAACCACTATCATCACTGCAGAGAACATAATTACAGACAGAAACAGAGACAAAAACACAGATGTACTGAACAAGCAGTCTTGTCACTTCAAAATCAGAAGGTCAATAGGCTGGTTTGTCTTGAAGTGTGGTGAAACAGACATTTGCCTTTTTCTCTTCAGGGATTCCTACTGAGGTTTTAATTCTAAGCACACAGCTAGGCATAATTCTAAGGTCCAAGTCACATGACCGAATTGGTGTGCTGGTGTTGTGTCCACCAGAACATTGTCTCAGGTTCAGATCTCTCCTCAGCCACAAACTTACCCTGTAGCCTCAGGTAGGCCCACTTTCTCTCAGACCTCCATTTGCAAGATGGAAATCATATACAGAGTTACTGTACAGATTGCAGAGGCAGTGCATGTGAAACTCATTGAGATAAATGCTAGGCAAATCAATCCAGTTTGCATTTCCTTGGGTGAACTAAGCTAACTCTGAGCTAGCTCTTGAACGACTATGTCCTATTTCCAGCCTATTATATGAAAGTTTAAAGATTGACAGCTAGGGTGGCCAGTTATGAATTCCCATAGCAGATGATTTGCAGCATCACCCAAAAGAAGACACCAATTTGCACATGGGGATTTATATATATAGATGCAAATTTAGAAATAATGGGGATGATTTAAATAGAAATACATCTCACCATAGTGAGGAAAAAACAAGATGCCTTATGTGCCTGCCTGCCTGCCTGCTCAGTCTGCTGACCAGGTGCTGTTAACTTGTTCCCAAATAAATAGGCATATACCATAATTCTAGTACCTAACAGGGTTTTACAAGTATTATTTGTGTTTGCAGCTGACAACTTTGACTTCTTAGCAAGACTGTAACAAAAGAGGGTCACATCAAATATTACTGGAAAGCATGAAAAAAATTCCACCTGAGATCAACTTGCATTTAGACAACTTGGCACCTTAACAGTGCAAATAACAGTGCAAATACATGCCTACACAGAATAAGCCCCATTGAGTTCTATGGAACTTAGTCCCAGGTATGTGTTGATAGGATTGCAACTTTAGGCAAACTAGATTGTAACCCAACCACATACCTGGGATACTGGCGTGCTACTGGCAAGTTGCCAGAACTGGAAGTCTGCTTTGGCAGGCTCAGACATGGACTTGGGAGAAAATCTTTCAACCACTTCCATGCCTGCGCTATAAATTGGGGGTCCAGCCTGGGCACTAGCCAGTGTCTTACTTGCCTACCAAACCATCTATCCTGAACCTTGCTGTATTACCTTTGATATATATTGGCATTAGTTGCTGATCAACAGGCATAGGAAGGAATTTTACCATTTTCCAAGGTGAAACAGGACATATAATTTAGCTATTATGGCTGAATTTATCTATATATTAGCGATAAATGTTGTATATTGTTCTTATGTACACCACTTGGAGATTTTTAAAAAGCGGTTTATAAATTCTTCTAAGCAGTGCTTTTTTCTGGGGCTACGCAGGGGTGCACATACCACTAAACATTTCGTGAATCTAAGTTTGTCCTCATTGCAGGGCAGTATTTAAATATGAGTAGGAAAATGAAAGTACCCCTAAACATTTTTTAAGAAAAATAGTACTGCTTCTAAGTAAAAAAACAAAAACAAATCAGTGGTTGCATGATGGTTCTGTCCTGGCTTCTTCCATTTTGTCACAACTTATCTTGGCTGGTGCTGGGACAATGGGCATGATCCATTGTCAGGGATGGAGGAGTGGGCTCTCTTCTTTCATTCTGGCCTTAGAATGCATGGACTCATGGTCCAAGCCACCTTGGAGAGTTGGCAGGCCGGCCATAACCCCAGGTTGACAGAGGTGGATATAGTAGCAGTGCACACCACAGTGGCCCGAAGCTCGCCTTGTGCTGTCAGAAACTGGATCCCTGCCACTGCCATTCCAAACTGCAGTGTGAGCTCTACCCACTGAAGCTGTGGCATTTTTAGCTCATGTGCTGCCTTTGCAGTTCTTGCACTCCTGTTTTGCTCTGCTCCTTGCTGGGGCCACAATTCAGGCTCACCCACGCGTAAGATCTGGGTGAGTAGAATAGGGACAGCATGGCTCAAAACTTTTAAGTCAACAAATTGAATTAATCAGACTCAACCCAATTTGGAACTATAGATTAAAGCCAGCAGATTAGCAGACACCAATGTAGTCAAGTAGCGGGATGTGCCTTGATCCTTAGACAGCTGGCAGTGTGAATCATTGTGAACGGTGTGTGCACACTCATTTGTGTGCGCACGAATGCACATTCACCCATAAGAAGCACACAGAGATCACACGACTGGAAGAGAGGCTCATTCCCTGCTTCCTGGCCAAATTGCCCTTTTATAATGTTGGGGGATTTTTTTTTGGGGGGGGGGTTATTGGGTTGTTGTTGTTTTTATTTTGATTCTATATTTTGTGGTTTTAGATTTTGATTTTGTTCTGTGAACCACCCTGAGACCTCCAGGTATAGGGCGGTATATATAATAATAATAATAATAATAATAATAATAATAATAATAATAGGACTACTAGTGAGAAGTAGCAAAAAAACAAATGGAAAAAGTGGTGATTAATTGCAAATGCCTTGTTACCGAGCACTTCCTCACACAGTGCCACAGACGCAGCTGCTGAACAGACTAGCAGTAGGAAGTTGCAAGGAGGGGGGGAAGGAGGGGGAAGATACTGAAAGACTCTTAAAAAAATAGTTTTTCTGCCATAGATCATCATTTTTAATGATAAGGTATCTTCCTACCATGAGTGAGTGCAGCTTTTAAAAGGGAAGAAGCATTGTAATATTTGATGCCTGCCACCTCCCCTTCCTCAACACAACAACCACACAAGCAGCTAGTGCCTTTTCAAAGCCCAGCATTGTTCTGTTCAATTCATTCTTGGCCTATTGTTGGCCACTCTCCTTTGACTGACATGTGACATTCTTGTCTTCATGGATGGGGAAGCAAAGCTCTTGATGGTTATTGACATAAGAAAATGTCATGTCTGAATATGTTTTAGTAGGACCTTTCTCTCTTGGTTCCACCTTCTTCCCCCTCCCCTCCTGTCACACAGTTTGCTACATTTAATGCCATGAAAGTCCTTAAAAAAAAAAAAGGACTCATCATCTAAACCCTTAATTATTCTCAAGGGTTTTCAAGTGGTACTTAATTGCCAGACAACATTGAAAATCACATTTGCAGCAAGTCTCTCTTGCAAGGCAGAACACACCACATCGGCCTTTCTGTACATGAGGGTGGCTGAAAGTACAACATGTCTTTGTGGCTCAAAATATAACACTACAGGTCCCTAGTCAACAATGGTGAAGGCAGCGCTGCTAAGAAGCTAAAGACGAAGGGCTAAAATAAAGTGGCGATCAATTCCTGAAGGTTTCTACTTTAAAACACCCCAAGTTGTGGTCCTGGCTATGTGGGAAATTGGTCTTGCACAACCTCTGACCATGCAGTGTGATGATGCAGTAATTGCAGGGTGTGCTAAGGCAGTCTATGGAACTAGTGTGGATGCTTCAAAGCTACAACTGCACAAGAAGCAGCGATATTTTAATAGCAGTGGTTTCTGGCCAACTGCATTCTCCATTCTGCTCAGAGCAGACTCACTGAAACGGATGGAGCTAACGTCATATTTCCAGTGTGTCTACTCTGAGTAGCACTGGATGCAAGGCAATTCACCTAATGAGTTCCGTCAGCAGAAGACCTGTGCAAGGATTTCTGATAGTGCAGTGAGGCTTTCCACATCTTCCCCCTACAACCCCTGAAATTAGCTTACAGGGGTGGGAGAACACCTAAAACAGCACAAGGGGTGGGGGGAAGAGGGGATATTGTTCCATTTGACAAGCTGAAATGCTTGGGAATTCAACATTGAATTCCTCCTTTGTGGACACCTGTATCGGGCACAACCTGGACAAAAATCACGTGCCACGTTGACTGGTTTTAGAAGAGGTAGCTTTTATTTTCAGCCCATTTTACCCCCCTTTTTGGCCTCAGGTATTGTGGAATTCAAAAGCTATAATATCATTAAAAATAAACGCAATGGGTTTCTTTTCCCTGTGAGGAAACACCTTCATGACAGCAGATGGCAATTTGCTAAAGGCTTAGCATAGACGACTACCATTTTCCAAGGGTCCTCCGACTGTCACTTAAAACAGTGCAGCAGCCACTGAACACTCTGTGGGGAGGGAAGGAGGAGAAAAGTGGAAAAGCTGAAGTCATCACGTGGTCCTGGACAGCAGCACTCAGGAGGATTTTCTGTACATAAACTTCTGATGCAGTGAGACTTTGGAATGACACAATCACAACCACCTTTCACTCATTCCACCTCAAGTTTTTAGAGGAGTGGGGGGTGGGGGTGGATGTAGAATTAAAAGTCCTCCCCAGACACAGAAATAGCTTTTACGGCACTGGTTTTCACACATAAAACAAGGGGTTACGTAGCTGGTGGTGCGAAAGCTCAAATAGGTCTCATCTGGAATGCACTGGGAGTGGTTTAATTTAATTTAGTAATTGGCATTGGTCAATTTCTGTGCTTGCATGAATGATTATCATCAACTCAGCAGATGTGACACAGATTCAGTACCTCTCCTTGGGTTTTACCAAAGGGCACTGAAAGTCAGGGATTCTGAAAGCTTTGACGGTTTAGGACTAGGATTGGTTTGAGGAAGGGCTAGAGTAACAGAGCATCTTTTTTGCATTAAGGAGGTTCCTGGTTCAATTCCTGAACCCCTGAGGAGCTACTTCCAGTGTAGACAACACTGAGATAGATGGACCAAAAGTCTGACTTGCCATAAAGCAGCTTCCTATGTTCCTGTGGTGCAGCACATAAGTCAAGAAGAGATCAAGGCCAAGTTTGCAGGAGATGGATGGACTGGGGTTTAGTCTCATTGTTCTACCTAGTGTACCATGCTGTAGCTTGGCACACTCATAAAGCCAGTTCAAGTGGCGCATACTGACAGTAAGCCAGCACATACAAGACAACAGATTTCTCACTTGCGCCTGTTGCACAACAAAGAAAGCAGTTCAACCTGTGACAATCAGAAGGCACCTGGAACTCACGCAGCACTTCCAAGGCTAATGTTTTATCACATGGCTCTGTTCTCCCCTCAGTCCAGGTGAATGGCACACTTCTTTAACTGCTTCAGAAGGAATCTATAGACTACTACATCCTCTACTGTAAGAGATGCTGTCACTGCCGATATTTTGCATTTGTCCATTTCTTGGTGCAAAATTTCGCTCTGTTTCTAGCCCTCTAGATAGGTTTTTATAAAGAATAAAACTGCAAACTTTGTTGGGAACACATGTGGCGCTTTAGAGCTACTTTGTAAAATCCTTGGTGTTACCAAGATGGTAGCATCAACAGGTTTGCCTACTTTCAGTTTTTAATATACTGAAAGGAGACAGAGCCATGGCAGCTGGCATCAAAGGCACAACCTAGAGTCTAGAAGCTTTTCAACCTCAAAATGATGTTCTAAATGACACAGGAGAGGTGCTCTTTACTAGCTGGACCAGTAAATTACAATTAAATAACAGACCGGCCACCCTAAGTGGCATTGAGACTGATGTTGCCTTCTTTGGGATCACTTTATTTGCGGTTCCTGAAAATGTATGAAATGCAAGGCAGCTACGTATCTTTTTTGACAATACAAAAAAAGTGCAATTTGCTAGCTCAGTGAGAATGCAGCCAAAACAACTCTGCCTTTGCCAGCCAACCGTATTTAGGAACGGTACCTTGAAGGCCCCAGCACTGAAGATCCCTTAAACAGCAAAGCACTTTTGGGATTCCACTATGCGGTACACCAACCACAGTGAACAATACTAAATAGATTTCACCTAAAAACACTGTTCAGAATTCTTTATTGACATCAGTGAGACTTCTCCCCAGGAACAAGCTTGAGGACAGTCTCCTAATCCCTATCATTTCTCTTCAGCTGTAAATATCTTCCTATGGCCCCCAGATTACTCCTCTGTGTTTGGCGAAAAACTGAAATGTCCTTGGTAACTGCCTTAGGAGCGGGATTGTGTGCATTTATCTGTATTGTAAAGCATCTGTCTCCCGCAGTAAACAAATTGCCACTAATATAATTATTACTATTATTGTTTCCTATAGCACTGAAATATAATTTTGGAACAATTCAGTCCCCCTCAGTGCACAATTACAATTAAGCAGAAGTCAGTGATATTCCAAAGCTGTCATTTGACTCATTATTTCTTGGAACTGGCCATAGTTAACATCACCATATTTAAAATGGGTTGAAATATACACTCTGCCTGAAATATACACTCTGCCAGTTATCACACCCATTAGCTAAAGGCCAAAGAATGCAAATTAAATGGAAACAACAACAGCCGCAGCCACAGTAACACAGCTTGGGAATATTGTGTTTTGGAATAATAGGGGGGTATTTGTTTTGTTTTGTTTTTTTGCTCTATCTATTGTCAGCCAGTTTCCTGAAAGACCATTTATATGTTTTATATACATACCATCAGCCTGATATCTTCGACACTCTTTACATCTTGTGTAATACACTTAAGGAGCCAGTGCTTCTTAGACATTGGAACTAGACATATATTTCAAGCTAGCTCCGAAAACTATATCTGTATCTACCTATGTTTGAATGCAGACCATATGTTGAACCAGAGAGCCATCTGGCAACCCCTCCCACTAGCATCTGCAAATGTGGATCTGTGCTTCACAGTGTGGGCTTTCAGGGCTGGGCTTTGATTTGTTGCCCTTTGTGCTCGGCACTGCATTATTAGCGTAAAAGTGAAAGTGAGATGCTGCAAGAAAATAAAACTGAAAACCAGCCTTCATCCCAGAGAGTTAGCAGAGTGATTAACAGGCTGGATGTGAGAATGAGGCCCCGGGTGCAGTTGGAGGATAGATGTACATATGCCCTCTCTTGCTCCCATAGTGAGCCTTGCATAATTTTCATTCATTTGTTTTGATCAGACCTGTCAGTGTAGCATATCCTCCCAGCTTACACATTCAACTACTTCTCCGTTAGGCTTTCTAGTACATCCAGAGGTTCAACACTGGACAAATGGTAATATCTGAATGGTGTAATTTCAAATGTTGAAAGAAAAAGAGCGCTGATCTATGCTATCTGCTCACAAAGTATAGTTTTTGGCAGAAGAGGGCAGATTTTTTTCATATAAATTAATCCAATGGAGGACATCATCACACCAGACCCTGCATAAGTCATTTGGTCAGAGCAATTCTAACAGCTTCACAGTGGAGATCTAAACTCTCACTATTATTATTATTTTAAAAAATGTATACATATCAGAGGATATTGGAATCATAAGACAGGCCGATCTACATTGACAGGCCAGTTGTACTGATGGTATGAGCCTGTAGGTCTACAGTGGTCCTAACGTAAGAAGAGTTATTCTGGGTCAAAAGTACATCTCGTTCAGCATCCTGTTTTCTCCCAGTGGCCAACCTGATGCCTCTAGGAAGCCTAAAAGAAGGATATGGCTGCTATAGGACATTCTCACTTGTGTTCCTCAAGGCATGTTGCAATATATCATCATGACTGGCGCCCATTGACACTCGTATCCTCCATTAATTTGTATAATCTCCTTTTAAAGCCATCCAAGTTGGAAGCCATCTAGACATCTTCTGGCAGCAAATTCCATTCATGGATGACCATGAATTCTAGTATTATGAGAGAGGGAGAAAATGTCTATCCACTTTATCTACACTGTGCATAATTTTATGTACCTTTATCCTGCTCAAGCCCCACCCCCATACTGCATTACTATAAGCAAAAAAGCTCCAAACTTTGCAACCTCACAGAGGAGTTGCTCCAGTCCCTTGTTTATTAATACTTGGGGGCATTAATAAGGTACTGGTTTTTGTGGCCATGTCTTTTGTGCTAGCAATCTGTGTCCATCCTGTGGTTTTGAGGGGATACAGCAATGTTTATATGGAAGGTGCTAAATAGCACTCCCACAGGAACATGTCAGCTACAAAACAGGCTTTTCTCACAGAACAAGCACAAACTCTTGTCTATTGAGGGGATACTAGATTTCAGAGTTCTTGCATAACAGCCCTTGTTCTTCTGGCATAATTCAGCTGATTGCAGTCAGAAACCTGGATCCCTGTATTGGCCCAATCGCTCAATAACCAAGGAAATAAGCTTCCCCACTAGTCTAAAGTGAAGATTTACAAAGTTCCCTGGGAAGGGGGATTGGTTGTTAAACCACTCTGGAAACTGCAGCTTTGTGAGGGGAATAAAGCTTTTAATGTAAAAGGGAAGCTTTTAATGTTTGATGTATTATAGTATTTTAATATTTTTGGGGAAGCCACCCAGAGTGGCTGGGGAAGCCCAGCCAGATGGGTGGGGTATAAATAAATTATTATTATTATTATTATTATTATTATTATTATTATTATTACTCAGCACTTTTAACAATCTGTGGTTTCCAGGATCCTTGTGAGAGAAGCCATACATGTTTCCCTCATGGGAAGTGGTGTGATTCTGTTTTTAATGTCTAGTGCACATGGGGCCTGCGTCTAACTGAGATGAACCTTGTTTCGACCAATTTCAGCAGGGTGCTCAGACATAGGCATCTGAAAGCATCCTCTGACCGGCAAGCTATTTGTGTGATTACATTTCTAGCCATGGGCATAGCTGGGGGGGAGGGAGGGGCAGCTCCCCCCTCCAAAAACCCAATACAATTCAATTAAAATACATAGCAAACTGAGGTTCTGCCCCCCCCTAACAAAAGGCCTGCCCCCTAACAAAAGGTCTGCTCCCCCCCAAAAAACATCCATGTTTCTAGCACCCTCTTAGCCTATGCAATTACTTTATCCTAGTCCTGTCGCTGTTTGGTATGACTGCTGCTGTACTGTAACCACCTCTGTCTACCCTAGCCAAAGAGAACCAGCGGCTCTAAAAATTAACTACAGGAGAAGGCTGTCGTTCAAGGCTCGGTTATTTACAAAGTCCGAGATATCTGATTCTGCCATTTCCTCCACGTATCCCATGCCACTGCAACCCTTGGGATATTAGTTCTCCCCTTTGTCCAAATGCCTGATTATCTGAATATTTTGGATGTCTCCCAAGCCATTTGGCCCAAAGAAAGTGGACTGTAGTGTATCATATAACTCCGTCCTTGGTAAAAACTCAAAAACAAAAGCATTTACTAATGAGTTCTCTCAAAGCAGAACAATCCCTAATCCAGATCTAAGAAGAGCCAGCTATTTCCAAAGTCAAATGCCCAAACACAAGGGACAGGCAAAAATTTGTGACCAACGCAGTAGAAAGGGCCAGGCAGCCTACCATTAAAGGCTGCAGACTTCCCAGTTCTAATTGATTTGAAAGGGTGTTGCTAGCGTGCAGGCTTGGCTTTTATCAGCTGGGAGGAGGGAATCAATCTGCTGCACTGTTTAGAAGCGTATGAGATCTTCATCCTCAAAGTCCAGGGTGGCTTTGGCATAATAAAGAGCCTATCTCTTCATCATGGTAATGCTCGCAACCCAGCAATATGAGCTCATAGCAGCAGGCCTCGGCACTCAGAATTCCTCCGTTTAAAAGGTGTCACCGATTAAACTATCGCATTTCAAAGGGCTCCCATACAGTAAATAGGAAAGAAAAGGAAGAAAGGGAGCTGTGGCCTTTTGTTAGTCAAAAAGCTATGGAAAGTGATAATTAACCCATTTTTTTTTTGTATTGAGAAATCATTTGGACAAAAGTCAAGGCATTGCCACCCTGTCAATTGTGAAGTCTAGATAAGGACATTATATCCTGCGGAACAAAGAGTGACTGAAGAGGCTGAATGGAAACTAGGCCACTCTACTACTACTACTTTTCCTAACCCCTCTGAAAAGAGACTTTTCCCCCTCCCTCCCCCACCCCCCCAAAAACCCCAGCGGTGGCAGAGGATGGAATGCTCCCTCCTTCCATATATATAGATAGATAGATATAGATATAAAAAACATTGACTATGGTGCATGTTTTTGCATTCTGTTAAATATTCAGAGATACCATGCAATTAGCATGTCATTAATGAATAATTAATTGCAGCTAAAGCAGCCTTCAGATTTTTGCAGCTAAATTATTTAAACAGCAAATATAACAATAGAAAGCATATTCCCACCCCCTCCTGCATATTCCCACCCACCCCTTTGAGCAATGTGCAAGTCAAAAGCATATGTTGTGTGTGTGTGTGTGTGTGTGTAGGTAGGTAGGTAGGTATATACCTAAGGGTGGGTTCACAATCTTTCCCCTTGATCCAAGTTGTTTCAGCCTTCAATGCACTTCCCACCCTCGCCAACTTTCACTGAAGAAAAAAAGAATGCATTATTTTTAGAATGAATGAGTTCTTTTTTATATAAGCATCCAGAAAAACTAAAAGGCAGTTTGAGCAGCACAGATTCCAGCAAAAAAAAAACTTTTAAAAGATAAGCATATTTATTGCTCTGTGGGACAATGTTAAGATTTAATAATTCTTAGTATTCTTCCTTTGATACAGTTTGACTGTTAAAATGTTCACTGGGTCTATTGACAGCTATTTGGCCATTACAAACTACCACCGTTAAATAGGAAGTAATTTCTTGCCACTTGCTGATATACATCACCAGTAAGACGTTGGTTTATATTTATAAGCTGCACATCTGTGGATCAGTTGGCTTATCCATCTGTTAGCTGCACCAGTAAACAGTAAGTCAATGTGCAGCTCCCTCATCCACCCCATCTATCATGAATGCTTCCTTGAACTGTATATTTACGTGTAACAAAGCTCTACTTAAGCAAGTAAGTACGTCTTGAGAATGGGCACAATGCAACCCTGACTTTTATGCTGTGGCTCAGTGCTCAAACATTATTTTGCCTTCTTTGGTTCTGGCTTACAGTCCAGCTGGATCATCTCCTGGGGCAAAGCCTATTGACATGAATAGGACCTGTACAAAAAAAACCCCTTCATGAGTATCTCTTGAAAGAACTGCTGCTTTTTCAGTGGAACTTTTACAGAAGTTCCCAGTGGCTCAGATATTTTAAAGAGAGAAAATACCCCTCCCTGGGGACTTACAAGTAACTGTTGTGCATTGCTATCCTCTTACTTTAATCAGTACTGGCAATGAGATATTGTTCACCATTGCACCTGAATCATTTATTTATTTTATGTATTAAATCTGTATACTGCCCTTCATCCGCAGATCTCAAGGCAGTTCACAACATAATGTTGGACAAATATTGTGAGGATGCAGGACACACTACATAACACCCCCACCTGTTATCTGAGGCGGTCATCTCATTCATCTCAATGATAGGGCCGGCCCTGCATGGCAAGACTTTTCAAGTCTGAGCAGCCAAAATTGGAATTGCAGCTCAAATCCCGACAGCTCTTTGCTGGGTTGGTTTTCCGAAGAGCTTAGCATGCTGGTGAAATGGAAGATGAGAAGTTTGGGAAATTCGACCCACAGCCTAAAGTGCAAAGAAAATGTGAAAGCCCTCCTGAAGTTAATAGGAGCTATGTAAGAGCATAGTACTGCTCTCACGAAACTGCCATTTGTTTCAATGGGGCTTGTATATGAGGGATTTTTCCAGTGTAAACGGTGCTACAGATATAAATAGTCCAGGAAGCAGGCCAATTACACTGCAAATCAAATTCAGTCTCCCAGTGGGTGCAGAAGAATACATTGGCCCAGTTCAGATTATCATCTTAACTGTGGTTCAAGGTTTTGGGGTAGTTTTTTGTGGGGGGTTTTTAAGAGTGAGCTATGGCAAGTCTTTGGGTTATATGCTCCACTTCCTTTCATGCAAAAGAATAAAAGAGTGGCATTTTCTATTTTCATCTTAGAACAAACCACAGTTGTGTGTGACAGTAGTGTCATTATATAGTTGAGTCACTAGGTGGCATTGCACTTGGTTATATCTGCATGGATCAGAAGTTTCCTATATCTGCCCTATTTGAAGAGAAGTAGGATGAGCCAGTATGGTGGTGTGCTGCTGCACCACAGCCCGCCTGACAGCATCACTGCTGCTGCTTACTGGAACAGTGTGGAGGTGGGCCAGGGCAGTGGTGAGGTTAGGGCTGTGCTGGTAGACCAGTGGAGCCATTTACCCCCTAATCGTAAAGAGAGGTGATACCGTTCTTGGGTAGCCGATGTGTTCTATAAGCCCTCCATGGCATGGGTAGCCTAGTCAGGGAACTGCTAGCTGCTCATGTCAACAAACCAGAATCAAGCTGTAGTGTCAGCTTCAGCTTTTTTAAACAACAACAACAACTAGCTTGGGTTAGCACATACTACAGTTTCTCAGGTTGATATGTAACATGGAACTGTGGTTTGTTTTATAGTAAAGCAAGAAGCCTTTACTTCTCTCACATGCAAACCAGCAGAGGAAAAAGAGTGCGAACGTCCAAGGCTCACTACAGCTCATTCCCTATAATATTGTAAACCATCCCTTGCCAATGTGGCCCTCCAGGTGGTTTGGACTACAAATCCCATAAGCCATGCTAGCAGCAGCTATGCTGATCTGAACAATGATTTATGTTATTTGAACCAAGTCAGTATTCAGAATCATATATTGGGCAGGCCCCAAACACTTGGTTCTCAAAAGTCAACAGTTGTCAAAAGCTTTTAACAAAATGTGGTCTATTTTAATAAATATGTTAAAGTTTTCTACAGTTTTCTTTACTGCCATCTTGTATGAATTTGATCTATCACATATGCTATTACAGGATATGATCAACAGTGAATGTAGTCTATAAATATTTTAATTAATAAATGAAATGAAATAAGAAGGCACACTCTTTCTCTCTCTCTGTTTTGGTGTCCAAAATGCTAACAGAGTTTCAATGAGTCATAAAAGTACCCCTCTTGCTTACAGTATCACCCTTTATTCAGGAAACATTACACCTTTTTTGCATAATAGGGGATTTTGAACCATTTTTTTCAAGTTGTTAATGTACTCTTGTGTACAATGTGATGCTCAACTTCATAATGCATTTTGTTATGCCATTTATGTTCTCTGAGGAACTGAAAGTAGAACTTATCTCTCTGTTTATTGTGCTGAGGCAAATGGTAACATTTTCCACTTGATTAAGCATCATTTTCTCCATTTCTCCAGGCATTTTAAGCCCTGCTTACTGCCTGACATTCGGTAAATGTTTCTATCAATGCATCCTTGATCCTGGGGTCTGCAGCCCTCCGTATCTAAAACAAAATCAAGTTGCATTTTAAGTAAAAGGATGAATCTCAAGAAACATAAATTTGGTCACTTTGGAAAAGAGTTTCTGGCAAAGGTGTTCATGTGTGTTATTCAGAACAGGACAGTGTATTTCTAGAATCTCAAATAAAGGGCCCGAAAACACAACCCAGTGTTAGCTTCTATTCAGTAACTCTATTGGCCATTCCTAGCAACTAGTTATAGCCACACCTATTTGCACAAACTGTTCCAAATAGTTGCCAGGAATTTTCAGAACATCATATCTTGCAAACTAGCTGCTTCCAAGTTCAGCATCTGTTATTTTTCTAAAATATAGTTTGGCAATTCCTCCACTTTCTCAAGTATTTCTAAAGAAAATTCCAGCATGGCGCACCATTTTTTCTTCAGAAAAGGAGATCCCACTAGGATAGCCATTTCCCCAGGCCTCTATGAAGTCATTAACCTATTTTACTAACAGAAAATCAAAGCCAAAAGAACATGACAGTTCATGGCTGAGCGGCACCTCCAACAAGTCCCAGTCCAACAGTCCATTCATTAGAAACCATTCTCAACACATTGGCCAATTACCCAAGATTATCCAGAGACACAAGTTTGGCGGACGGACCCTTCTAATGACTTTTTGACCTTCTCTGGCAATTTTGCTACATATGCTTTTACCACTATTATCGAACTGCTTGGATGTTTGATCTTTTGCAACTAAATTTTGACAGACATGACTATGGTGGGTTTTTACACAGATGCAATGTGGTGGTTAGAGAAGTTAGAATAATATAGAATCATAGAATTGTAGAATTGGAAAGGACCTCAAGGGTCAACTAGTCCAGCCTCCTGCAATGCAGGAATCACAGTGATCTCTCCACAGTCTTCTTTAGAATAAACTGAATGTTGCAAATGTTAAATAGTGGTTTAATTACTACTGTGGCAACCCTGAAAGCTCTCATTTTCTCCTCCTCACATGTACCACAGGTTAGCACAGTGCAAATTCCCCACTCTAACTCTAGACCTGACAGCTGATATCTAAAGTGAGGCTCATATCAACAACAGTGTAGAGTTCATTCTGACGGCTACTGCAGGTTTCCTATCTAGGAGTTCATTTTTGTGATGGCAGAGCCCAATTCAAGAATTGAAATCATACATAGGCTTGCCATACAACAGAAAAATTTCTGATACGTCCTGGTTTTGGAGTGTAAAACTAGCGCCGGGGGAATTGGCAAAATGTCAGGGGGAACCCGGGTGTATGGCAACGTGATGGGAAAAGCATCGGAAACAGCTCAAAAAGCTTAAAATCACTATTTTGGGGGTAGGTTTCCCCAGAAAAGCTCGACAATATTGGTGGAAATTTTACCTTTTGAAATATGTCAACCCTAATCATATAGAACACTGTTCAGAACTGGAGAGAGAGAAAGAGAAAACTAGCCAGTGCCTAACTCTGAGCAGCTCAAATATAGAAAAACAAACTATGTTGGGGAAGGAAAAGGCAACCCCTGCCAAGGGGAGACAAACAAGCTCCTTGCAGATCTCTACTAAATTCACTAGATTTTAAGAAAGAATGTACAGTATCTCTTTCCCATTGCTCTCATAGAAACAACAATGCCCTTTTTCAATCTAGAAGGTATTTTTGAGAAGTGGCTACAAGAACT
Source organism: Podarcis vaucheri (assembly GCF_965113315.1). Classification (NCBI taxonomy): domain Eukaryota; kingdom Metazoa; phylum Chordata; class Lepidosauria; order Squamata; family Lacertidae; genus Podarcis; species Podarcis vaucheri. The sequence continues at coordinate 72,180,167 of NC_138760.1, forward strand.
GGAATCAGAGGATCATATGAACAGGATTGTGCAGGATTTCATGTGTGTGTGTGTGACACACACACATGCACACAGGGCTTTATTCCACCACACTGTATTGCAGAGAAAGGAAGACAGGCATCTGTCAGAAAACATCTCCCCACTGTATTGTGATTGATATCTGACAGAGCTCAGTGGGGTCCTAACTTAGATGAATTTAAATGACAAGACTTCCTTTATCAGCAATGGTGCTCCTGTTACAATAGAACAGCATGATTACTTCATAGAAAGAAGTAAAGGGAGAAAGAAATAAAGAAGAATCAAAGTTTGCCTCCTGAGCCCTGGTGGTATCACTGACCTGTCACTAGGTTGTGACCTCCCCTTGTTAATCCATGCAAATCAAATGGCTCCAATTTGTGCGGCTGATTGGCTCGCCTACGTCTTTTACCACAAGCATCACAGGCCTCTGAAACTTACTCCACATTGCAATAATTGCATTTGAAAAAAATGACATGCATTCTGCCTTCCTCCATGCTATGTTACGGGCACTATATTCCCTTGCATCAGTTCATGATTAGTGTCAGAGATGGTTTCTGCATACACTACAATTACCACAACATCTTTCATCCTCCTCGTCCTTCTTTCCGCTTCCAAAAGCATCCCTGATCCTATGTCAAAATCTGGGCTTGACTGCCATCACAGCTTCACTAATAGTGGCCCAACTGCTTTTATGGCACAAAAAGTCCTTGTTATTCACAGTAACAAGCACCGACTCCAACTGAGAGATATTATGTCAAACTCCAAGGCCAGTTACAAAACTTTCCCCATTCACAAAACTTGACAGACTCTGTACGCCAAAGGAGGGCATTTTCACACAAGATGCTTTTTCTTTTCTCTCTCTCTCCCTCTTTTTAAAAACTTGCCTTCCACATCCCACAAAGGGCCATAGAAGCTATTTTGTCCAGGTTTGCTTAAACAAAAAAAAGTGCTTTGAATTGTGTCCCAATCAAGGATTCGCCTGCCTTTCTTTAACTCTCGAGCAAGTAAAACATCATTCAGTCTGTGCCTTTTTACTATTGCCCTGACTTTTCACACAGCAGCTTTAAAAAAAGGATAAGGTAGGGAACAAAATTAATCCACGCATGTTCAAAATAGTTAAAGAAGGAACCTCTTACCAAACAAACCTATGCAATACAAACCTGCGAGTAAGCCCCATTGAGTTCAATGGCATATACTCCTAGCTATTGTTCAATGGCATTTATCCCCAGGTAAGCATTCAACAAGATTACATCCTCTGTTTCATATTATTTTACAGCATGCCTACAGCTGTGGTTTGCAACAAATCGATGTGTGCCTTGCAACTTTGCTGCTTTTGCAGTGGGCTTAGCCAGCTTTCCAAGCAAATGCTGAAGGTTGCCAGTAGTGACAGATTTGAACCAATGTTGATGGTAGTAGAGGAGCTAGTGGAAGTGATTTGATAAGCCTGAAACAGATTGAGGGGCGGTGTCGTTCCAAACATGTAAACAACAGTGTCAACAATGCAGCCTATCAGTAAATGCAGCCTGCTTCTCAACCATCCATCTAATAACACTCTTTGCAGAAACAACAGCAAAAATCCTCACCATAATATTGACAAAGGGAAATGTAGGTTGCTGGTAGTGTGGTTGTTGTTTTTTTTAAACTTCTACAAATAAAAAACCTGCTGTGAAGTAGTGATTTGCTAAAGGGAATTCAAGGCCAAATGGGGCCAAACCTGATTCTCTCTCTCTCTCTCTCTCTCTCTCTCTCTCACACACACACACACACACACACACACACACGGGTGCTGCCCAATGATTTTTAAAAAAACAAAATGCAAACCCCCAAACCAGAAGAACCTTTTTAATCTGCCCGGCAGAAAATGCAGATACAGTGGTGAATCCATCGTTGTGTTTGCCCAGTCCCTTGTTAGGATTACTTTGCTGAACTGCAATCAGATATGCATAAGCACTGCACTTGTGAGTATAGCAAAAGGAAGAGCAAGGAAAAAAAACCTATATAAATTGTAAGTCTTTATAAACTATAATAAGACAAATACAAACAATTGAATGTGCGCACATACACAAACCAGAGACCCAACTCCAAACCTGGATAGTTTAAACATGAAATCTAAAAGGTGTTAGAGACAAGCAATAAATCACATTGGACAAAAGGAAAAGAAAGTGAAACAAAACCAGGGTCTCTAAGTCAGGCCCTCAGTATAGCACAACACAGAAGCATGTTGTGGCTTGACCTGTGAAGTCCACACTCAAAATCCAGATCTCATAGGTTCATTTGGCCATGGAACTCACTTGGGCAAAATGGCCAGCTCACAGCACCTCTGAAATGAGAATATTAAATGATCTACTACCACTGTTACTAGTGAGGAAAACCTCTGTGCACATATGCAGTCTGATCCTCTCACCTGCTGCCTTTAGCAGTTACAGAACAAGCATGCCCCACAGCAGCTAAAAGAGCATCTTCCTTCTAAAAAATGACCCATCTCCCACTTCAATGCAATACCTCAGCACGGGAACAGTGCTTCCATGGAGAACCTCTGGAAGTGGCTGGAAACATCACCACTTCTCCATCCCCCGAAACAGCTTCCCACTTTGAGAAAGACCACAGCAGGGAGATGTGACAATGGACACCTGTGGGGCATGAGTCTATGTCATGCTGCAGGGTGGGGAACCTGTGGCTTTTCATATGTTATTAGACTTTTTCTGATGTTATTCATCATTGACCATACAAACTGGGGCTGATGAGAATTGGAGTCCAACAATGTCTGGAGGGCCAAAGTTTCTCTATCTGTGTTCTAGACCATTGGTGGAAAATCTGCTTGAGTTCTTTATCATTTTGAAATGATGAACAAAATTATTATATGCAGTAGCAGCAAGGACATCTATATAATCAGAACAAATTGAAAATGGCCAATCCTGGTTGTGAAAATTCCACTTTTAGTCTGACACCCAACTTCAAGCCTTTCCTCCTGCCATCACACAAATCCTTGGCCCCATCCTTTTTTTAAATGCAAGCACCGTCCACCTCCATCCCACTTTTATTTTCTACAGGATAACAGGACAAATTCTGCTCACTTTAGATCCAGTTTAGGAAGGCTACTGTTGGATAAAAGTCAAGGGCAAATGTGTCAGAGAATTTTTTTGCGCCCATATCTCGTAAGAGGATGTCTCACCTATATCTCTAACCCCTTCATTACACATTGGACTAAATGCAAAAATACTGCCATCGGGTTATCTGTGTTTCTGACTTACTGGAAAGCTGTATCATCTAGATTTCCCATCTGGACCAAAATGATCTCATCATTTAGTGACAAATGCTAGGCTGTGACGATCATTTTACCAACATACACATGATATCCCACAGCAGGCTCTGAAGTTAAAAGTGACTAGACAATGGTTTTAAAGGGATTCTAAAAAGTCTACTGCAGTCCCATCTGTCCTGCTGGAGGGCTTCCTGTCGACCAAGCAAGACCAAAGTAGGATGCTTGAAGCTGAGATTCCTGCATAGCAAGGGATTGAGCTAGATGACTCGGGGGTCCCTTCCACCTCTACAATTCCATGGCTCTATGGTTATAAGGCTCAGCCTTGCTGCAACCAAATTCATGGTGAGTGCCAATATGTGGGGTTGTGTTCAATGTAGCACTAGGTAGATCGTTCCATCAGTGCAAGCATTCCCACTCGCCTGACAGAACAAGCCCCCCTTTCCTCTGCCCCCCATACATTGTTCTGGGGGGTTTTCTGACCAGATTTGGGCTGAGTACAAGGGGAGCAGGGTGAAAAGTGCCACTGCACTAGTGGGAGTCCTCCCCATGCCTCCTCTACACCCTCTTGGTAAATAGAATACACTGCTGGTCTCTTCCCACCCTTATTCCCTAGAGTACCCTTGTCTTCACTTACCCCTTCTTTGGTGGGGGAAGCACAATTTTGTGGTTCTCCTCAGGTGCCAAAACATCATGGGGCAGCCCTGTCCATGGTGGTTCTCTACATTGTTTCAATACACTCCTGTGTAGGTTTTTTCTTTTAACAACATAAAGAAAATCCTGTGACAGTAGCTAACCTTTAGCTACCCAACCTTTAGCTTAATCAAGGAGCCCCTATGCCTCTTGCTGTTTATGGGCATCTAAATAGCCTAAGATGCATAGTGTTTCCTGTACTCTTAATGCTGGTGCATTAGAACTGATATCTGTAATTTAGCAGTCACTCATATTGATAATACTTGCCTCATTGGTGCTATAATTGCCCAGTACTCCTTTGGCCACTCCTGGCTAGGAAGGGAAACAAAGAGAGTGATGTGTAACCTTCCAGAATATTGGCTTCTCATCACAGCTTTGATCCCATCACCCACATCACTGAAGTACACCAGGAGAGGAGAGATGGCAGTGAGGTGAATTCAGCATGGGAGTAATTGTCAACGGTGACAACACCAGGAGAAGGGTGAAGGGACTGGGAAGAAATGGTCTGCAGAATCTAGTGGGACCAACAGTATGAGTTTTATCTGAATCTGAACAAATGTCACTGGAGACATAACACTGTTTATGAGAGCACATTTTTTAAAAGATGGGGTGGGGTGAAGATCTGAACCATTTTCAAGTGACAACTCACTCTTTAAAAAGGTAATAAAAATGGGATGCTATACTTTTGCTAACCCCTTGCCTGTGACCAGACCCATATGCAAATTACATACAATAGTATTTAGTAGCGTAATTAATCCCTACTTTATGTTATGAGTAATATTTCCTATTCCCGACCCTGCAATGTCCTTTAAGAAGATCCATGTTCTAATTAGACTAGCCCATCGGCACTCTTTTAATGAGCAGATTAATCATTCAGATGGGTACAATGGTGTCATCACAGGTTTTAAATATGATAATCTACATCCTAATGGTGCTGCAAAAGCCTTGGCTCTGAGCAAGAAAGGTAGGCAGAATTGGCCAGACCCTCTACCCCTCCCCACCCTCCCCAGGCTCTCGTAAAAGACTTGTTGGCAACAAGGCACCCACCCAGACTTAAAAGCTCAGAGAAAAGAAACCAACAAAGAGCATCATTTGCAATCTTTCTTTTAGCCAAGCTGCAGAAACATTCCTTCTGCCCAAGCTTTGGCGAGACCTTTCAGCAACAAGGGAGAGGGGGACCCCCACATTTTCCTCGTCAATTTAGCAGCCCCAGTCTTTTGAGCATAAACTAAAAGTGGGAAGCGTTAGATGAGCAATTAATATAATTGCAAGAAAGAGAACCTTTCCAGGCATGTGTGCTTACCTATTGCCATTTTAAAAGTAGCCAAATGATACTGCTGCCTTTTAAAGAAAAGAAAAGAAAAGAATCCACTGTTATGGCCTTAATTACACACCATCAATGCATATGTTGCCCTGAAGTAGTGTTTCATGTAGCAAATGTAACAGGAAGGACTTTTCTCCTTCTCCGCCATGACCATTAGTCTGGGTATACCAGCCAAGCAAAAGCCTCTTGGGTCAGCTGCCACCACAATCCCTTAGACTCCCTCTAACACCACACAGAAGTGAAGCTAGAGGGTGGAAGACCAAGGCTCAAGAGGGAGGAAGAGGGAGGATCCAGTTTCCACCAGTCTCACACTGCAAGGAGTTCAATGTAGCTCCCTTTTCTTGGCCAAATCCCACTGATGCACTCACACAGCATGAATCCAAATGACCCAGGAACTCAGGGAGAAATATCCCTTTGAAACAAGCACTCAAAGGGATATACCTTGAGAAGGCAATGCAGTATATGAAAACAGAACAGAATGTCTCAATTTCATGGATACACAAGGGCTGTTGCCTGACCAGTGTTGAGGTGTCCTCAGCTGTGTACGTGTGTGCTTTAACAGAAAGCCGTATCACATTTTTGGACTTGGCATTTTAAGCAATGCTCAGGCTCTAGCAATTTCTAGTTTGGAAATATTGCATTTCCAACTAGTAACTGCTAGGTTCTTCCCACCTGTTGAGAGGCAGCAGCCCTATATACAAATTAAGTTTTTGATAAAATCTTGTTTTAAAATCAGTTTGAAGGTACCCCTTCCAATTCACATGGCAGACGTGGTTTTTGCAGATACACCAGTGCTGCACTGAAATTTCCCAAAGCAAAATGTGTAAAGTGTAGTGGAGCAATGGGTCAGTGTGTCTGGCTATTAACCAGAAGGCTGGTGGCTTGAGTCTGCCCAAGGATGACTGTAGGAAGGATTCCTGCATTGCAGGGCATTGGACTCGATGACCCTCAGGGTACCTTCCATGCTCTAGGATGGCATGCATACACCTTTAACCCTCTGTATTCACTTGCTTGAGAATTATAATTGGCCCAGGGCTTTCTGATATGTGGGTGAAATGCAGTGCTCTGCTGTTTAAACATGCAGACAGAGATATCCTATATCATGGAAAACAAAGGCCCAGGGGCCAGATCCGGCCCAATTGCCTTCTAAATCTGGCCTATGGATGGTCCAGGAATCAACGTGTTTTTACATAAGTAGAAGGTGTCCTTTTATTTAAAATCATCTCTGGGTTATTTGTGGGGCATAGGAATTTGATTATTCCCCCCCAAAAAAATATAGTCTGGCCCCCCACAATGTCTGAGGGACAGTGGACCGGCCCCCTGCTGAAAAAGTTTGCTGACCCCTGTCCTATATCTTAACAGGCAACTCATTCCCTGACTTATCTTCTCTCCACAGATCTTTATGTAGCCAAAATGGTACTGTCTAAAGACAATAGGTCAGCAACAAGATTGCGGGAAGTTTGCAAAAGTGCAAAAAAAATCTTTAGGAACAAAATCCCCACCCCAAACCTAATGAGAACTGAGCATCCTCACTGGGCATGTAAGTACAGCTTTGCAAGGGGCTGCATTAGTATACTGGATCCACCAAGACCAGGAGAAGGATTATCTTTTGTAGTTGTTTACGTTTATATAGAAGAGGGTGGATGACAGATTTAAAATACATGCAATAACCAGAAAGGTCTTCTTTATCCCACAAGCCCTGACTCATGTCAATGGACCTGATGAAGTCATGGCCCAAATGCTGGCAATTACTTCATTTGTGTCTGACTGGAGAGCATTCAGCAAAGGTTGCAAGGTTAACTCACTTAAATTTCAGATGATACAATGGCAGGAGGCAACAGTAATTTCTGCTTGTTCAGAATCAGACAACTTGCTATGGCTTTGTCCCAAAAATATTTTCGGCCATAAAAGTCTTTTTACCTTGGTTTCTTTTGTTTCCAACCCTCCCTTCTAAGGTTAATAGCTTGAATTTGAAGTTCAAGGCTTTTAAAAACCATCACTCACTATTATTTAAAAAGAAGCTCTGCTTCTTTTTCACTTCCACAGGATAACTGGCTGGTCTGGAGAATGCATAAATTGGTCCCTTGTCTGTTATGGAATGATTCAACTCCCACTGAAATTAACAAGACTCTCTCTTTTATGATTATTCACAACAGCAATAGCACGTAATAAAGGGCTGGAGATTTTCTGCCAACTTCAATGAGTTTGGGATCAAGCCCTTACTTCATATAACACATTCAAGGTGCACTCTCTTAAATCAGTTTTGATATTATCCGTGGCAGGGACACATTAAATGAACTCTTCACAAAATGAAGCCAGTCATGAAATAAAAAGCATTCGGCTTGTAAACACTCTAGATTATTCAACAAAAAAAATGCATGTATGACCGTAATATCGATTTCTTATATCTCCTGTCTGGTAATCCCACAATTTTCACATGCAGTAAAACCTTTCTTATCTGGACATCTTTAATCCTTTTTCTTTCTGGACATGCTTCAGTCACTCTTAAAGCCCAGCAGTATTATTACTCCAGAGGCAATGCATGTCTGAGGTGAACTGGAGCTCAAACACAATGTAAACAAGATTGCACCATTATCCTTTGCACTGATTAATCTAGAATAACTCCCACCCCTTATTCTATTGCATATACTATATTTAACACTGTATTATCACACCTTCAATCATATTAATCACATAACAGTGCCAGAAAATTACAAGCAGGGCTGCTAATTTTATTGCTTGCCTTGCTCCTGTGCCTTTCTCAGCAGCCCGATATAAAGAAATTTAACAGGGGAAGGTTTTCCCTTCACTTAAATCGCCAAGCTAGGAAAAGCTTCACCAGCTAAGCATTTTGCATATCGAGGCGTTATTGAAGCACAAAAGCAGAACTAGTAATAAAACTGGTCATCTTAAGGCTGTGTTCATACTCTCCTTTACTGTGCATTCAGTGTGCATTTGCAGTGCTGGGTTTTAATGACATTATCCAAAATGCATAGGGATCGCGTACTTTGTCATTAAATACTGTGTGGTGTGTTCACACCAGCTTCACACCAAATGGAGTTCTTAAGCCTTTCCTAAATCATCTGTAGCCAGGATGTGAGTGCTTTTTGCATGAGGTAAAGACATCTCAGTCACACAACCCCCCACCCCCATGGGGGGTGAGTACTCTAAAGCGGTAATGAGAATAGACCCCTGGTTGCAAGTAGTTCAAACCACAATAAGAGAGAAAGAGAGAGATTGAGATTACTTTAGATGGGCATATTATGATTGCCAACTCCTCTCTACCTTTAATTGAAGCCTCATCTGCAAGATTTTCAGTGGATAATGTTTATCTCTACACTTTGCTTACAGATTTTTGCATATCACATTGCTGATAAAGGAATAAGAGAAAGCCAGGGATTTTTCCTTGGTCAGCTGGCCATCCTAGAGGGGTCAGCAAACTTTTTCAGCAGGGGGCTGGTCCACTGTTCCTCAGACATTGTGGGGGTCCATACTATTTTTTTTTTTTGGGGGGGGGAAATGAACGAATTCCTATGCCCCACAAATAACCCAGAGATGCAATTAATATAAAAGCACACATTCTACACCAGGCAGGCCCCATAAATAATCCAGAGATGCATTTTAAATAAAAAGGGCACATTCTACTCATGTAAAAACATGCTGATTCCCGGACTGTCCGTGGACTGGATTTAGAAGGCGATTGAGCCAGATCCTGCCCCCGGGCCTTAGTTTGCCTACCCATGTCATACAGTATATTGGTTACAAATTTCAAAACACTTTCCTCTTTTTTTTAATTCAGTCATTTCACAACAGTGTTAGGGAAATACACATGTAAACTACTATGTAATTGCGCAAAAATAATTGTAAAATTAGTTCTAGAAGTATAACCCGATGCAATTCATTTAATGTTCTGACCATGATCCCAGCTCCAGAAGAGTTAATCAACCATAGCAACCTTCTAATCAGAGTAGTGAACTAATGATCCTATTTCTAAGTAATACCAGCCCAATAAGACTCTCAAAAGGTAGTTAACATCACTTTGGTGGAAAGGCATGACAAGTGCAAGTTCTAGCAGTGAGTAATGCATCATTCATGCCCCCTCTCGTTCTGACATTTTAACGTTATCTTGTTTTACTGTGTCGGCCTAACAGTGCCACTGCTGGCAAATTAAACTGTGAACTTACAAAGTGGGTGGCAATAAATACAAATTATGAGAGTTCAAAAGATGTCCCTGGAGGTGTACTGCCAGACATGGAATGTCTTTGGCTTTTCTGTCACATAGCAATAGACAAGACAAAGTGTAGCATGAGATGAAGGAGGGGGGAAAGAGAGAATTAACCACACGATGATGAAAAATGAGATGAGAAAGAAAAGGATAAGGGGAGAGAGGCAAATAAAAAGGAAGGTTTAAAGAAAGGATGACACGAACAAAAGAAGAGCATACCCTTGAAAATATAAACATCGCTCCGGCATTCACCTTGCAAAATGAAAGCTATGCAAATCAGGCAACAATGAGCAAATGCCTTCTTGGAAGAAAGACTCTCTTTTTCAAATAAAAAAAAAAGGTGCTGTCAATGTTATTACAGAAAATAAGAAGTGCTCACAATGACAACATGGAAGTGCAGAAAAGATAACAGGTAATATTTTCAGCAGCACTGTTTCCGCCACAAATTTTACCCTTGTGGTCACAGCTTAAAGAGGCCAGCGGAGACAGAATGTTTTTCTCCCAAGCGCCCATTTTATGGATGTGTCCCACTCCAAGAAAACTTTGGATGTTCAGTGTAGAGAGAAAGGTTTCACCACATTCTACTCACTTGACAGGAAGGCTGTAGGAAAGCATGAATGGTGAATGTTCTCTGAGGGAAACAGCTACGAGAAATGAAAGCGGAACTCATAATTCTGGTTGTTGTGTAGGGAGAGAAGGCATCAGCATGGTTTGCTTCAGGACAGCGGTTTGCTTTATAAACATCTGCACTTTATACAGATTTAGACACAAAAAGGTGGGTTCTTGTATCTAGGTGATTCCTTCAACAAGGGTAAGAGCCAGAAAAGGAGTTCAGAACATTTTTCATGACAATTTCAACCATAAGTTTCCAAACTAAGAACTTCAGGTCCAGAGAGAAAGATGGAGGTCATGTGTTTATGTCAAAACAAAACTTTATGAGTGTCGTGTTAAACCTATCAGTAGTTCTGCTTCCAAGTTGATACTTCATACCACAAACTAAGTGACAGAAGTGGTCTTTCAAAAATATTCCACAAGACTCCAGAAGCTGGTTTTAAAAATCATCTTAAAAAAGAAGAAATACCCAGTGACTGTTCCATTTCTTAAGCAAGTAAATCTAAGATTAATCAATATGACAAAGGCACTTCAAAACAGCCTGCACACAAACTCTTGGAATGTCTTGCTATGAGTGGTGGGTCCAGACTATTCACAGGTCTCGTTGAAATGTCACCACAAATGGTGAGGAGTTGTCATTTTAATAAGAGGAAACTTAAAACTAGTTTTCTGCCAAGAAAGAGGGATACAGCAAGCCTCAGGTATTAGAGGGCTAGATGAACATTGTGTGCATAGATGAAAATCAACAATGTGATTTTTGGCTATGCATGTCAAACCCTGCATTAATAGAAGGCTTCTGAATGTTCCATTCACATATGTTATGCACACAAGGTCTGCCAGAGACTGGGCTGGTGGGTAAGGGGAGCTGCATGTACTCCTGCCCGCTATGTGTTTTTCTTGATGAGGGTAAACATATAATCCAATCTGGCCAACTGTGTATGATGGAGGAGGTAAGCAGCATTTCCACTCCTGCATTGTATTTTCTCATACACTCTTTAATTGCTCACCATTATTCCAAGAGACCGCCAGTCATTACATCTTCTTCATATCATGATGTGCAGATAAAATACCAGTGTACTGAAAGTGGAAGAAATAGGAGGTGGATTGCAGATGAGGGGGATCACAATGGGAAGTGTATCTTTCCAAAGTTCCTAAATATCAGGGTAAACATCATTTTTTCACAAAGCCACTTCAAAATTTCCAATGGAAAAATTTCCATTTCCAATAGAACCTGGGTTCTAATTCCTCCAAGACTGTAGCCAAGAGATCAAGAGTGTAAACACCAAGAGCTCCCCTCACCAAATCTACCAAGCAACATAGTTATACTACAATTTTAATGAATGTAGCAAAGGCAAGTCTTTTGTAATTTTCCTCCCTTTCCTCAGCAAGATAAACCTTATGAAAGCAATTAATGGGGTCAGAAGAAATCTGATTTTTAATACCTCCAATCCACAAGGCTTACCAAACTTAGTCCAGCTCCACTAATGAATCTTATAAAACGTTTTATCTTCTCCTCCCATGGTCACAAACCACTCACATGAGGCTTGAAAATCATAATAATATCTTCCCAAAGTGCAGATATCACTCAAGCCCATATGCAGTATTGCTCTGTTTATTCTCCCCCATAAACCACTGGTTTCATCAAAACTCATTAGCATCACCTGTGTTAATTACACTAGCAAACCAATCAACAGCTCCTTCTTAATTAGGTTTTCTTTATTAAAGCCGGAAATTGCCAAGTCAACTGGGGATATTATATGAAAACTAGTGTTTATGCCAAATTGCCACATGCAGAAAAAAATGATAATAATAAAAGGAAACTGGGTTTGTTGACAGGAATAGGAAACAATAATAATTTTCAAGGTCACTGGCACATTTATTAATTATCCCCCAACTACATTTTGTTGCAGCAGTCAAGGCTTTAAACACGGCACTCATTTTATAGGAAGTTTTGTTCACAGTGGCTATCAGCTGCCATAATAACTGAATATAAGGGGTGTGGGCCTTCTTGAATTTGAGGAAGTTGGCACTAATTTCATGTGAAACCACCTAGCGTGATGTAGATGATCAAAACATTTATGGGGAAGTGAAAAGTTACAGGAACATTCTCTCCTGAGAAAACAAGGGACATAGGAAAATATCAGACTGCCTCATCCTCCATGGATAATATCGGGGACAAAGCTATTCAGTCTCTAACTCCACACTCACAACACTACAATAATGAAAGGAACACACCATTCCTTAAGGAGAATGGCCATTGCCCCAACTTTTTGCCAAGCAGTGTATTAACAAAAGTCCTTTTAAAAATGTATAATGGAAGTTCAGCTACCAGCGTGCAAACTATGCAAAAGACAGCACATTGACTGTGTATGGGTACCCACTTGAAGTTTGCTAAATGTATTGTTTTTCTTGCCTACCAGGGAATACAAAAAAGTTGGGGTTGTCAAACAGCCGAAAGGCCACAAGACAAGGCTTCAAGTTGTGCTTGGCTTTGTGGTCACTCTTTGGCCAAGCCTGGGAAGCAGGAATGTGAGGGCAGATTCAATTACTGCAATAATTCAAAACAGAAAACTAACATTTTGAGCATGAACTGTAAAGTGGGGAAACTACAAAAGAAGATCTGATGACATGAACAAGGATTTGGCCATGTCATAACTTACTTTTTCTAATACTTCCTTTCTGTCAACCCTTCTTAACAATCTCATCATACTTTTGATGTTTATAAGTTGTAGAACATTGAGAGAAATGTTGGGCTTTCTTTTGTTACCTCATCTTGTGCCATAATTGGTATCATGCCTATGTTTGCATGTAACATTAAACCATGGTTTAGTGCCACATGGCTGAGCTTGAATAAACCTAAGCATGATCTTCTCTCCACACATTCCTTCCACACAGCTGAGAAGCAGGAGTTGGGTAAAGTTTTATTTCATTTTAAAGAGTCCCAACTTAGTGTTATGGTCTTTATGTTCAATAATAATAATAATAATAATAATAATAATAATAATGGCAACACTAAACAATGGAAGTGGTAATTGGCAACAGTGGTTGTAAACCTGTGTCTAGTAATGCCACATGTAAGCCATAAAAGCATCAGCTTGGCTATCAGGTGAGTCACCGGCACAAGACAGCCCCCTTCAGTATTGGCCATTCCCCCATTATATTTGTTGTGAAAATGTTACCATTGGAAATAAATCATTGTGTTGAGGAGCAGCATTTTTCAGCTACCAATTGATGGTCTCTTAAATTGGATTCAAATTAAAATGTGGCAGTGCCCTCACTCTCCCGCTGAGCTGCCTGCCAACCAAGAAAGCTAGAAATCATCTAGCTAGCTCTGCTGTATTTAAAGTAATTTTACACTCGAGCATACCAAAGCATGTTCGGCTCTTTCTTCTAAGCGTTACCTGTTGTAGATAGGTTACGTCTGGCTAATTCAGGCTTCATGGATCACTAGCAGGATTTGATTATAACAATAGCATAAGCACCTAGCGCACAAAAAGGATAATGTAATTAGGCTAAGCCCCCGCACCAAATCTACCTTTTTTTCTAAAATGTTTGCTGTTAGTGTCTCCTTTTGCTAGGAGGAACAAAATTAACTGCTTAGTGCCTATTAACAAGGATAGCCTTTATTTTTAAGCCTAGATTTTTCCATGTAGTGCTGTTTCCGATCTCCCAAAACAAGTTTGGTACATTCTGACTATGATTACATGTAGCAGAGTATTTCTGAAGCATTGCCAAAATTAACACATTATTTTACTTTCTGAAGCTGAGTTTGCATGGTGTCTGTGATTTGTATTCATGCACACACTTTTTAACAGCTTTCATTTGTAACTACAAGAATAGTAAGCTGTCTCAATTGTGTTTGCTTTAACAACCATAATCATGTGAAACCAAGCTGGATCAATTTGGCTGGCGGGGGGGGGGGACTATGACAACACCTTCAAGTCTTCTTCAGCTCAGTATAGACTATTCAAGTGTGTAGAACTGTATGCATGGATGGGAGGCTGGGAGCCTCCATAACGGCCCTGCTCTTGGCCGTTAACCATTTACCGTAAAGACCTATCTGTGAAGAGGCCTAAGTACATACACCATGTATGGAGGATATAGATTGTGCTTTTAGAACCCCTATGTGTTGGGAAGCATATGTTGGACCCATGTAGGCAGGGTCATTCATGTAGAGGTCAGGGTGGGTCTGGCAGGCAAGATCCGCACCACTCTTCCTCCATGTATTTTTTTCTACAACTACAATCGTACCTTGGAAGTCAAATGGAATCCGTTCCGGAAGTCTGTTCAAATTCCAAAAGGTTCAAAAACCAAATTGCAGCTTCTGATTTGTCAGGCGTTGGGTTTCCAAAAGAACGTTCGCAAACTGGAACAATCACTTCTGGGTTTGCGGCATTCGGGAGCCAAAACGTCCGAGTTCCAGGGCGTTCGGGATCCAAGGTACAACTGCATCTGCATAGGACCTCTACGCATATCAAGGGGGCCAGCTCCCTTACCTTTTGAGCTGCTCTCTTAGCTACTGCTTTTAGAAGGTTGATACTTTCTTGCATGAATCTGTCTCAGGGTTTCTTCTTAACTCTTGTTTAACACACTTTCCATGCAGGAGTACCAGCTTTCCGACCAATCATTCCGACACTTCTTTTTACAAGAGGTAGGTTTAGGTGGGACCATGTTGGGAGAAGGGCATAGTGGAGGCAGAGGCAGATTTGGGGCAGTGCGGCTGGTTCTGCCACTCTGGGCACTGACGCTAGAATGCGCTGCAGGGCTTTGCAACTATAATGTAGTGAATTGAGCAGAACGGAAGGTGAGAGTGCGCCGAAAGTTCACCTTGCACAGGGCACCACTGAAATGTTAAAGAGCAAAGTCTGCCACTGGCGGAGGACCATTGGATAGCAATGGTTCATACAGCACAGGCCTGGTCCATCTGTTACCCATCAAGCTGAATTGAAAGAACTAGTGGCCCGTTAAACCTCTTGTTCATGTCAAGACCAGAAGTACTTGTGGCAGAACTACAAAGATAGGCAGCTTGTCAAGAACCTGACCAGTCAAAATATATAGCTGCTGGACTGCATTTGGCTTGATAGGTTGTAAGCTGAGAAGCCCTGAAATAACATTGATTCTGCATATAACTGTATAACTTAATTATAACATGTTTCTATGGTAAACATATAGGATTAGGATGTTAATGAATAAGTCAAAATCTTGCTCTTTCATTTTCTTCATGCATTCGTATTGCTTCTGCATAACTCTAATAAAAGTTCATTGATGCTCTTGCTTTATTCTTCAGCATGCATGAGCTGCAATCAAAAGCTTAGAAAGCTAGCCACCATCATCTTAAATATCCCTGCCTATTAGCCAGTCAGTATTTCACATTTACTGGACATACACAGACATGTTTTTCATATCTGCAAAAGGCTTCGTATAAGTAACCAACCAAAAGGAAATAAAATGATTATTTAGCATAATTGCACAATCTAATTGTATGGATTTTGAATGGAACAAAGAAAGATTATAGCCACACAACGCAGCAGTATCCTTTTACACAAAGTATGTCTTTACCAATTAGACCAACAATGAAAGTATTTATTGTCCATACAGTGAAAATAAAAATCCTCTAGGAGAAGAAAGTGAAAATTTCACACCAATAGATTACACAGGCCATCAGGTTTACCAGGTCTAGAAGCGTGTACTCTGAAAATTA